>NC_135235.1:637878270-638194472 GCF_051348905.1 Ranitomeya variabilis | reverse complement strand
TAGCACAGCCCACACAGTAGTATACAGCACAGCCAACATAGTAGTGTAGAGCACAGCCCACACAGTAGTGTACAGTACAGCCCACAGTAGTGTACAGCACTGCCCACAGTCGTATACAGCACTGCCCACAGTCGTATATAGCACTGCCCACAGTAGTATACAGCACTGCCCACAGTAGTATACAGCACAGCCCACAGTCGTATATAGCACAGCCCACAGTCGTATACAGCACAGCCCACAGTCGTATACAGCACTGCCCACTGTCGTATACAGCACAGCCCACAGTAGTATACAGCACTGCCCAGAGTAGTATACAGCACTGCCCACAGTCGTATACAGCACAGCCCACATCCCCCTTCCCTCCCTGCCTCTCTCCTCCCGAGAATGGCCGCACAGTCCAGTAAAAAAAAACACAAGCTCTTTACCGAGCCCGCGCTGCTCCCTGCTCCTGTGTCGGCGGCTGCCGCCGCACTGCCTGGGACACAGTGAGTGCGCGATGATGTGCACCCGCTGTGTCAGAGGCAGAGCGGGGAATGAAGGGAGAGGGAGCGTCAGGTGACGCTCTCTCCTCCATCATTGCATTGAACTGTATCGGCAGACGCCGGTATAGATCAATGCGGCGGGGGAGTCAGCGCTGGCGGCAGGCGGGCCCCCCTGCCTCACAGGGGCCCCATAGCAGCTGTGTGACTTGCCGCTAGCTGGGGGAGCGGGGGCCCCAGGCAGCTGCCTGGTCTGCCTGCCCATAACGCCGGCCCTGACCAGAGCAGCATAAAGATGGTAGCAGCTAAATTTGTGGGAACAACTCTTAACGTCCAAGGCCTATGGCCTAGTAAGGAACAGAAGAGCCATTCTTCGACTTCACCTTTGGACAGGGAAGTGGGCAAGGAACTCTTGAAGCGGGTTAGTCTGAACAGTCAGGAAGCTGCGGCACCGGCAGATCCGGTGGATATTCCTGGAGTAGTGAGGGACAGTACAGGGAACAGAATGGTGATATTCTGCAAAGAATCTTGTGCTGTTTCGGTGACTAAACTGGACGAGCTGAGTAAAATTGTTATGTTGAAGATAACCCTGGACTCTGACTGTCATTGTGTGGTGTTGAAAGAAAAGGAACCCCGGCAGTGTGGAATGGACCCTGACTTACAAGTGTGTGGACTGCAATGAGGTAATGTGACAGAGGGCCAGGGTGTTCCAGTACTAACACCCTCAGTCACGACTACCCCGCTCCGTTTCATCTTATACAAATTATTGACACAATTTTGCTGAACTAAAAAATAGTTACCTACAGGCCACCTATTTTAAACTCATTTGTAGTGACCGTGCAAAATATTGTCCTCCATTTAAAATGGACAAGGCACGTGGCAAGGGATGGGGAACTAGATGTGATGGTGATGGTGCATGCCGAGGCTGTGGGCAAGCTGAAATTGTGGACCAACAAACACCCACATCTTCTTGCCTGACCTTCTTGTCCCAATTACTAGAGGACTGCAGCAGCACACCACTATTGAACCCAGAGCAGTGTCAAAAGGTTGTTGGTTGGATAGCAGATAATGCTTCCAGTCACTTTGCTGCAATCACCACCACCCTGTCTTCCACACTGTCAAGTCTGAGTAGCCGTGAGTCTGGACCGTATATTCCTCACCCTGATCCTCCTTTTTCCCACCATGCCTAGTGCCCAGAGACAACTGATCCCACACTTGGACACTCTGAAGAGCTGTTCACTTTTCCATTTATAGATTCGGGACTCTCACCCAGTCTACTTGAAGTGGGGCAAGAGGAGATGGCATGTAGCGATGCCTGTTGTGAATTCGGTTTGTGGGCTCCCCCGGTGGTCTGTTATGGTAGTGTCTCTTATGTGCCTTCCTCCATCTCTGATTACCTGTCGCCACCCTCTTGGGGAGTTTCCTATTTAAGGCTGCTTGGCTGTTAGTCACATGCCGGCCAACAATGTGCTAGTAGCATTCTGTTGCATTCACCTGCCTCAAGTTCCAGTTCAGCTAAGTTGAATTTTGTTTCTTGTTTTGCTATTTTTGTCCAGCTATCTGCAATGTGACTCTTCAGTGCTGGAAGCTCTTGTGGACAGAAAATTACTACTCCAGTGGCATGAGTTGTCACTGGAGTTTAAAGTAATTTCTGGATGGTGTTTTTGAATAGTGATTTTTAGGTCGACCGTGAAGTAACTCTTTCCTGTCCTTCTGCTATCTAGTAAGCGGACCTCACTGTGCTAAATCTGCTGTTCATCCTACGTATGTCATTTCCTCTGAACTCACCGTCAATATCTGTGGGGGCCTACTATCATCTTTTGGGGTTCCTCACTGGAGGTAAGGCAGGCCTGTATATTCCTCTTATAGGGGTAGTTAGATCTCCGGCTGGCGCGTGGTGTCTAGGGCATCGTAGGTACATCCCCCGGCTACTGTAAGTGTTGGGTCAGGTTCAGGTCACGGTCGACCTTAGTTTCCATCACCCGAGAGCTAGTCCGTTTTGTATTTTTTTCCCATGGTCATTGGGGTAACCATAACAGTTTGGCCGGCCTGTAAAAAATCTATGTGTTAAAATATGCACTAAAGTAGGAAGGAGAAGAAAAGGTTTTTTTTTTTTCTGTGTTTGAAAGTGCACCTTAGTTTGATCATTTGTATTCCTTGCTTAAACTGCAGTCTTCAGCCTTTTTTTTTCTCCTCTCCTCTTAACCTCTGAATGCTTGGGTTACACCCATTTGAAACATGGATCCACAGAGTTTAGTTGCGGGTTTGAATAACCTTGCGACAAAAGTACAGAACCTACAAGATTTTGTTATACGTGCTCCAATGTCTGAACCTAAGATTCCTCTGCCTGAATACTTTACCGGAGACAGATCCCGGTTTTTGAGTTTCAGAGAAAATTGCAAATTGTTTTTGTCTCTGAGATCTCACTCTGCTGGTGATCAGACTCAACAAGTTAAAATTGTTATCTCTCTACTGCGCGGCGACCCACAAAGTTGGGCATTTGCATTATCGCCAGGGGATCCTGCGTTGTTAAATGTAGATGCGTTTTTTCAGGCTTTGGGGTTGCTTTATGAAGAACCTAATTTGGAGATTTTGGCTGAGAAAGCCTTGATAGCTCTTTCCCAAGGGCAAGATGAAGCTGAGATATACTGCCAGAAATTCCGTAAATGGTCGGTGCTTACTAAATGGAATGAGTGCGCTTTAGCAGCTAATTTCAGAGAAGGTCTCTCTGATGCCGTGAAGGATGTCATGGTGGGGTTCCCTGTGCCTACAGGTCTGAATGATGCCATGAAATTGGCTATCCAGATTGATCGGCGTTTGCGGGAGCGCAAATCTGTGCACCATATGGCGGGGTCTTCTGAGGAAGAATCTGTGCACCATATGGCGGTATCTTCTGAGCAAAAACCTGTGCACCATATGGCGGTGTCTTCTGAGCAAAGACCTGTGCACCATTTGGCGGTGACCTCTGAAAAGGCATTGGAGCATATGCAATGCGATCGTGTTTTGTCTAGAGGCGAACGTCAAAATTACAGGCGCAAAAATGGATTGTGCTTCTACTGTGGAGATCCAGCTCATGTTATATCAGCATGCTCTAAACGTATAAATAAGGTTGATAAAAAGGTTGATAAATCTTTTTCTACAGGTACCTTGCAGTCAAAATTTCTTTTGTCCGTGACATTGATTTGTACCTTATCATCTGTGACTGTGAATGCTTATGTGGATTCTGGCGCCGCTCTGAGTCTCATGGATTGGTCCTTTGCCAAGCGTTGTGGGTTTGGTTTGGAGCCGTTGGAAGTTTCTATTCCCCTGAAGGGTATTGATTCTACACCTTTGGCTAGCAATAAACCACAATATTGGACACAAGTGACTATGCGTCTTACCCCAGACCATCAGGAGATTATTCGTTTCCTTGTATTATATAACCTACATGATGTCTTAGTGCTTGGATTACCATGGTTACAGATTCATAATCCCGTCTTGGACTGGAAATCTATGTCTGTGTTGAGCTGGGGATGTCGGGGTATTCATGGGGATGCACCTTTGGTTCCTATTTCTTCATCTACTCCCTCTGAGATCCCAGCATTTCTGTCAGATTTTTATGATGTCTTTCAAGAGCCTAAAGTTGATTCTCTCCCTCCCCACAGAGAGTGTGACTGCGCTATTGAATTGATCCCCGGTAGTAAGTTTCCTAAGGGTCGCTTGTTTAATTTGTCTGTACCTGAACATACTGCTATGCGGGAGTATATCAGAGAATCCTTGGAAAAGGGTCATATTCGCCCCTCGTTGTCTCCACTAGGGGCAGGATTTTTCTTTGTAGGTAAAAAGGATGGTTCATTGAGACCTTGTATCGACTATCGACTTTTGAATAAGATTACAGTTAAATACCAGTACCCGTTACCTTTACTGACTGATCTGTTTGCTCGTATAAAGGGGGCTAAGTGGTTCACTAAGATCGATCTACGTGGTGCGTATAATTTGGTGCGGATTAAGCAGGGGGATGAGTGGAAGACCGCATTTAATACGCCTGAAGGCCATTTTGAGTATTTGGTAATGCCTTTCGGTCTCGCAAATGCCCCTTCCGTTTTTCAGTCCTTTATGCACGATATTTTCCGTGAATATCTGGATAAGTTTATGATTGTGTATTTGGATGATATTCTTGTTTTTTCGGAGGACTGGGAATCTCACGTTCAACAGGTCAGGAGAGTTTTTCAGGTTTTGCGAGCTAATTCTCTTTTTGTAAAGGGCTCAAAGTGTAGTTTTGGAGTTCAGAGAATTTCCTTTTTGGGATATATTTTTTCCCCTTCATCTATGGAGATGGACCCTGTCAAGGTCCAGGCTATTTGTGATTGGATGCAACCTACTTCTTTGAAGAGTCTGCAAAAGTTCTTGGGTTTTGCTAATTTCTATCGCCGATTTATAGCGGGTTTTTCTGCCATTGCTAAACCTTTGACTGATTTGACCAAAAAGGGTGCTGATGTTGCTAATTGGTCCTCTGCGGCTGTGGAGGCCTTTCAAGAGCTTAAGCGCCGCTTTTCTTCCGCTCCTGTGTTGCGCCAACCTGATGTGTTACTTCCGTTCCAGGTTGAGGTGGATGCTTCGGAGATCGGAGCAGGTGCAGTTTTGTCGCAGAAAGATCCTGACTGCTCAGTAATGAGACCATGTGCGTTTTTCTCCCGAAAGTTTTCGCCCGCTGAGCGAAATTATGATGTGGGAAATCGGGAACTTCTGGCCATGAAGTGGGCGTTTGAGGAGTGGCGTCATTGGCTTGAGGGTGCTAGACACCAGGTGGTGGTCCTCACTGACCACAAGAATCTAATTTATCTTGAGTCGGCCAGGCGTCTGAATCCTAGACAGGCGCGCTGGTCGTTGTTTTTCTCCCGATTTAACTTTGTGGTGTCATATCTGCCTGGGTCCAAGAATGTGAAGGCGGATGCCCTCTCTAGGAGTTTTGAGCCTGACTCGCCTGGTGATTCCGAACCTACCGGCATCCTGAAGGATGGGGTGATATTGTCAGCTGTCTCCCCAGACCTGCGGCGTTCTTTGCAGGAGTTTCAGGTGGATAGGCCTGATCGCTGTCCGCCTGGTAGACTGTTTGTCCCTGATGATTGGACCAGTAGAGTTATCTCGGAGGTTCATTCTTCCGCGTTGACAGGTCATCCTGGAATTTTTGGCACCAGGGATTTGGTGTCTAGGTCCTTCTGGTGGCCTTCTTTGTCTCGAGATGTGCGCATGTTTGTGCAGTCTTGTGATGTTTGTGCTCGGGCCAAGCCCTGCTGTTCTAGGGCCAGTGGGTTGTTGTTGCCCTTGCCTATTCCTAAGAGGCCTTGGACGCACATCTCTATGGACTTTATTTCTGACCTTCCGGTTTCTCGTAGGATGTCTGTCATCTGGGTGATTTGTGACCGTTTTTCCAAGATGGTTCATTTGGTACCTTTACCCAAATTGCCCTCCTCCTCTGAGTTGGTTCCTCTATTTTTTCAGAATGTGGTGCGTTTGCATGGTATTCCTGAGAATATAGTGTCTGACAGGGGTACTCAGTTTGTGTCTAGATTTTGGCGGACGTTCTGTGCCAGGATGGGTATCGATTTGTCTTTTTCGTCTGCATTCCATCCTCAGACTAATGGCCAGACTGAGCGTACTAATCAGACCTTGGAGACTTACTTGAGGTGTTTTGTGTCCGCTGATCAGGATGATTGGCTTGACTTTTTGCCATTGGCAGAGTTTGCCCTTAACAATCGGGCTAGTTCTGCCACTTTGGTTTCTCCATTTTTTTGTAATTCAGGGTTTCACCCTCGGTTTTCGTCCGGTCAATTGGAGTCTTCGGATTGTCCTGGAGTGGATGCTGTGGTTGATAGGATGCATCAGATTTGGGGACAGGTTGTGGACAATCTGAAGTTGTCCCAGGAGAAGACTCAACAGTTCACTAATCGTCATCGGCGTATTGGTCCTCGTCTTTGTGTTGGGGACCTGGTGTGGCTGTCTTCTCGATTTGTTCCTATGAAGGTCTCGTCTCCTAAGTTTAAGCCTCGGTTTATCGGCCCTTATAGGATTCTGGAGGTTCTTAATCCTGTGTCCTTTCGTTTGGACCTCCCAGCATCTTTTAATATCCATAATGTTTTCCATCGGTCATTATTGCGGAGGTATGAGGTACCGGTTGTTCCTTCTGCTGATCCACCTGCTCCTGTGTTGGTTGAGGGTGAATTGGAGTATGTGGTGGAAAAGATCTTGGACTCCCGTGTTTCCAGACGGAAACTTCAGTATCTGGTTAAGTGGAAAGGTTATGGCCAGGAGGATAATTCTTGGGTGACAGCATCCGATGTTCATGCTCCCGATTTGGTTCGTGCATTTCATAGTGCTCATCCAGGTCGCCCTGGTGGTTCTGGTGAGGGTTCGGTGCCCCCTCCTTAAGGGGGGGGTACTGTTGTGAATTCGGTTTGTGGGCTCCCCCGGTGGTCTGTTATGGTAGTGTCTCTTATGTGCCTTCCTCCATCTCTGATTACCTGTCGCCACCCTCTTGGGGAGTTTCCTATTTAAGGCTGCTTGGCTGTTAGTCACATGCCGGCCAACAATGTGCTAGTAGCATTCTGTTGCATTCACCTGCCTCAAGTTCCAGTTCAGCTAAGTTGAATTTTGTTTCTTGTTTTGCTATTTTTGTCCAGCTATCTGCAATGTGACTCTTCAGTGCTGGAAGCTCTTGTGGACAGAAAATTACTACTCCAGTGGCATGAGTTGTCACTGGAGTTTAAAGTAATTTCTGGATGGTGTTTTTGAATAGTGATTTTTAGGTCGACCGTGAAGTAACTCTTTCCTGTCCTTCTGCTATCTAGTAAGCGGACCTCACTGTGCTAAATCTGCTGTTCATCCTACGTATGTCATTTCCTCTGAACTCACCGTCAATATCTGTGGGGGCCTACTATCATCTTTTGGGGTTCCTCACTGGAGGTAAGGCAGGCCTGTATATTCCTCTTATAGGGGTAGTTAGATCTCCGGCTGGCGCGTGGTGTCTAGGGCATCGTAGGTACATCCCCCGGCTACTGTAAGTGTTGGGTCAGGTTCAGGTCACGGTCGACCTTAGTTTCCATCACCCGAGAGCTAGTCCGTTTTGTATTTTTTTCCCATGGTCATTGGGGTAACCATAACAGATGCCCAAATATTTGAGCAGCCACGCTCACACGAAGGGGACAGTGGGAACATGTCACAAGAGGTGAACAATGATGAGACCCAGTTGCCAGAAAGTCAGGAGGAGGACCAGGGTGCAGAAGTAAAAGACGAGGTGGTAAATGATATAGTAACTGACCCAAGCTGGCAGGAGGACATGCAGAGTGAGGACAGCAGCACACAGGGGGAGGGAGGCAGGGGCCGACTGGCCATCAGGCAGTTCTGGCAAATGCCAGAAGGGCCGGTGGCAGTCGTGGGCCACTCGCCAGCGCTGACTCACCACCCCCACCGACTCACCCCCCGCCAGCACCGCCGCATTCAACTATACAGGTACAGTTGAATGCAATGATGGAGGAGAAAGCGTCTGCTGACGCTCCCTCTCCCATCATTCCCCGCTCTGCCTGGCGCTGATACTTCAGGTGCGCGATGACGTCATATCATCGCGCACCTGCTGTGTGGCCGGGCAGACTGCAGCTGCTGAGACCGGAGCCAGGAGCAGCGCTGGGCATGAGGGGAGGTGAGGTTTTTTTTTTTAAATATATCACTGAGAGATAACTGGATTGGGGGGGGCTGCATTACATTCTATGGGGGCTGACTGCATTACATTCTATGGGGGCTCTGCTGTATTACATTCTATGGGGGCTGTGCTGCATTACATTCTATTGGGGCTGTGCTGCATTGCATTCTATGGGGGCTGTGCTGCATTACATTCTTTGGGGGCTGTGCTGCATTACATTCTATGGGGGCTGTGCTGCATTACAGTCTATGGAGGCTGTGCTGCATTACATTCTATGGGGCTGTGCTGCATTACATTCTATGGGGGCTGTGCTGTATTACATTCTATGGGGCTGTGCTGTATTACATTATATGGGGGCTGTGTTGTATTACATTCTATGGGGGCTGTGCTGCATTACATTCTATGGGGGCTGTGCTGCATTACATTCTATGGGAGCTGTGCTGTATTACATTCTATGGGGGCTGTGCTGTATTACATTCTATAGGGGATGACTGCATTTCATTCTATGGGGGCTGTGCTGCATTACATTCTATGGGGGCTGTGCTGCATTACATTCTATGGGGGCTGTGCTGCATTACATTCTATGGGGGCTGTGCTGTATTACATTCTATGGGTGCTGTGCTGTATTATATTCTATGGTGGATGGCTGCATTACATTTATGGGGGATGGCTGCATTACATTCTATGGGCGGCTGGCTGCATTACATTCTATGGAGGCTCGCTGCATTACATTCTATGGAGAGCTGGCTGCATTACATTCTATGGGGGAGGGCTGTATTACATTCTATGGGGTGCTGTATTATATTCTATGGAGGGGCTACATTATATTCTATGGGGGGCTGCATTATGCTCTATGAGGGGGGTACCATATATTATATATGCAGGGGCTGCATTATACTATATGAGGGGGCTGCATTATATTCTCTGGGGGGTTACATTATACTCGGGGCTACAATATATTCTGTGGTGTGGCTGCATTATACTCTGGTGTGACATTAGACTATATGTGGGCTGCATTATACTGTATCGAAGACTATTAGGAATACATTCTACTATATGAAGAACTATGGGGTGCATTATACTATGGGAAGTGAATTGTACTACATGGATGACAATGGCGGCGCATTATACTATATGGAGCACTATGAGGAGTGTATTATACTATATGGAGGAATTGCAGTGTATTTTAATATATGGAGGTCTATGAGGAGTGTATTATACTATATGGAGGACTGAGGAGTGTATTATACTATATGGAGCACTGAGGAGTGTATTATACTATATGGAGGACTGAGGAGTGTATTATACCATATGGAGGACTGAGGAGTGTATTATACTATATGGAGGACTGAGGTGCACATTATAATATATGGAGGACTATGGGGTGTATTATACTAAACAAGCAAAATGCTGCCTATTCAGCAAGTGATTGGATTGTTTATATGGGAACAGAAATCCTTGTTCTCAGCAGCACATCGCCGGTGTAAACTGTAGTTGTGCTGCTGATAACATGATACTGTATGGGGACAGATTGATCTAATTGTGATTGTTCTGTTCCCTTCATTCTTTCTCAGTTGGTGTAAAGAGGCCGGGAAACAAGTGAACGACTTCAGTATTGTCGATCACACTCATTTAGTGGCCTGAGATCAGCACATGTAAATACAGCAGAAATGCTTCACAGGGAGATAAGGCAAGGATGATGACAGTTGTAGTAAGCACCCGGCGCCTGGGAATAGCGCTAACTGTACTGCTTTTCCCATCCGCCAGAGCATTTAATTCTGGTATGTGTAATGATTTTTAGGGTTGATGTCAGCTGCGAAATGTCAGCTGCTATCAATCCCTGGTGTAAGTAATGGCTCTCCATTATCAAACACCCCCTCTACTAGCCCAGACCTGGCGAGACCCAGCGACTCTGAAGAGCGGTGACGGTAGTAACAATACCGCTCTTCACAGTCGCCAAGCTCAGCGCAAGACCCGGAATATCTGAAGAGCGGTGACGTTACTGATGTCACCGCTCTTCAGAGTCACCGGGTCTTGTGCTACGCAGCGGAGCCAAAAGTGGCTGTAGGCAAAGTGTATGGAGCATCAGAATGAGGTTCCATAGCCTTTGGTCGTCACAATCCCTCATTATCTACGAGATCCAGGTATGTCGGTAAAGTAGTGGCTTTTCTTTTTTAATTCAACTAAAAGCAATAAATAGGACTGAGCTGGATACAGCTGTAATTTTATGTTATATAGTCATGTTACACTCCCCTCACTTCTTGTAACCTACAAGTGAACAAAGATATTATACAGTCACCATGTGACAAGTGGGCCTGTGTACCTTCAAATGCCAGGGCTGAATTTTAGTCCCAGTCCAGCCCTGGAGGGAGGCGTAGCACCACAACAGGCAGGAAGAAGCAGTGTGGTGGCCGCAGACAGAAGGTAGGCGACCGTTCCCCATAACACCAACACGACGGAAGTTGCCAGTCCAACTGTTAGGTCTTCCCGAGTCACTAAAATGTCCCAGTGAAGTTCACTTAAAAAAGCTGTTCCATCATGGCATCCGGCATCTGATATCGCTATTGTGACCTCCTGATGAAACGTTACAGCGGGGGGCATCCTACACACGATAAGTAAACTTTACTTGGGCATTAGGGTGTTTTTGTTAATACATAAACTACATCTGGCCTATGGATTAGGTAGTAACTATTAATATGCCATTGGTGATATTGCTGGAGCACTAATCAGTGTGTGAGATGACAACATTCTTTTAATCTATATCTTTTTTGGTCTACAACATACCTGCAAGCCTTGTATATTATATTGTCTCCTGCTTTTTTCATCTTCCCTATATTATTATTGCTTTCCCACCTTTATTGGTAGGATGAGTTAGGGGAGTGAGGGATAGTCCTCGGTGAGTGGGGGCACCAAATTCGTTATTAGGGTGCCAACCTCCACAGCAAGGCAGGTTTCCAGTTAGGCTTATTGCAGGGTCATTGTAGCCTTTTTGTGGTCGGTTTTGTTGAGTCCTTCTCAGTCCCTGGCTTACTAGAGGTAGGGATCCGAGTGAAATGACACGCAGCACAAAAGGTTGTGTGATCATATACAGGGGAAGCCCAGGAGCACGTCTGACTCACTGGACTCTACCCCTCCTTTATATAGAAAAGAGTCATACATTTACAGACATGCGCACAAGCGCTCATATTTCACATCCTTTTACAAAAACAGTCTATACTAGAGATAAGGTACAGCTTCTGGTATGTAGGTAAAAGGTTACCATATCAAGAAGGAATGCGTCCATAAAAGGAAATGTCAACTTTGCTTAAGTTTCCTGATATAAGCCAGATGTCTCAGGAGAAAGACACAATGGATTCTTTCAGTCTGATCTCCACAATTCCCCCCTTTGACATATTCTTTTTTTATTACCACAGGGCCAAAGACAAAGCCTTTATTTTTGGTATTACACATGCACACACTTATATTATTAATAAGAGAATCAAATCTAGTATTAATTCTTCTATCGCAAATTATTTTCTTCTTTAGCAGTATACTAAAATATAAAAACAAAAATTAGTACGGTAATATTAATTAGAATCACTAGAGGATAACATAAGAATAAAGAAAAAAAAAAAATAAAAAATTTATACTCTTGCATCTATTACACAAAGTTTATCTGTGCATACTGAGATACCCTTGAGCACAATCTGGAATAGTACGTATATGACTACAATAATCATAACTATATGTATTATGCTCTGCATAATCCCAGCAACCCACCCACCGATTCCTCTGAACCAGTTGGCTGGGTTAAGAAAAGAAAAGGTATCTGACCACCAGCTATCCTTATTCTGGTCATTATCTTTGTCATACTGATCTCTGAGTCGTTGTACGTCCTTTAATTTAAATGTCATACTCATAGTACTATTCGGGTCTATATAATGACAGCAGGTGGGTCCGATGATTTGACACATACCCCCTTGTGAGGCAGTTAGGTAATCCAATACCAGGGTATGTTGGTTGACGACTATTATAAGCTGATTCTGTACAGCTATACTAGTGTTTAGTATATCCAATATATCCCAGATCTGATCATCTAAATAATCCGTGGCTCTAACTAATTTATCCCACATTTGTGTTAACATAGGATAAATAAAAATGGTACTAGCAATTTTGTTAGGAATTCCCATTTGTACTGTATGTGGCCTCCCCGAGGGACGTGGTGAGTTATCTGCAGCTCTTTTATATAGTGTGTGCTTGGGCACGGCTTGCATATTCACTTGTTTATTTGAAATTATGAATGTAGCTGGGGTTAGGCGTCCTAATGTACAAGTACCCTTTATACCTACGGGAAGCCATTTATATGCTCCTTCTCCGCATATCCAAAATGTACCTTCAGGCAGATCCCATAGAGCTGAGTGCTGCAATACCAATCTGTGAGCCAAATCCACAAATCTAGATACATCCTGAAGCATACACCAAGAGGGTTTTTGTCCCAAGGGGCTACAGTACCCGGCTGCGGGATTTCCACATACAGGCATTCCATTGACATACTCATCAGATTCATTACAAACCAGGTTCCCCGGTTTGCTTGTACAATCGCTTGCATTACCTTGAGGGAACAACTCAGAATGTTCCCAATTTCTATTGTGTATGTATCTTTCCAATACTACAGGTTTGAAAGCATCAGAGGGATCGGCGGTTGTACTGAAACTGAGCTGTAGATTTTCTGTGGGGACCTGTCCTAAATTAGTTAATCCAGTCTTATTCCTAGGTACCCAGGCCCCACCCTTATAGGCCAAATATTGTAGATGTGTACCAGTCCCTGAGAGATTACCCTGCCACCAAGGAAATTCTACCCATCCCACAATTGGTATGGCGATTGTAGTATTCCACAGCCTAGCATTACCAGTTTGGTTGTTGGCCAGGTTGTCTGAACAATTAGGCCAAGCGAATATTTCTTCTGCTGATACGGGAACTGCTAGAAAAGGTATACTTGTGGCTGATACCGGTGAATGGGTACAGATCCAACAATCTGTCAGGGTTTGTGTATTGTTTAACAAGTCATGCACTAATTTTTTATGATGTTGTACGAATCTATTGTTCAAAGGGGCTAGAGAATTCAGTCTATCCCATGCCTCCATTGAGGTTATCATTATTAACATCAATATCATGAGTTTATACTGCTTTTTTTGCAATGGCTTGCATGTATCCATGATGCCTTTCCTTCAAGCTTGACTGATGTAGGTGTTGTCAACAGGACTTGGAAGGGTCCGTCAAACCTTGGTTCTAGAGCCTTTCTGGTGTGTCTTTTTACATAGACTTGATCACCTGGTTCCAACTTGTGACTTCCTTCTGTGTTGTCAGGATCTGGAAGGGAAGCAAAAACTTGTGCATGCACCTTAGTTAATTGTTTCTGAAGATTTTGCACATAAGAAGTCAATGACTCAATATTTAACACAAGCTGCTGTGGAAAATAACATCCTAAATTGGCAGTCCTGCCAAACAAAATTTCATATGGAGACAGTTTAGTCTTACCCCTTGGGGTATTGCGTATTGAGTAAAGGGCCAGTGGAAGGCATTCTGTCCAAGGCTTTCCTGTTTCAGCCATGGCTTTCTGTATTTTTAATTTTAAAGTTCCATTCATGCGTTCCACCTTACCAGAACTTTGAGGATGGTACGGAGTGTGTAACTGACTTTCAACACCCAACATTTTCAGTACATTTTGAAATATTTCTCCAGTGAAATGAGTACCCCTATCTGACTCGATCACTTCAGGGAGACCGTAACGGGGTATCAGTTCGGCAACTAGCTTTACAGCAGTGTTTTTAGCTGAAGCCTTCCGAACTGGATAGGCCTCTGGCCACCCTGAGAACATGTCCACACACACCAACACATACTCATACCCATTACTTTTTGGCAGCTGGATAAAGTCTATTTGTAATCGCTGAAACGGATAGAGAGGTCGGACGTGGTGCTTCATAGGGGTCTTTGTTGTCTGTCCGGGATTATGTGCCAGGCATATAACGCATGCAGCACAATAGTCTCTTGCGTAGTTGCCAAAACCTGGAGCCAACCAGACTTGCTTTGCCAGTAGTGTCATTGCATTTGCAGACACATGAGTAGGGTGGTGTAGTCCACCAACTACAATCGGGTACCAGGCTCTAGGTAGACATATTAGTCCATCTTTCTTCCAAATTCCCGCTTGTTCTTCTGCCCCTTCCTTTTTCCACCTGTCCCTCTCCTCTTCTCCTGCATCTTCCTGTGCTTGTCTCAGTCTATCTTCAGTATTTTCTGTGGGATTTACAGTATAAACCTGTTGTAAGGGTTTGACCGCTGCTGCTTTGGCTGCTTTGTCAGCCCTATCATTTCCCCTAGATTCCCTAGTGTCGAGTCTCACATGTGCAGCTACCTTAATTACTGCTACTTCTTTTGTTTCTTGTGCAGCCTCTAAGATCTGTTTGATCAAAGAAGCATGTTTTACAGGTTGTCCTGACGCTGTCATGTAACCTCTAGCTCTCCAGATTACTCCAAAGTCAAACACAATACCATGTGCATACCTAGAATCAGTGTATATATTAGCTGTCTGATTCTCAGCTATTTTTAGCGCTTCGATCAATGCTGTTAGTTCTGCTTCTTGTGCAGACTGTTTTGGTGGAAGTGGTTCTGCTTTGAGAGTTTCAGATTCTGACACAACTGCATACCCTGTATGGAAGTTACCTGTGTCATCTGCAAACCTACTACCGTCTATAAACAGCTCTAAATCTGGATTTTGAAGTGGTGTTTCGGATACATTGGGTAAGCCTGCCGTTTCTTGTAAAATGAGCTCTGTACAATCATGTGTGTCTGTAGGGAAAAAATTTGCGTGTGGATCAGTGTCCTTATTCCCCCCTTCAGACTCGAGAGGTAGCAGTGTTGCTAAATTAAGAGTCTGAAGCCTTGCAAATGTGATAGTAGAGGGGAGCAGCAAAGAACACTGTAGCCGCAAATGTCTGGCCATGGAAATGTGTTTTGGTTGGACCTGGTTTAATATCCCATAAACATCATGCGTAGTTTGAACTGTGAGTGGATACTCTAGGACAATTTCTGATGCTTTGTCCAACAATAGTGAGACAGCAACAACTACACGTACACAGGTTGGCGCTGCTCTAGCTACGGGATCTAACCTTGCTGAAAGATATGCAATTGGTCTTTGTTTCCCTGCATGCTTCTGGGTAAGAACTCCTGTAGCATGAGAATCAACTTCTGCAGCCATAAGCTGAAATGGTTTGGTGTAGTCTGGTAGCCCTAACGCTGGAGCTGAAACAAGGGCATCTTTTAATTGTTGGAACGAAATCTGACCTTCTTTTGTCAACAAATAAGGTTCACTTTTTACACAGTCATACAGTGGTTGCATTAGTTGACTGGCATGTATAATCCATTGTCTACAATGAGACACTATTCCTAAAAATGCTCGTAGCTGTTTATGATTTCTAGGCTCATTCATCTGTCTTATTGCTTCAGTTCTTTGAGGTGTAAGATGCTTTTTACCTTGAGAAATGCAATGACCTAGAAAGACCACTTTGGTCTGACAAACTTGTAGCTTTTGTCTATTCACTTTACACCCTTCTTTTTCTAGAAAACATAGTAAACTTACAGTGGACCTTTCTGCGGTTTCTAGATCTGGGCAGCAAAGTAGTATGTCATCCACATACTGTAAAATTACTACCTGTGGTTCAGGTTCAAATCTCTGAAGGACTGTTTGTAGGGCATTTGAATAAAGAGTAGGGGAGTGTATCATTCCCTGTGGAAGGCGTGTCCACGCCAACTGTTTGCCCTTAAATGTAAATGCAAACAAATGCCAACTATCTTGGTGTAAAGGAACCGAGAAAAATGCATTTGAAAGATCTATTACAGTAAACACTTGAGAACTGGCTGGTATCTGTGATAGTAACGTATGAGGATTGGGTACAACTGGGGTGATTGGATCTAGAACTTTGTTTATTTCTCTTAGATCATGTACCATACGATATTTGGGCATAGAACCCTTATCAAGAGTTCTCTTCTTGACTGGATACAGAGGAGTGTTAGCAGGTGATTGTATCTCTACCAAAACTCCTTTCTCTCTATATCCCTCTATCTGTTTTGTAATCGCTAATTCCTGCTGGGCACTCACAGGGTATTGTCTGAGCTGTGGGAGAACAGTTCCTGGTTGCACAGATAATTTTACAGGAGAAATATGCAATAATCCCACATCAGTGTCACCCTGTGCCCACAGTGTTTCTGGGATCATTGAGAGGTCTAGATCTGTAGTGTACTCTTTTTCTTCAGTATAATCCTCAAAAGCCTGAATTCTGACATATTGTTCTAATGATTCTGCATCATCAGGGATAGTCAGCATAACTGTGCCATCTTCCCTAAAATTGATGTTAGCTTCTAATTTATTTAGTACATCAGTTCCTAACAGACATGTTGGGGCACCTCTGGCATACAAAAATCTGGATGCAAAACATTTAGGTCCTAATGAGACCTCTAGGGGCACAGTATATGGCAGTGTTCGAATTACCCCATCATAACCCTCAGCAAAAGTTGTTTGTTCTGAAATATCTTCCGGATTCGGAAGAAAATCTTGATTCAAAATTGAGGAAGTTGCACCTGTATCTATCAAAAATGGAATCTCTCTCCCCCCCACATTCACCTGTATCATAGGTCTTCTAGCTGGTAGGGAAGTTTGTAACACATCGAGTCAATCTGAATCTGGTATGGGACCATCTATGATGGTAGATTTCTGCTGGTTGTCCGTTTGGGGAGGGTTATTTCTGGGAACAAATTTGCCTGACTTTATATCTGCCAACTTCTTCCTGCACTCTCTTTGAAAATGACCTGGCTTTTTACAGTAGTGGCAAGGAAAATTGTGTCTCACTCTTCCTCCTGTATTAGCTTGTGCTATTCTAACAGGCTTACGATTCTCTCTCATATCCATGGCTATTCCTAAACATCGTTGTTTCACAATATTTGGTTGTTCAATTGTTCTCCAATCTGGAGTAGAGGATTTAAATTTTTCTCTGATTTTCGGATCTAGCCCCTCTATTAATTGTTTTGTAAAAAGTCTCCTTACTGAAGCATCAGTCAAATCCAATCCTTCATCCCTAAAGCTATTTTCTAGTTCTTGACTATATTCTTCAATACTTTGCCCAAATTTCTGCATAATCACACCTGTAGACCCCCTTTCCCTCTGTTTTCCTCTCATGAAAATTATTAATGCCTCTGTGAACTGGGTACCTGATGCTTCTGTCTGTAAGGCACCCCCTTCTGCCACTGGTCTATTGGGCTGTAGGTGTGTCAATAATTCCTGAAAAAGTCCGGGGGACATTTTCATTCTACATAATTCTTCCCCGTCCGCCCAGACCCCGGCATGAGTCTGCATGATTTGTTGTATGTATTGTGCAAATCGGATAGGATATTGAGTGGGATCAGGCGCATTATGCAGGAGGGACATACCCTCGGCTGGAGACCATGGAAAATACTGTCGGGTCTGATGATATCTAGTTCACATTACCCCGTCAGCACCAGGTTCCCTAAAGGGTCTTGGTACTACCCTAACAGGGGCAAGTACAGCGCCATATCTAGGTGTACCACAGGCTAGGCAATCATTTCTCCAATCTGGATTTTGTTGTCCACAGTGTGAACATTCCCATCCTCCTACCCCACCAAGATTGGGATACAAGGCTGGAAATTGTTTTCCTCCTTCTGCTCTTCCAGATGGTACAAATGATTGGGCTTTTGGATCTAGGTAAGGTGGCGGGATTATGTCACAACTTTTTCCCTTCCCCATGATCCATTTGGAAGTGTCTGGATCGTACTTCCAATTCTCCTCTTTAGCTGTTTTTGAGACCTCTATCATACAATGTATGATTTCTTCCCACCCATTGTCTTTGATAATTCCACCTCGTTCTTTACTCAGTTTTTCCCATTCTGTACTGAACATAAGTGCTTCTGAAATTCCCAATTTTTCTCTTACCCTCCTAATCTGCCTTCTGACTATCTTTCCACATCTTTCCTGTATGATATCTGCTGCTTCCACTTGTCCTAAGACGGTTTTTGTCTGTTTATTTCCCATTTTTCTCTTCAATATTAGCTATTTCTACCCCAGGTGACGTTTGGACAATCACTTACTCTATGGTGATGTATCGTTGCCTTCTCTCCTAGGGAGCTAAAATATTGAAAGGCTTGTCTGCTCCGTTCTTCCTAACGTGCAGAACGTACTTAAGTGCTATTATGCACGCAAACAGACCCAGCAACACCATACAGATCACAAAACTTTCTGTGTCAGTTAGCATACTTGTCCCAGGCTCATGAAACCGCGTCCTGGGCTCATTCTATCAAACCTTATCCAGAAATGAAGGAGGTTAAGCACTTAATGAGAGTCAAGCATGGGCGGAGGTCTCCCAGAAGGACGCAACCACATGACCCAGTTAGGCTGACTTCCGTGTATAAGGCTTATACCCCAACTATTTCGGCTTATTTTTCTACGCACTTTTGCTCTTCTTTCACAACATACCACAACCTTCACACTGTTCACACACTGCCAGGGACAGGACTCATAAATCTATACAATATGGTAACCCGAGTTTTATAGGTATCTACTCACTACTAGACTAACCCAGCGTGACACGGCTCATAGAGATCTTTCGGATAATACAGGGCAGATAAAAGAGAACTAATAATGTCTCTTACCTGGCCAGGTTTTTCAGTTCATTTGCCGTCCATTATCCCAGATCTCCGTTGTCCGTATCCGCAGGTAAATCTCGAGCAAATACTCTCACCTCGAGTCCCTGTTCGGTGCACCAAAGAAATGTTGAGTCCTTCTCAGTCCCTGGCTTACTAGAGGTAGGGATCCGAGTGAAATGACACGCAGCACAAAAGGTTGTGTGATCATATACAGGGGAAGCCCAGGAGCACGTCTGACTCACTGGACTCTACCCCTCCTTTATATAGAAAAGAGTCATACATTTACAGACATGCGCACAAGCGCTCATATTTCACATCCTTTTACAAAAACAGTCTATACTAGAGATAAGGTACAGCTTCTGGTATGTAGGTAAAAGGTTACCATATCAAGAAGGAATGCGTCCATAAAAGGAAATGTCAACTTTGCTTAAGTTTCCTGATATAAGCCAGATGTCTCAGGAGAAAGACACAATGGATTCTTTCAGTCTGATCTCCACAGTTTATTTATTGGTATCTTACCAGTCTGTTCACTGGGTAGGTTTTTTTTTGCAATATTGGATTTTTGAAAATAAATCTTTTAAGGGAATATATGTTCACTTTCAGTTGTCCATACCCCAGTCCTTGGAACGCAAGCACAAAAACGCAGCCAACACCCCACAGGCCACGCTACTAAATTCACACATTCACACTCGTCTGCTTCCACTCGAAATGTTGCCTTTTAGGCTCGTGGAGACTGAAGCTTTCCGCTACCTGATGGCGGCGGCCGTCCCTCGGTACTCGGTCCCCAGCCGCCACTATTTCTCCCAGTGTGCCGTCCCCACATTACACAAGCACATGTCCCACAACATTAGCTATGCCCTCAACAATGCAGTTACTTGGAAAGTCCACCTAACCACGGACACGTGGACAAGTGCTTGTGGGCATGGCCGGTACATTTCGCTGATGGCACACTGGGTTAACATAGTGGAAGGCGCCACCCAGTCAGACCGTGGGATGAAACACATCCTTCCAAAGCTGAGGATTGCGGGCCCTAGGTCAATCAAGATTGCCCCCACAGTCTACAGCTCCTGCACCTCCTCCTCTTCAGCCTCCATCTCTGAAATGACCATATCAGTAACAAGCTGGAAGCACTGCAGCACTTCCTCAGCCAAGCGGCAACAGGCTGTGCTGAAGCTGATATGTTTAGGTGACATATTGCACAATGCTGAAGAGTTGTGGACAGCTCTGAAAGAGCAGGCAGATCTGTGGCTGACACTGCTGAACCTACAGCCAGGCATGGTCTTGTGTGACAATGGCCGAACCTGGTGGTGGCTTTGAGGTGAAGCGAGCTCCCACATGTTCCATGCCTCGCTCATGTGCTTAATGTCATTGTTCAACGGTTTCTCATAAGCTACGCGAAGCTGCTTGTGAAAGTATGCTGCCTGTGTGCCCATTTTAGAAAGTCAGCTACAGCTTCCAAAGCTCTTGCCGTGCTTCAGCGTTTGCAGCTTCTGGCTCACCGACTGGTGTGTGATGTCCCCATGGGTTGGAACTCCACAATGCAGATGTTGGAAAGGATTTGTGAGCAGAAGAGGGAAGTTGCTAACTACTAGCATCAACAAGGCCATCGGTATTCAGTTGAGACTCCACACATAACACCTCAGGAGTGGACATGGATGTCAGACATATGTACCATCCTCCAAAACTTTGAGGACTCCACTAAGATGGTGAGCGGCAATTATGCCATAATTAGCATCACCATCCCGCTTATCTGTGTTCTGAAATGCTCTCTGCTCACAATCAAACAGGATGCATTGCAGGTGGAGCATGATGAGATAGAGCAAGGAACCATAAAGGGTGATTACACACAGTCCAGTCTCATCTCATCCCAACGTGGGTTGGGTGACAATGAGGAGGAGGAAGAACAGGAGCTAGGTTCATGCGCTATAGACGGTACTATAAGAACAACTGTCATGCCGTCTATTCAGCGTGGATGGCCCAGAGGACAGGGAGGAGGAGGAGAGAATGGTCAGTCATCCTCTTGGTGAGGACACAGAAGTCTTGCCTGTTAGCAGTCTGGCACATATGGCTGAGTTTAGGTTTTTCTGCCTTTCCTGTGACCCTCGTGTTCTCAAAATTTTGAGTGACAGTCATTACTGGTTGGTGACACTTCTAGACCCACGCTACAGGGAGAACTGTCTATCTTTTATTCCAGAGGCAGAGAGGTGTACTAAAATGGTTCAGTACCAGAGGGCCCTTGTTGTGGAATTATTTAAAAAAAATTCCCATCTGAAAATGCTGGCGGCAGAGGTCACAGTTCATTGGAAAACCAATGAGTACAGGTGAGAGAGATACAACTCCAATCCAGCAGAGGCAGGGGAACACTGGCAAAGTTGTGGGAATCTTTTCTCAGACCCTCCCATCGCACAGGCCCTGAGGCGCGGGGTACTCTCACAAGGAGTGCAAAGTTTTGGAAGATGCTGAGGAAGTACCTTGCTGATCGTACCAACGTCCTCCGTGATTCCTCTTTGCCTTATAATTATTGGGTATCCAAGCTGGACACATGGCATGAACTCGCTCTCTACGCCATGGAGGTCCAGGCCTGCCCTGCCACTAGCGTTTTGTCAGAGCGGGTATTTAGTGCCACTGGTGGAATTATAACTGATAAGCGCATCCACCTGTCAACTAAAAATGCTGACAGGCTGACTCTTATAAAAATGAGTAAGGCCTGGATTGGGCCAGACTTCTCAACACCTCTGAATGATAGCAGCGTAACATAAACTCAAATCCAGTGTCTTTTTTTGGGAGGTCTACTCCCATGCAGCTCTTCACACCCACACATGGGTATACGCTTCCAGATTTGGCCTATTTGCTGTTGTCCTCCTCCTCATCCTCTTCATCCACCACTAGATCACCAAGGTGACCGTGGTCTGTGATGCAACAGCCACATCATTTTTTAAAGGGTGTTTATTAGGGTTGAGCGACTTTCATTTTTTTAAGATCGAGTCGGGTTTTGTGAAACCCGACTTTGTCCAGAGTCGAGTCGAGTGCAGTCGGCCGATTATCGCTAAAAGTCGGGGATCGACCGAAACACGAAACCCAATGCAAGTCAATGGGGAAGCATAGTCGGCAGTGAGTGGAGGCCAGGAAAACACCTACAGTGCCCATTTTAATGCCTAAAACATCCATTCTTGTTTCTGAAGCTTGTCAATCTTAATTAACTTTATAATAATAGTTGGGCATAGGAAATTGGGGGTCATTTGGCAAAAGTTGTGGGGGGTAGGGCTGGTTTAGTGGGCTCAGGAAACGTGGACTACGTCACGGCGGTGGAGCAGGGAGAGGTAAGTATTTCAACGTTGCAAGTGCTGTGATCCTGAGCAAGCAGGGGGGGCCCACTCGTTCGCATTGGCACTGGCACAGGGCCCCTCAAAGTACGGCGGTGTGTTTGCATGGCGGGGGCGCCTCCCACCAGCAGCGACACTTTTGCGTACTCTGAGGGGCCCTGTGCCAGTGACATCGCCAACGAGTATGCTCCCCCCACCTGATGAAGGAACCTGCACTTTCATCTGCACCTTCCTCTTTGTCCCTGTGTAAGGTGGTATAACATGCGGGAAGGGGAACCTTACTTTCAGCAGGGTCAGATTCTGGCTGTGTAGAGTGCAAGGGGAATGTAGTGGTCTAAGTCAATGTACCAGCAGACTCATCTAGCAGTGGCTGGGCAATGGGCAGGATGAGGAGGAAACAGATATAGGGCCAAAGAATAAAGTAGGCTAAATGCAGTTCAAAATTGGTAACAGGACTAAACAGGCGGCATTGCTTTGTTCAGTGGAGTAGCAAACCCAAGAGCAGCAGACAGTGTTTCAAGGGCCCAACCACACTAGTAGGCCAAATGCAGTTTAATATCTGATACTATAGGCCGAAAGCCAGAAGGTAGAAGCTCAGCTGTGTTCAGTTGAGGGCAACACCAGGGAGGGGCAGACACCGTTAGTAGGCCGTAACCAAAGTTGAAGGCCAAATGCAGTTTAATATCTGATACTATAGGCTGAAAGCCAGAAGGTTGAAGCTCAGCTGTATTCAGTTGAGGGCAACACCAGGGAGGGGCAGACACCGTTAGTAGGCCGTAACCAAAGTTGAAGGCCAAATGCAGTTTAATATCTGATACTATAGGCTGAAAGCCAGAAGGTTGAAGCTCAGCTGTATTCAGTTGAGGGCAACACCAGGGAGGGGCAGACACCGTTAGTAGGCCGCAACCAAAGTTGAAGGCCAAATGCAGTTTAATATCTGATACTACAGGCCGAAAGCCAGAAGGTAGAAGCTCAGCTTTATTCAGTTGAGGACAACACCAGGGAGGGGCAGACACTGTTAGTAGGCCCTAACCACCAATTTTTAAAAACACAGCACTTAATGAGAGCCAGAAGGTTGAAGCTCAGCTGTATTCAGTTGAGGACAAACACCAGGCAGGGGCAGACACCGTTAGTAGGCCCTAAACACCATTTTTTAATTTAAAAACAGCACTTAATGAGAGCCAGAAGGTAGAAGCTCTGCTGTATTCAGTTGAGGACAAACACCAGGCAGGGGCAGACACCGTTAGTAGGCCGTAACCAAAGTTGAAGGCCAAATGCAGTTTAATATCTGATACTATAGGCCAAAAGCCAGAAGGTAGAAGCTCAGCTGTATTCAGTTGAGGGCAACACCAGGGAGGGGCAGACACCGTTAGTAGGCCCTAACCACCAATTTTTAAAAACACAGCACTTAATGAGAGCCAGAAGGTTGAAGCACAGCTGTATTCAGTTGAGGACAAACACCAGGGAGGGGCAGAGACCGTTAGTAGGCCCTAACCACCAATTTTTAAAAACACAGCAGCACTTAATGAGAGCCAGAAGGTTGAAGCTCAGCTGTATTCAGTTGAGGACAAACACCAGGCAGGGGCAGACACCATTAGTAGGCCCTAAACACCATTTTTTTAATTTAAAAACAGCACTTAATGAGAGCCAGAAGGTAGAAGCTCAGCTGTATTCAGTTGAGGGCAACACCAGGGAGGGGCAGACACCGTTAGTAGGCCGTAACCAAAGTTGAAGGCCAAATGCAGTTTAATATCTGATACTATAGGCTGAAAGCCAGAAGGTAGAAGCTCAGCTGTATTCAGTTGAGGGCAAACACCAGGGAGGGGCAGACACCGTTAGTAGGCCCTAACCACCAATTTTTAAAAACACAGCACTTAATGAGAGCCAGTAGGTTGAAGCACAGCTGTATTCAGTTGAGGACAAACACCAGGGAGGGGCAGACACCGTTAGTAGGCCCTAAACACCATTTTTTTTATTTAAAAACAGCACTTAATGAGAGCCAGAAGGTAGAAGCACAGCTGTATTCAGTTGAGGACAAACACCAGGGAGGGGCAGAGACCGTTAGTAGGCCCTAACCACCAATTTTTAAAAACACAGCAGCACTTAATGAGAGCCAGAAGGTTGAAGCTCAGCTGTATTCAGTTGAGGACAAACACCAGGCAGGGGCAGACACCATTAGTAGGCCCTAAACACCATTTTTTTAATTTAAAAACAGCACTTAATGAGAGCCAGAAGGTAGAAGCTCAGCTGTATTCAGTTGAGGGCAACACCAGGGAGGGGCAGACACCGTTAGTAGGCCGTAACCAAAGTTGAAGGCCAAATGCAGTTTAATATCTGATACTATAGGCCGAAAGCCAGAAGGTAGAAGCTCAGCTGTATTCAGTTGAGGGCAAACACCAGGGAGGGGCAGACACCGTTAGTAGGCCCTAACCACCAATTTTTAAAAACACAGCACTTAATGAGAGCCAGTAGGTTGAAGCACAGCTGTATTCAGTTGAGGACAAACACCAGGGAGGGGCAGACACCGTTAGTAGGCCCTAAACACCATTTTTTTTATTTAAAAACAGCACTTAATGAGAGCCAGAAGGTAGAAGCTCAGCTGTATTCAGTTGAGGACAAACGCCAGGCAGGGGCAGACACCGTTAGTAGGCCCTAAACACCATTTTTTTTATTTAAAAACAGCACTTAATGAGAGCCAGAAGGTAGAAACTCAGCTGTATTCAGTTGAGGGCAACACCAGGGAGGGGCAGACACCGTTAGTAGGCCCTAAACACCATTTTTTTTATTTAAAAACAGCACTTAATGAGAGCCAGAAGGTAGAAGCTCAGCTGTATTCAGTTGAGGACAAACACCAGGCAGGGGCAGACACCGTTAGTAGGCCCTAAACACCATTTTTTTATTTAAAAACAGCACTTAATGAGAGCCAGAAGGTAGAAGGTAAGATTTAGACAGTGGAGGACAATTTGAATTAGGGACTGCAGACAGACTTAGTAGGCTGTCCCCTGTGGACCATGCATCCACCACATTAACCCATTGCGCCGTAATGGACACGTAACCTTCCGTGGCCATGCCTACAGGTCCATGTGTATGTTGTCAGAGTGCATGGACAATGCGGTCTTTTACATGCTGGTGGAGGGGTGGGATGGCTTTTCTCGCAAAAGAATTGTCAACTGGGTAGCTCATAGCGTGGTACAGCGTAGTCCTTCATGGCTTTATTAATATTAAATAAAATAAAAAAATAGGCTCTATGCACTGTAAAATTGGTTCAAGGGGTAAACGGGCAGCATTGTTGTGGTCAGTGGAGGAGTAATGCAAGTAGGGGCCGCAGACAGGCTATCAAAGGCCTAAAATAACAAACAATAGGCTCATGGCAGTTTTACATCGGTTACTTGGATACACAGGCAGGCAGCATTGTGGTCAGTGGAGGAGTAATGCAAGTAGGGACCGCAGACAGGCTATCAAAGGCCTAAAATAACAAACAATAGGCTCATGGCAGTTTTACATCGGTTACATGGATACACAGGCAGGCAGCATTGTGGTCAGTGGAGGAGGATTGCAAGGAGGCACCGCAGACAGGCTTACTAGGCCTAAAATACCTAAAAATAGGCTCAAGGCAGTTTAAAATAGGTTACATGGATACACAGGCAGCTTTGTGGTCAGCGGAGGAGGAGTATTGCAAGTAGGGGCCGCAGACAGGCTATCAAAGGCCTAAAATAACAAACAATAGGCTCATGGCAGTTTTACATCGGTTACATGGATACACAGGCAGGCAGCATTGTGGTCAGTGGAGGAGTAATGCAAGTAGGGAACACAGACAGGCTATCAAAGGCCTAAAATAACAAACAATAGGCTCATGGCAGTTTTACATCAGTTACATGGATACACAGGCAGGCAGCATTGTGGTCAGTGGAGGAGTAATGCAAGTAGGGGCCGCAGACAGGCTATCAAAGGCCTAAAAAAACAAACAATAGGCTCATGGCAGTTTTACATCGGTTACATGGATACACAGGCAGGCAGCATTGTGGTCAGTGGAGGAGTATTGCAAGGAGTTTCTGACCCAGTACTCCCAAAATATAAATAGATG
Organism: Ranitomeya variabilis; assembly: GCF_051348905.1. Taxonomy (NCBI): domain Eukaryota; kingdom Metazoa; phylum Chordata; class Amphibia; order Anura; family Dendrobatidae; genus Ranitomeya; species Ranitomeya variabilis. Next base: position 638,168,222 of record NC_135235.1, on the reverse strand, counting down.
TTAATGTCTCGCAAAACAAACAAAAAAAAATAAAAAGGGTGGCATACTTAGGTACAGGGGTGGGCTCATCTGCTGAGTTTCTGACATAGTAATTTGGCAGTAAATATTTAATGGTGCCAATATAGGACACTGACCCAGACTACTTTAAGTAGCATCATAGATGTCTACAAATTGGTATTGTCGGTGCCAGACATTGAATGATGTCAGCGAATAGACTAAACATTGGTGGAGCTGTGCGAGATAATTTTGCACGTGGTAGAGCACAGTTTGAGCTGGGGGGGGGGAACTCTCTTGTGGCCGGCGGTACCGCCCCAGGGCCCCTCATGTTACAACGGTGTGTCTGACGTTGGGTGCGCACCACCACCACCAGAGACACTACATTGTACTATGAGGGACCCAGTGGCAGTGCCGTCGACCAAAAGCGGGCACACCCACCTCTTCAGACAAACAGCACTGTAACGGGTGCTTGAGCCAAGTGGCGAGACCACGGCCCCGTGGGGGGAGTTTTCACATTGCGGGAGGTGTAAACCTGTCGTATGCTGGACAAACAGCTGCTGCAAATTAACAGATTGGAACACTCAGTAAGACCAGTCCACAAGCAAGCACTTTTTATAGGAAAGCTAGGTGTCAGCCGGGAAAGGTGGGGCAAAATAATTTGAAATCCAGGAGTGGTTCATTTTAATGAAGGTGAGATCATCCACATTTTGGGTAGCCAGACGAGTCCTTTTTTCGGTTAATATTGAACCAGCAGCACTGAATAATCTTTCTGATAGCACACTAGCTGCTGGGCAAGCAAGCTCCTGCAATGCATATTCTGCCAATTCAGGCCAGGTGTCTAATTTGGATGCCCAGTAATCAAATGGGAATGACGCTTGAGGGAGAACATCGATAAGGGCTGAAAAATAGTTCGTAACCATACTGGACAAATGTTGTCTCCTGTCACTTTGAATGGATGCTGCAGTACCTGTCCTGTCTGCGGTCATTGCGAAATCACTCCACAACCTGGCCAGAAAACCCCTCTGTCCAACGCCACTTCTGATCTGTGCACCTCGAACACCTCTGCCATGTAGCCCCCTGCAGCTTGTGTGAGACTGAGAACCATCACCGGCGCTGTGTGCTGGGAATACCTGAATCAAACGGTCTACAAGAGTAGCTTGTTTGGTTGCTAATATTTGTTCGAGGTTCTCATGTGGCATAATATTTTGCAATTTGCCTTTATAGCGAGGGTCAAGGATGCAGGCCAACCAGTAATCATCATCGCTCATCATTTTAATAATGCGTGTGTCCCTTTTGAGGATACGTAAGGCATAATCCGCCATGTGGGCCAAAGTTCCAGTTGTCAAATCTGCGGTTGTGCTGGTTGGAGGGGCAGTTACAGGCAAATCTACGTCACTTGTCTCCCTTAAAAAAACAGAACCCGGCCTTGCAATGCCACTAATTTCTGTTGGCCCAGGAGAAGCTTCCTCATTCAAAAAGTACTCATCCCCATCATCCTCCTCGTCCTCCTCCACCTCTTCGCCTGCTACCGCGTCCTCAACACGGCCCTGACCAGACAATGGCTGACTGTCATCAAGGCTTTCCTCTTCCTCGGCTGCAGACGCCTGCTCCTTTATGTGCGTCAAACTTTGCATCAGCAGACGCATTAGGGGGATGCTCATGCTTATTATGGCGTTGTCTGCACTAACCAGCCGTGTGCATTCCTCAAAACACTGAAGGACTTGACACAGGTCTTGTAGCTTCGACCACTGCACACCTGACAACTCCATGTCTGCCATCCAACTGCCTGCCCGTGTATGTGTATCCTCCCACAAAAACATAACAGCACGCCTCTGTTCGCACAGTCTCTGAAGCATGTGCAGTGTGGAGTTCCACCTTGTTGCAATGCCGATGATTAGGCGATGCTGGGGAAGGTTCAAAGACCGCTGATAGTTCTGCATACGGCTGGAGTGTACGGGCGAACGGCGGATATGCGAGCAAAGTCTGCGCATTTTGAGGAGCAGGTCGGGTAACCCCGGGTAACTTTTCAGGAAGCACTGCACCACCAGGTTTAAGGTGTGAGCCAGGCAAGGAATGTGTTTCAGTTGGGAAAGGGCTATGGCAGCCATGAAATTCCTTCCGTTATCACTCACAACCTTGCCTGCCTCAAGATGTACAGTGCCCAGCCATGACTGAGTTTCATTCTGCAAGAACTCGGACAGAACTTCCGCGGTGTGTCTGTTGTCGCACAAACACTTCATTGCCAATACAGCCTGCTGACGCTTGCCACTAGCTGTCCCATAATGGCACACCTGGTGTGCAACAGTGGCAGCTGCGGATGGAGTGGATGTGCGACTGCGGTGTGTGGACGAGCTCTCGCTTCTGCATGAGGAGGAGGAAGAGGAGGAGTGGGGGCGAACGCCTACAGCCAACTCTTTCCTTGACCGTGGGCTAGGCAAAACTGTCCCAATATTGCTGTCCCCTGTGGACCCTGCATCCACCACATTCACCCAGTGTGCCGTGATGGACACGTAACGTCCCTTGCCATGCCTACTGGTCCATGCATCTGTTGTCAGGTGTACCTTTGCAGTCACAGACTTCCTGGGTGCATGGACGATGCGGTCTTTAACATGCTGTTGGAGGGCTGGGATGGCTTTTCTAGAAAAGAAGTGCCGACTGGGTAGCTCGTAGCGTGGTACAGCGTAGTCCATCAGCGCTTTGAAAGCTTCGCTTTCAACTAACCGGTAGGGCATCATCTCTAATGAGATTAGTCTAGCAATGTGTGCGTTCAAACCCTGTGTATGCGGATGCGAGGATGAGTACTTCCTTTTCCTAACAAGAGTCTCATGTAGGGTGAGTTGGACTGAAGAGCTGGAGATCGTGGAACTAGCGGTGGTGCCGGTGGACATGGGTGAGAGAGGGTTGGAGATGGTATTCTTGCCGGTGCCCTACATGCAGTGTTTCCTACTGCAAACCTGGCGATTCCCTGACTTCTTTGGCCTGGCGACGAAAGCTGCACAGATACTGCAGGTGGTGCGGGAAATGGTGGGTTTACAGTGAGGGAAGGGATGTAGCGTTGCTGACTAGCTTCATTGGCCGAGGGTGCTGCAACCTTTAGGGACGTTTGGTAGTTAGTCCAGGCTTGCAAATGCATGGTGGATAAATGTCTATGCATGCAACTTGTATTTAGACATTTAAGATTCTGACCTCTGCTTAAGGTAGTTGAACATTTTTGACAGATGACTTTGCGCTGATCATTTGGATGTTGTTTAAAAAAATGCCAGACTGCACTCTTTCTACTATCGGATACCTTTTCAGGCATTGCAGACTGAGCTTCTTTAACTGGATGGCCACGCTGTCCTCCAACTGGTTTTGGTTTTGCCACGCATTTTTGGCCAGATACGGGCCCGGCAGATTGAACCTGTTGTGATGTTGATGCCTGCTGCGGCTCCTCCTCCTCCGCTTCTGAACTACTGCCACCTGCACCCTGTTCCCCCAATGGCTGCCAATCGGGGTCAACAACTGGGTCATCTATGACCTCCTCTTCTATGTCGTGTGCAACTTCGTCTGTGTAACCGTGTAAGCCGGTGGTATAGCGTTCGTGACGGGGCACCATAGTCTCCGCTGGGTTTGATTCTGCCTCAGTACACTGCGAGGGCAATGTTCTGGTCTGAGTCAAAGGAACAGCATAGTAAACTGGCTGTGGCTGTGCATCTGTGCACTCCATGTCCGATTCAACTTCTAATGGGCATGGCCTGTTAACTGTTTCACTGTCTAACCCAGGAACGGTATGTGTAAAGAGCTCCATGGAGTAACCTGTTGTGTCGACTGACGCATCCTTCACTGTTGTTCTGGGTGAAGGACACAAGGAAGCGACTTGTTCCTGACCGGGAGCATCCACTGATGATGCACTGCTCTGACATTTTGCCCTTTCCGAGGAGGAGGCGAAAGAGCTAGAGGCAGAGTGAGCAATGAAAGCCAATACTTGTTCCTCCTGCTCCGGCTTCAAAAGTGGTTTTCCTACTCCCAGAAAAGAGAGCGTTCGAGGCCTTGTGTAGGCAGACGACGTTTTTGGCTCAACAACTCGAGACTTAGGTGCTGTACTGCTTTTACCACGACCACCTGATGCTCCACCACCACCACTACCATCATTACCAGCTGACAATGACCGCCCACGGCCACGACCTCTTCCACTAGACTTCCTCATTGTTTGCAAAACGTAACTAAAGTAACGCTATTTGTTACTGTAAAACAACTTATAACTTGAACTCAAACTTCTGTAGGATTTATATATACCTTTATAGGTGCCTGACACTGAAAGGAAAATCAGGCCCAATGTTACACACTAGGTTTTCTGTGCCCCAATATTTTGAGACAGATGGCACACACAAGAGCAGCACTCAAGCAGACTTGCCAATATTTATCTCCCACTAACTATTTTTTTTTGAAAAGGGAGAATTTACCCAAAAAAACCAAAAAGGCCCAGTATTACACAGTGCTTTTCGGTGGCACACAATGAGAGACAGATGCCACACACAGGACTGGCACGGAGGCAAACTTGCCAATATTTATCTCCCACTAACTATTTTTTTTTGAAAAGGGAGAATTTACCCCCAAAAAACAAAAAGGCCCAGTATTACACAGTGCTTTTCGGTGGCACACAATGAGAGACAGATGCCACACACAGGACTGGCACGGAGGCAGACTTGCCAATATTTATCTCCCACTAACTATTTTTTTTTTAAAGGGAGAATTTACCCAAAAAAAACAAAAAGGCCCAGTATTACACAGTGCTTCTCAGTGGCACACAATGAGAGACAGATGCCACACACAGGACTGGCACGGAGGCAAACTTGCCAATATTTATCTCCCACTAACTATTTTTTTTTGAAAAGGGAGAATTTACCCCAAAAAAACAAAAAGGCCCAGTATTACACACTGCTTTTCGGTGGCACACAATGAGAGACAGATGCCACACATAGGACTGGCACGGAGGCAAACTTTCAAATATTTATCTCCCACTAACTATTTTTTTTGAAAAGGGAGAATTTACCCAAAAAAAAACAAAAAGGCCCAGTATTACACACTGCTTTTCGGTGGGACACAATGAGAGACAGATGCCACACACACGACTGGCGCGGAGGCAGACTTGCCAATATTTATCTCCCACTAACTATTTTTTTTGGAAAAGGGAGAATTTACCCAAAAAAACCAAAAAGGCCCAGTATTACACACTGCTTTTCGGTGGGACACAATGAGAGACAGATGCCACACACAGGACTGGCACGGAGGCAAACTTGCCAATATTTATCTCCCACTAACTATTTTTTTTTTGAAAAGGGAGAATTTACCCAAAAAAAACAAAAAGGCCCAGTATTACACACTGCTTTTCGGTGGGACACAATGAGAGACAGATGCCACACACAGGACTGGCACGGAGGCAAACTTGCCAATATTTATCTCCCACTAACTATTTTTTTTGAAAAGGGAGAATTTACCCAAAAAAACAAAAAGGCCCAGTATTACACACTGCTTTTCGGTGGGACACAATGAGAGACAGATGCCACACACAGGACTGGCACGGAGGCAGACTTGCCAATATTTATCTCCCACTAACTATTTTTTTTTGGAAAAGGGAGAATTTACCCCAAAAAAACAAAAAGGCCCAGTATTACACACTGCTTTTCGGTGGCACACAATGAGAGAGAGATGCCACACACAGGACTGGCACGGAGGCAAACTTTCAAATATTTATCTCCCACTAACTATTTTTTTTTGAAAAGGGAGAATTTACCCAAAAAAAACAAAAAGGCCCAGTATTACACACTGCTTTTTGGTGGGACACAATGAGAGACAGATGCCACACACAGTACTGGCACGGAGGCAGACTTGCCAATATTTATCTCCCACTAACTATTTTTTTTTGAAAAGGGAGAATTTACCCAAAAAAAACAAAAAGGCCCAGTATTACACACTGCTTTTTGGTGGCACACAATGAGAGACAGATGCCACACACAGGACTGGCACGGAGGCAAACTTGCCAATATTTATCTCCCACTAATTTTTTTTTTTTTGAAAAGGGAGAATTTACCCAAAAAAAACAAAAAGGCCCAGTATTACACACTGCTTTTCGGTGGCACACAATGAGAGACAGATGCCATACACAGCAATGGCACGGAGGCAGACTTGCCAATATTTATCTCCCACTATTTTTTTATTTTTTTTTAAAGGGAGAATTTAGCCAAAAAAAAAAAATGGCCAAGTATCACACAGTGTTTTTTTCGGTGCCACACAATGAGAGAGAGATGCCACCCACAGCAATGGCACGGAGGCAGACTTGCCAATATTTATCTCCCACTAATTTTTATTTTTTTTGAAAAGGGAGAATTTAGCCAAAAAAAAAAAAATGGCCAAGTATCACACAGTGTTTTTTTCGGTGCCACACAATGAGAGAGAGATGCCACCCACAGCAATGGCACGGAGGCAGACTTGCCAATATTTATCTCCCACTAATTTATTTTTTTGGAAAAGGGAGAATGTAGCCCAAAAAAAAAAAAATGGCCAAGTGTCACACAGTGGTTTTCGTTTTTGGTGCCACACAATGAGAGAGAGATGCCACCCACAGGACTGGCACGGAGGCAGAGTTGCCAATATTTATCTCCCTGCAGTTATCTCAGAAAAGTATGGCAGGCAGCTAGAAAAAGGACTGCTGCACACAAAAGTTTGTGGACAAACACACAAGATAGCTGTGCAGAAAGGAAGGAAATACAGGATTTGTGCTTTGAAAAAAGCAGTTGGTTTGCACAGCGGCGCACACACACATAGCAACGCAGCTATCAGGGTCAGGGAGCCTTCTAAGGCAGCCCAATGAGCGACAGCGCTGAGGAAAAAAAAATGTAGCTTCCACTGTCCCTGCAAACAAAAGGTGGTGTTGGACAGTGGAAATCGCTACAGCACAAGCGGTTTGTAGCTTTATGTACCCTGCCTATCACTATCCCTGCTTCTGAAGAAGCGGCAGCAACCTCTCCCTACGCTCACATCAGCAGCAGTAAGATGGCGGTCGGCGGGAACGCCCCTTTATAGCCCCTGTGACGCGGCAGAAAGCAAGCCAATCACTGCAATGCCCTTCTCTAAGATGGTGGAGACTGAGATCTATGTCATCACGCTGCCCACACTCTGCGTCCACCTTCATTGGCTGAGAAATGGCGCTTTTAGCGTCATCGAAACGCGACTTTGGCGCGAAAGTCGCGTACCTCATGGCCGATGCAACGCTGGGATCGGCTCGGTTTCATGAGACGCCGACTTTGCCAAAAATTGGCGACTTATGAAAATGAACGATCCGTTTCGCTCAACCCTAGTGTTTATGATGCCTGTAACAAAATTTTTTATACAGTATGTTGAGGTATACCCCCAAGAGGGAAATGTTGCTGCATGGGCATTACAAGTATAGGAGACCCGCTCCTTTGTAATTGTAATGGGAAGGAACAGATGTTTGAGGCCCTCTTCCACATCTCTTCCAAGGGGTGCGTTAAAATTTGGGGCAGGCCTTGCATTCAATGCATAGGCAAACAATATGGGAGAAACACTTCCTAATAATGGGAACTGTAGTGGTTGGTCAGCTTCAACACTGCAATTCGCCACTGCTGGGTCTTCAGACTCAACACTGCAATTCTCCACTGCAGGTTCTTCAGCCTCAATACTGCAATTCGCCAATACTGGGTCTTCAGACTCAACATTGCAATTCTCCACTGCCAGGTCTTCAGCTTCAAAACTGTAATTCTTCACTGCCGGGTCTTCATCCTCAACACTGCAATTCGCCACTGCAGGGTCTTCAGCCTCAACACTGAAATTCGTCAATGTCGGGTCTTCATCCTCAACACTGCAATTCTCCACTGCAGTTTCTGCAGCCTCAAAACTGAAATGCTCCACTGCAGGTTTTTCAGGCTCAACACTGATATTCTTCACTGCTGGGTCTTCATCCTCAACACTGCATTTCTCCAATGCAGGTTCTTCAGGCTCAACATTGCAATTATCAACTGCTGGGTGTTCTTCCTCAACACTGCAATGCTCCAATGCAGGTTCTTCAGGCTCAACACTAACATTCTCCGCTGCTGGGTCTTTATTCTCAACTGTGTAATTCTCCTCATTCTTCACTTTGCCTTCTATTTTCATGATATGGAATCAATTGAACTCAGCTCCCTTAATCCAAGAGGTTTTAACACACCACAGAAGTGATCATAGTAACATAGTAACATAGTTAGTAACGCCGAAAAAAGACATTTGTCCATCCAGTTCAGCCTATATTCCATCATAATAAATCCCCAGATCTACATCCTTCTACAGAACCTAATAATTGTATGATACAATATTGTTCTGCTCCAGGAAGACATCCAGGCCTCTCTTGAACCCCTCGACTGAGTTCGCCATCACCACCTCCTCAGGCAAGCAATTCCAGATTCTCACTGCCCTAACAGTAAAGAATCCTCTTCTATGTTGGTGGAAAAACCTTCTCTCCTCCAGACGCAAAGAATGCCCCCTTGTGCCCGTCACCTTCCTTGGTATAAACAGATCCTCAGCGAGATATACTTATACATGGTTATTAGATCGCCCCTCAGTCGTCTTTTTTCTAGACTAAATAATCCTAATTTCGCTAATCTATCTGGGTATTGTAGTTCTCCCATCCTTTATTAATTTTGTTGCCCTCCTTTGTACTCTCTCTAGTTCCATTATATCCTTCCTGAGCACCGGTGCCCAAAACTGGACACAGTACTCCATGTGCGGTCTAACTAGGGATTTGTACAGAGGCAGTATAATGCTCTCATTATGTGTATCCAGACCTCTTTTAATGCACCCCATGATCCTGTTTGCCTTGGCAGCTGCTGCCTGGTACTGGCTGCTCCAGGTAAGTTTATAATTAACTAGGATCCCCAAGTCCTTCTCCCTGTCAGATTTACCCAGTGGTTTCCCGTTCAGTGTGTAATGGTGATATTGATTCCTTCTTCCAATGTGTATAACCTTACATTTATCATTGTTAAACCTCATCTGCCACCTTTCAGCCCAAGTTTCCAACTTATCCAGATCCATCTGTAGCAGAATACTATCTTCTCTTGTATTAACTGCTTTACATAGTTTTGTATCATCTGCAAATATCAATATTTTACTGTGTAAACCTTCTACCAGATCATTAATGAATATGTTGAAGAGAACAGGTCCCAATACCGACCCCTGCGGTACCCCACTGGTCACAGCGACCCAGTTAAAGACTATACCATTTATAACCACCCTCTGCTTTCTATCACTAAGCCAGTTACTAACCCATTTACACACATTTTCCCCCAGACCAAGCATTCTCATTTTGTGTACCAACCTCTTGTGCGGCACGGTATCAAACGCTTTGGAAAAATCGAGATATACCACGTCCAATGACTCACCGTGGTCCAGCCTATAGTGTTGTGAATTTGGTTTCTGGGCTCCCCCGGTGGTTTCTGGTGGTACTGCACTTGTGTGCTTCATCTCCTCTGTTCACCTGTTTTCCATCAGTATGTGGGAGTTTTCTATTTAGCCTTGCTCCTCAGTCATTTCTATGCCGGCCAACAATGTTACCAGAAGCCTTTCTGTTGCATGTTCCTGCTCCTAGACTACTATCAGCTAAGTTGGACTTGTTGTCCTAAGTTTGTTTTGCATTTTTGTTCCAGTTCTCTGTGATTGAATATTTCTGAGGCTGGAAGCTCTTGTGAGCTGAAATTGCCACTCTGGTGTCATGAGTTGATGTTAGAGTCTTAAAGTAATTTCAGGATGGTATTTTGAAAGGGTTTTCAGCTGACCGTGAAGTTCCCTTTTCTGTCTTCCTACTATCTAGTAAGCGGACCTCAATTTGCTAAACCTATCTTCATACTTCGTATGTCATTTTCCTCTAAAATCACCGCCAATATATGTGGGGGCTACTGTCTGCCTTTTGGGGAAAATTTCTCTAGAGGTAAGCCAGGTCTGTATTTTCCTCTGCTAGGGTCAGTCAGTTCTCCGGCTGGCGCTGGGCGTCTAGGGATAAAACGTAGGCACGCTACCCGGCCACTGTTAGTTGTGCGGTAGGTTTAGCTCATGGTCAGCTCGAGTTCCCATCTTCCAAGAGCTAGTCCTTTTGTATGCTTAATTACGTTCTCTTGCCATTGAGAACCATGACAGAGCCAATTTTTCATTCAAAAAGTCAAATGGCGCTCCTTCCCTTCCGAGCCCTGTCGTGCGCCCAAACAGTGGTTTACCCCCACATATGAGGTATCAGCATGCCCAGGACAAATTGGACAACATTGTTCGTGGTCCAGTTTCTCCTTTTACCCTTGGGAAAATAAAGAAATTGTTGCTTCCATGTTGCTTCTGCTGCTGTGAAACACCTGAAGGGCTAATAAACTTCTTGAATGTGGTTTTGAGCACCTTGAGGGGTGCAGTTTTTAGAATGGTGTCACTTTTGGGTATTTTCAGCCATATAGAACCCTCAAACTGACTTCAAATGTGAGGTGGTCCCTAAAAAAAAAATGGTTTTGTAAATTTTGTTGTAAAAATGAGAAATCACTGGTCAAATTTTAACCCTTATAACTTCCTAGCAAAAAAAAATGTTTCCAAAGTTGTGCTGATGTAAAGTAGACGTGGGAAATGTTATTTATTAACTATTTTGTGTCACATAACTCTCTGGTTTAACAGAATAAAAATTCAAAATGTGAAAATTGCGAAATTTTCAAAATTTTCGCCAAATTTCCATTTTTTTTCACAAATAAACTCAGAAATTATCGACCTAAATTTACCACTAACATGAAGCCCAATATGTCACGAAAAAACAATCTCAGAACCGCTAGGATCCGTTGAAGAGTTCCTGAGTTATTACCTCATAAAGGGACACTGGTCAGAATTGCAAAAAATGGCCAGGTCATTAAGGTCAAAATAGGCTGGGTCATGAAGGGGTTAAGGCTTGAAGCTCAGGTGCCACCAAAGGGTATACGTTACCAAAAGGAATGGCTGCCCCGGGAAGCAGCTCAATAGGACAGTCATAATGCCTGTGTGGAGGAAGCTGATCTGCATTCTTCTTGTCACAGATGTCAGAGAACTCTTTATAAGCTGGAGGTAAAGAAAATACCTGTACATGTGGCTCCGTAGCCGTGAACTCAGGGACAGCTTCTGTTAACGCTGAGTTGCTCCTTGTTGGGAAGATAATCTCCTTGGTCTCCCAGTTGATAATTGGGTTCTGAGAACGCAACCAAGGAATGCCTAAAATCACAGGAAAATGAGGAGAAGAAATTAGCAAGAAAGAAAGTTGCTCCTGATGATTAGGTTCCAACAAAATTTCAAGGGGTACGGTCTCCTGATCCACAGTCCAAGAGATTAAAGGTGACCCATCCACTGTTTCCATGGTAATTGGAGAGGCTCTTTGCTGAATTTTAATACCATGTTCCTTGGCAAATGCGATATCCATGAAATTGCCACCTGCACCAGAGTCAATCATAGCTGAACTGGAAATCCACTGTCCTGAACACAGGATCTTAATAGGGAGAGAACAGTGAGAGTTCTTTTCCTTCAGCTCCTTGGGGGGTGAACCTTGTTAGGCCGTCTAGGACACTTAGGACAATTGATCAAGAAGTGGTCAGACTGGTCGCAGTAGAAACATAGACTTTCATGAAGGCGAAGCTCCCGGCGCTCATTGATCTCGCGCCTCTGAACGGAATCAATTTGCATGGGCACCTCCTCCACCTCCCGAGAGGTTTTACCTGCAGGCTCTTTGGAAGGAAGGGAAAAGTTAGAAACACCTACGCTCAGTAAGGCGAATGTCTATGCGCACACAATGCTGTATAAATGTCTCTAGCTCTTGTGGTGACTCAGAGCTGGCTAGTTCATCTTTTACAATACTAGACAGACCCCTTTTAAAAATAGGCAATTGTGCATAACTGTCCCAATTGGTATCTACCGCCAATCTCCTGAATTCAGTGGCATACTCAATAATAGAACGTTTAGCCTGGTGTAAAGACAACAAAGCAGATTCAGCGGTTGCACGGCGATTAGGCTCATCAAACATTAATGCCATAGCGTCCAAGAAATCATCCAAGTCATTTAACCGTGGGTCACGAGACTCAATCATCGGATTCGCCCAGGCGAGCGCTCGTGAGGTCAGTAGCATTATTACACACAATACTTTGGATCTATCAGTAGGAAAACGGTCAGCATGCACATCAAAATATAGCATACATTGATTCACAAAGCCACGAAATTTGTCTCAATCACCATTAAATCTGAATGGGGGCAACTTAGGTGGGCCAGTTGGTGGCTGTTGCCCAGAGGGTATAGTCACTTGTGCAGCTATTTGTGTGCTTATGTCCTGAAAAGCCCGTCCATACTGGGACTCTATGCCAGCAAGTTTGTTTTCCTGGGCTGCCATGCAGTTGCTCAAGTCCTGCAAAGTTTGTCCAAACACTTGTTGATTGTGTTCAAAGCTTCCAAACTTCTTTTGCAGACCTTCCACATCTTTCTGCAGTGATCTAATTATGGAAAACACCTTCTCTAATTTGCTTTCTGCAGTCATTGTTCCAGCAGTCTTCTTTTTTTTTTTTTAGGCTAGAGTATCCTGTAATAATTATAGGGGATAACTCAGGAGACTCTTTGTGTGGAACAAGACAACTACAGGACACAGTTTTATAAGTGGTAAAGTCTATATTATCACACGGTAATTCAAACAGGTGCAGAGAGGAACCCAAGTCCACAACACTTGGTGCAAATAATAAACGCAGCTTAGCTGTCTATAGGAAACTTCAGAGGAAGATGCAATCAAGCAGAAAATCTATGAAGCACAGTTATTCTTGAGGATACTTGACACGAATAAATCCTTGTCTTAATCCAGGCACAGATAGATAAGCTTATTAGGCAGTTCAAATCATATCTTAGCTCAACCAGGGAGGCCTGGTTAATAGTCTCAGGTTAATGCAAAGCAGCAGCAGCTTACATGTCCAGCAAATGCAGATGAAGTAAACACGAGCAGCAGATGAAGGAGGATTACTGGAAACTTGTGTATGCAGCAGGAACTCAGAGCAAAGTAGCAGGATCACCACACAGGTTCACAGGAGCAGGTGTATAGCCAGGGAGTAATCAGAGGTCAAGAGCTGGAAGCAAGGCAGAATACTCTAGCACAGACTGAAGGCTGGGGTGGAGCTTTATAGCAGGAAGACACAGTGCACATGAGACCAAAGACGCCATCTTGGAAAAGGGCAGCAATGCACAAAAGGTAAAAAATGTTCAGAGTCCTGACACTTGTCTACAAGAGAAAGGGAAAACAACTTGGAGCACTAAATGATTATTAGAAAATGTACCGTATATACTCAAGTATAAGCCAAGATTTTCAGCCGACTTTTTTGGGCTGATAGTGACTGCTATGAACTGGTGGTTTAGGAGCAACATGGGACGTGCTCTGGAGGAGGTGGTACCTGTACTGACCGCAGTTCCTGAGCTTAACACAACTCTAGAAGTAGCCGTGGGATGTTCCTGTCACTCCCTAGACACCTGGTCACAGCCGGAGGACTAACTACCCCTAAAGATAGAAACAGGAAAGCTATCTCGCCTCAGAGAAAATCCCCAAAGGATAGGACAGCCCCCCACAAATATTGACTGTTAGTGGAGAGGGAAATGACATACGCAGAATGAAACCAGGATGTAGCAAAGGAGGCCAGTCTAGCTAGATAGATAGAACAGGACAGAATACTGTGCGGTCAGTATTAAAAACTAGAAAAATCCACCACAGAGTTTACAAAAATCTCCACACCTGACTAAAGGTGTGGAGGGTAAATTTGCTTCCAAAAGCTTCCAGCTTAACTGAATAAATCCATACTGACAAGCTGGACTAGAAAAAACATAGAAAGTGCAGAAAGATTAAGTCCACAACAAGTGGACTGCAAAAGAACAAAGCAAGGACTTATCTTTGCTGAACTGGTCAGAATATCAGGGAAATCCAAGCAGAGATGTGAATCCAACCAGGAACCATTGACAACTGGCACAGGCTGAAGGATAGAACCAGGCTAAATAGCCAAGCCAGAAAGACAATCAGTGGAAGCAGCTGCTGACTACTAAATCCAAGGAGCAGCAGTACTACTTAAAACCACCAGAGGGAGCCCAAGAGCAGAACTCACAAAAGTGCCACTTACAGCCACCGGAGGGAGCCCAAGAGCGGAATTCACAACAAGTGACCCTCTCGGCTTATACTCGAGTCAGTGTCGGCGTGGGGTTGGCGGGTGAGGGAGAGCTGTGGCTGTCACATACTCACCTGCTCCTGGCGCGGTCCCTGCATGTCCGATGATCTCCGGGCAGCTCTTCCTGTGTTCAGCGGTCACGTGGTAACGCTCATTAAAGTAATGAATATGCACGCATATTCATTACTGTAATGAGCGGTACGTGACCGCTTAACACAGGAAGATGCCGCCGGCTCCCGGAGACCATCTGACAGTGAGACGCTGCCAGGGACCGCGGCGGGAGCAGGTGAGTATATCGGGGAGGTAAGCATTGCGCGATAGTCACCTTCCTCGTTCCACCGCTGCGCGCTGCTCTGTCTTCCGTCCTTTGGCTGTGACTGTTCAGGTCAGAGGGCGCGATGACGCGATGACGCGCAGCGATGGAACGAGGAAGGTGACTATCGCAAGTGCCGGGGGCCTGAGCGAAGAGAGGTGAGTATGTGATTTTTTTTTATTTTAATCGCAGCAACAGCAAATGGGGCAAATGTGTGGAGCATCTTATGGGGCCACAATGTATGGAGAATCGTATGGGGCCATAATGTGTGGAGCATCTCATGGGGCCACAATGTATGGAGCCACAATGTATGGAGCCACAATGCATGGAGCCACAATGCATGGAGCCACAATGTATGGAGCCACAATGTATGGGGCCACAATGTATAGGGCCACAATGTATGGAGCCACAATGTATGGGGCCACAATGTATGGAGCCACAATGTATGGAGCATCTCATGGGGCAATAATGTGTGGAGCATCTCATGGGGCCATAATGTGTGGAGCATCTTATTGGGCCATAATGTAGGGAGCATCTTATTGGGCCATAATGTGTGGAGCATCTTATTGGGCCATTAACCTTTATGCAGCATTGTATGTGGCAAATGTTTCTATGGAGCATCTTATGGGGCCATTATTAACCTTTGTGCAGCATTATATGGGGCATATTTTAATATGGAGCATTATATGGGGCGTATTTTGTATGGAGCATCTTATGGGGCCCATCATGAACTGTATGGAGCATTATATGGGGCTCCTGATTCAATATGGATATTCAAAAACACTTAACCTACTGATGTCTCAATTAATTTTACTTTTATTGGTATCTATTTTTATTTTTGACTTTTACCGGTAGCTGTTGCATTTTCCACCCTAGGCTTATACTCATGCATTGATTAAGATCGGCAGCGATCGAAACGCGTTGCATGGGCTCTGTACCCCCGCATTTGTATTACAGCAAGGATTTATTATGTCACTGGATTTTAACCATTAATAAAGAATCTCTTTTATTGGAGCTGGAGCACCTTCTGTTTCTACTTTGTAATTATCCCTCGTCTGGATCCGAGACGAAGCTCTGTGCGCCTGCAAGGATCGGTGAGCTGGCCATGGCTTTTTAGCCATCATCTTATTTTGTTAAGGTAGATAATTGTCTGTTTCGGTAGCTTCCTAGCTTAAATGCCCCTCCGTCCTGATAAAGTTATAAATGAATGTGATAACAAGAAGCTGGAAATAAAACACTTTTGCAAGAAAACCCAAGTGTGGGTTTGATACAAACATCAAACTGTGCGAAACTTAAAACGTTGCTCTGTAAAAGGATACAAAATGCAATAGGGTCTTATCTGGGTATTATGGTTAGAGATTTACTTGAAAGCTGCTCACTTGTAAGGGTTGTGTATAACACCACCACTATCATAGCTATATTGTCAACCGTTGCAACCTCCACAGAGCTGTATAGAATAGAAAGCCAGGGTAAATGGACTTAAACTGTGCTGATGATTTAAGAAGGAATCTTAAACAATTTAGTTGAAGGTGGTTAAAACCACCTTCAACTAAATTGTTTGATTCATTCTTGAATCGGTAGCGTCCTTGTAGTCCACTTACTCTGGCGTTCTATTAAAATGTCACTTGGAGCAGTAAGAGATGGCCAATGGTCATATTTTTTCATGTCTTTTATGTATCAGCAATAAAAGCTTTTGTTATGTGCAACATGTCTAATAAGACTAATATTACCCAGAGAGAATTTCTGAGAGGTTTTTTTTACGGAATTCGTAAGAGCTCATGAATGTAGAAATTTCAAAATTGCCAAGTTTCCGAAAAAGACGACTTAGTGGTGACACCGAGGCTTCTTTTCTGGAAGAATGTCGATGTCAATTTATGTGAGATCTAGGGGCCAAAAAAAAGAAAGCCAGATGTGATAATTGCAAGAAATTTATGCACAATTAGCACCATAAGAAGATATGATTCTTGTGCCAATAAGTAGATGCTTACATTTTGTTGATTACTAAACATTTTATATTTTCATTTAGCGAAGATGCTGTGCTTTAAGCTCCTAAATAAAGTAAAAATTCTTCTTTAATTATTTATTTAAAAAAATTAAAACTGGGGCCCCATGAAACCAATGCCACTAATATTGTAAATATTTTGATGGAACTATCTGAAGGTTAGTAAAGTGCAAAACTTTGTAAAATATGCTCACCATTACCAGTTCCATATATATTTTGAGGAGTCCTGAAAGCTTGTCGGCTTCAGCAAATTAATATAAAAATGGAAAAATAGCTGCTGGATTTATATAAAAAATATTTAGTTTTAATTAAAATTCTATATACATGTCAGGAAAAATGGTAACAATTGTCATGTTTCGACGGTGTAACCTACTTAGTCATACCATGAACAATGCAGACAGGAAATCCTATTTAAAAGAAAAGACCACTCTCTCTTCAAGTTGTGAAAAGCCAGGAGAGTATGTCATAGACAGAGGGGTGAGGCAAAGACAGAGTCAGGTAACAGTTCAAGGTCAGAATACCAAGAAGGTAGTGGATCACGACAAATGGGCTTAACAAACTGATCCAAGGTCAAGAAGCAAAGATCACAATAAAAGACTAGGAGCACAGAGCAAACACACATCTCTTGAGCAAAGCTGCAATTGGCAGCAATCTAAGGCAGAGAGCTGACTAAATAGCCAGGTAACTGCTCCGAACAGGAAACAGTAGAAAAACATAAGGACCATCTGGCCTGTCTTGGGGTCAACCGTTTACCTGATGCAATGTAAGCTAAATTTTTATAATCTATCACCACAGTGACCTGATCAATAGCTCCCTCCAAAAAAGTCGCCATTCTTAAAAATGAATTTGACAGTGATTAGCTCCCGAATCAAAACATCTTAATTTCACTTGATGGACAAAAATTTCCTATCAATAAATACACATGACCCCAAGTTGGTCAGAGTTTTGGAACCTTGAGGTAATATAGATCCTACCTCCACCTCCGAAGCATCTACCTCCACAATGAATGATTCCTGGAGATCTGATTGGATTAAAACTGGAGTGGACATAAAAAAACTCTTTCAATTTTTTAAATTCAAGTTTTTTTATTTTTGTGTTCATAAAATACAAGAAAATACAATACAAATAGTTCAGGGGGTAAATATAACTATAAATCTATGCATAACTACAGTACATTTGGGTATAGAGAAGGTTTTCCATCAATATCCTAATCAAGCATGTATTTTCCCATATGAAAGATAGAGAGAGAGGGAGCGTACCACAGCAGATCACTAATCAATAGAGTGTGATTATGAATATTGTGACGGCATCCCGGATAATCTTAGTTGGGGGCTATATGGTATGCGTCAGAGTTTTGGAAATCTATCCAATCCCTCCAAATCACACAGTATCTATCAACATCAGCCAGTGAGAGAGTAAACGGATGCTCCATCCTATTAAGGAGAGAACTCTCTGCAAACCATTCCTCCACAGTGGGTGGAGTAGTGCTCTTCCAATGTTGCGGAATGGCATTCTTAGCTGCCTGTATTAGGTAGCCTATTGATGACCTTTTATACATGCGTTTACTTATTGGTGACATTGATAGGAGGAGGGCTTCTGGCGTATTCGGGGTGGTCAGTTATTTTCTCAATCGAGGGACCCACCTTTGCCCAAAATGTATTAATTATAGGGCACCCCACCATATGTGTGACATTGTCCCCTCCCCACACCTCCATCATCTGTCTGAGACCACTGGATACCATCTATGAAGGATCGCCGGTACCATCTAGAGAAAATTTTGATGGAGGTTTCCTGAGCTTTGGACTCTGTTGAGGTTTTATGTATTAGGAAGAAACACTTATCCCATTGTGAGTCAGAGAAGGATTTCCCAAGTTCCCTTTCCCAGGCATCGCAAAATGCTGGCCTATTGTCAGTTTTCCTGGCAATGAGGAGATTATAAAGCAGGGAAATGGAGTGTGTAGGGGGTGACAATGACAGGCACAGTTTTTCAAACTTTGTGAGATCTCTATGAATGTGTGCGCTTCTTCATAGTTGAATAGAAGTGTTGTAATTGACTATATTCAAAATCTTCCCTGTAGCAAGTCACTGATGGGGAGCAGCGAAGTATTGGAGACGACATGAGAAAAGTATATAAGATGGGATCTGTTTTGAACGGAGAAACCTATTTGCAGATAGGCCTGGTGGGAAATCCAGATTATCTAAAATTGGGGGATTAAGGATAAGTTTTTTTTTATGGGATCTCAAAGCCAGAACAGTGGCGTAGGTACTATATGACATGAGGCCAGGAAAGAGAGCAGTTAAATGGGCGCACCATGAGAGAGTTGTAAGAAACTCTTTCAATTTATTAAAGGCCCCAATAGCATTCAACAACCAAACTTTAAGATCCGCCCCCTTACATGTGAGATCAGTAGGAGGTTTAACAATCTATGAAAAACCTCTAATAAACTTTATGTAGTAAATGGCAAAACCTAGAAAATTTTGCCATGCATTAAGGTCACGAGGCTGAACCCAATCAATTATTGCCTGCACATTCCCAGGATCCATCTTAAGGGTATGTTTCCATGTCAGGAAACGCTGCATGTTTGACGCTGCCTACAGCCGCAGCGTCAAACATGCAGCGTCCAACATGCAGCGTCCAGATGTTACAGCATTCATGAAGTCCCGTCTCCACTATGCGTTAAAAGATGCATTCGGTAGACCTGCGTAAATGGACATGCGGTGCATCTTTCCAGAATGCAGCATGTCTGTTTACAATGCGTCACCGCACCGTAAATTTACCATAGACTATCTAATGATAGTCACATGCGTAGTAACTGTGTAAATGCAGCTTACTACGCATGTCTACTAATTTAAATAATGTCTTACCTGTCACAACGCCGGAAGTCCACGTCCACTGCAGTTCTCATGATAACTTAGCTTACCGTGAGAACTGCCGTGCATGTGACCGGGGGTCACCCTAGGCTAGTCAGCTAGAGTGTAGGTGATCGCCGGAGAGTTATCTCCGGTGGTCATCTACAATCTCTGCTATGTCTGGATGTCAGGCATCCAGATGTAGCAGAGCTGGACTCGTCGTGGGACACTCGTTATTAAGGACTGCGTCGAACCAGGGAGTATACTGTTGGTTTATTTATTTAATTTTTTTCAGAAGATCGATGGCTTCGCTTGGATTACCAGTGTAATAAAGATGGCAAAACTGAGTGGTGTTTTATTTCATTAAAATACTTTTTTCTGCATGTGTGTGTTTTATTAACCATTTACCAATTATAGGATTAGTAATGGTAGGAGTCTTATTGATGCGTCTCTGTTACTAAGCCGGCTTAATATCACCTTACAAATGTGACATTAACACCTTATTACCCAATATGCCACCGCTACAGGGCAAAGGGAAGAGAGAGGGTAAGTGCCGGAATTGGCACATCAGGCTATGAATATCAGCCCGCAGTCATCTGCATAGCCTTTCTGGCTATAAATTATAGGGGAGCCCTATGTCATTTTTGGGGCCTCTCCTATTTTAATAGCCAGTTAAGGCTAAATATACAGCTGGGGTCTGATATTCATAGCCTCAGAAAGCTCCATCTTCTCACCCGACCACTTGCACCAGTGACCCCATTCCGTCACATCTCCTCCAGTCCCTTTCCCCTGCTGTCAGCTCTCACCTAACAAAAATATTCACCCTCTCTCTCTTCCGGTATCTTTCCCTCCTCATTTAAGTGTGCCTTCATACATCCATTACTTAAAAAACCATCCCTTGACAAAAACTGCTCTAACTATAGACCTGTATCTAATCTTCCCTTCATCTCTAACCTCCTCGAACGTCTGGTCCACTCCCGTCTTATCCGCTATCTCTCAGATAACGCTCTTCTCGACCCTCTTCAATCTGGTTTCCGCTCTTTACACTCTACTGAAACTGCCCTCACTAAAGTCTCTAATGATTTACTAACAGCTAAAAATAATGGTCACTACTCCATGCTAATTCTCTTGGATCTCTCTGCAGTATTCAACACTGTGGATCATCAGCTCCTCCTCACTATGCTCCGCTCCATTGGCCTTAAAGACACCGTTCTCTTCTGGTTCTCCTATCTCTCCGACTGCTCTTTCACTGTATCTTTTGCTGGTTCCTCCTCCTCTCATCTTCACCTTAGGCCTCTTTCACACCTTCCAGAAAAGTAGGTAACTAGCACACTCCAGTAAATTGTGATGCAAAAACGGGGGATTTATTTACATACAGTAGTCACCAGTAGTCACAAACGTTTCGGTCTATATTCGACCTTCATCAGTGTGCTACAGTATATAGTGGTAAACTTGATATGGCCCCGATGGTAATATTTAGATTTGCATCCACTTGAACAATATAGGCTAAATACGCCAAAAATGGGCGGCAAATGAGTCCAATATAAGAGGAGGAAATGTGAAGTATACGTGGTGTCCACCGCTAGTAAAGTCCTTTACTAGCGGTGGACACCGCGTATACTTCACATTTCCTCCTCTTATATGAAGGTCAAATATAGACCGAAATGTTTGTGACTACCGGTGACTACTGTATGTAAATAAATCCCCCGTTTTTGCATCACAATTTACTGGAGTGTGCTAGTTACCTACTTTTCTATATATTAAGGTTTGGGAACCTGCAACTGTGCACCTCTCCTCACAGGCTGTGCTGAACATCTCTATACCACCTTCCATCTTTCTTTTTCCGTCACAATGCGTCATTTTGTGAAAAAAACGGATCCAGCAAATGGTTCTGCTGGATCTGTTTTTTTCTCATAGACTTGTATTAGCGATGGATTGTGACGGATGGCCTTCCATTTCATCCATCATGCACTGACTGGATCCGTCGTAAATTTGCTGTCCGTCGGGCGGAGACAACGCACAGAGGAACGTTTTTTCTGTACGTCGGAAAATCGGTCAGCGATGGATCCTGCGCTGCCCGTCGTTGGCTATAATGGAAGCCTATAGACGCAGGAATCCAGCAACGGATGCCGTCTTTTGAAACTGAGCATGTGCGGAAGAATTTCCCTTCAGGGAAATTCTCTCTCGCTCTCTCTTTACTATTGATGCTGCCCATGCAGCATCAATAGTAAAAAGATATAAGGTTAAAAATAATTTAAAAAAATAAAAAATCGTGATATTCTTACCTTCCAGCGTCCTCTGTAGCCTTCCCGATGCTGCCGGCAGCTCCTGTTCTCAGTAAATGCATTGCGAGACAATGACATGTGATGACGTTGCAGTCTCGCGAGACCGTAACGTCATCGGGTCATTTCGCATCGGGAAGGCTGCGGTGGACGCCGGAAGGTGAGAATATCAAGATTTTTTATTATTTTTAACATTATATCTTTTTATTCCTGATGCTGCATAGGCAGTGTGACGCCCGGGAGACCGAGGTACCCAGCACCAGATCAATGAGGTCCGTCTCTTGAGGGGGATGTCACTAGTGGCTTGACCCGGTGCTGTGGCCTCAGGCGATGCACAGTGTAAGGGATATCATGAAGGAACAGACACTTACTTGATCAGCAGCAGGTCCTCTCAGCTGTGATGACCCCGATCCTGGATCGATGGCTATTGTCCAAATGAAAGACTGAGGCGCTGAAACGTTTAACCAGTTTACTTCAACAAAAAGGGATTTGCAACCAATACTGTCACCGGAGTCTGTTTAAGAACTCTGAATTACTTTGACCCTGTCAGGATTTCCACCTCTTATTATGCGCAGTTTCTGTATGGCCCTGCTGCTGTTTGTGAACTGGCTGCCGACCCAATCTGTCTCTTCTGTGCTCTGGTTCGACAGACAACCCGAGTCCTTTTTTTTGTCGGCTTACCCCCTCTGGGAGTACCGCTGAACTCTGTGTCTGTTGCTGCGTCTTACCCTGGTGAAGCTGATATCACCTCACTTCCTTCCGGTTGCTGTATTATATATAATGAATATAGCCGCGGATCCGGTATCCGTCTCTGCGCCTATTATGGGTAGTGATTATTGCTACCCGGTTCTCACAATGTCCTTTTTCTCTATTCCTCTTTTCCTACTATGGGTATTACAGGCCTATAATCCGTCATAGGGCTGTTAGGAGTTCAGTTATACGACCTCTCACTTTCAGCTCCTCAACCCAACTGCCAGTCCTTTTCTCAGACCAGAATAGATCAAGGGGAGTCTCTGGAGCTCCCCCTTCTGGCCAGAGATGTTAGTGCAGTCTTGCTATTCTAGTATTTGTATTTGGTGTCAATAACTATTTTTGTGGCAAATACCCCTAGGGGCGCCACATCCCCCCTTAGTTAAGAACAGTACTCTGTGGGATGATAACATTTTGAAATAACAATTGATATGTACAGAGTCTTCAAAATAAAAAGTTACAAAAACCACTCAAAGAAACAAAAAAAAAATGGAATTCTGTAAAAAGTCACTTCAAATAGCGTCCATTAATACAGTTCTATCCTTGAAGGTACTAGGAAGCAAAGTTCACAAAACAGTCTTTCCGGAGCTCTGATTTAGTGTTTCTGGGCTGATAAAAAGTTCAAGAATATGCAAAAAGTTCATACAGGTAAGTCTCTGTAGGTACTGGGCTTAAACGTTACAGAACGATAACAATGACTATAGTCTTATAGTTGGTAATCCGCATACCTGGCCGGCAATTGACCCTGGGTACTACGCTGGGATCTACGTAATAGCGGTGTCTCTTTATGTGGTGTACTACTGTCTACTGCGGATATAGTATCTGCCCTCTCTGCTAAAGATAATTCCACCACTATGGGGTTGGCAAGTCCACCGTGAATGGGATCACTCTGATCAGGAATCTGTTCTTCCTGACCTGGAACCTCTTGTAGTACGGGGTCAGCCTCTTCCTGTCTTGGGACTTCTAATATTGGATTCGGTGTTGGATAAAAGGCCACCATGGGAACCACTACTGCACCATGGTATGTTAGTAGGGTTTTGGGAAAGTCTCCTATACAGGTGTGATACATTTCCTCCTCTTTTTCCTTTACTGGTTGAACCTGTATAGGTTGAATAACTTCTGATTCTGGCTGGACAACTTCTGGCTCTTTCAACGTTTCTGGACATAATTTAAGATTGTCTCTTGACACTAGTACAGATGTTAAACCTCCGTTTTTGCTAATGAGACACATTTTAGGATTATCCATTCTTGTTGGTAAAACTGTGTAGGGTACGGCTTCCCATTGATTATCCAGTTTATTGGTTCGACGATTCCTCTTGAGTACTTGGTCACCCGGTCTTAATGGAGTTGCTAGAGCATTCTGGTTGAAAATTCGCTCTTGTCTTTCTCTGGTTTGCTGGAGGCTTATTTCCACACTCTCTTGCACTTGGCGATACTGCTTTTGCCGTACGACATCCCAATTGGAGTCTTGAACTTCTGCGTCTGGTTTCAGAATTCCCATTTCTAGATCTATTGGCAATTGGCCGGGTCTTGCACGCATAAGATAAGCTGGGGTGCAGTTGGTAGAGCTCACCGGGACATGATTATACAGATCCACCAAGTCAGGCAATTTCTCTGGCCATAGATTCCTTTCCGTTTCAGGTAAAGTCTTTAGTAGGTCTATCACAATATGGTTCATCTTCTCACATAAGCCGTTTGTTTGCGGATGATAGGCCGTCGTCCGGATCTTTTTGCAACCATACATATTACAGAATTCTCTGAAGATCTCTGATTCAAAGGCTGTACCCTGGTCAGTGAGAGCCTGTTCCGGATATCCATGGGGTCTACAAAAGTACGTTTGGAACGCTTTGGCTGCTGTTTTTGCAGTCAGATCTTTTACAGGTACTACTACCAAGAAGCGCGAATAATGATCCACGATGGTCAAGGCATAGACGTAACCGGACCGGCTCGGTGTCAACTTCACGTGGTCCATGGCTACCAGTTCAAGTGGTTGTTTGGTGATTATGGGCTGCAGTGGTGCTCTTTGGCTCTTTTGATCGTTCCTTCTGAGGTTGCACGGGCCACAGTTTCTACACCACTGTTCGATTGATTTTCTCATCCCGACCCAATAAAATCTTTCTCTCAGAAGTACTTCTAGCTTTTTCCAACCAAAGTGACCAGCACCATGGTGGTAAGCCTCGAGGACCATCCTCACATCTTGTTTAGGCACGATAATCTGCCAAAACAATTCATGTGTTTTCGGATTGGTGTATCTTCTACAGAGTTTCCCTTGATACAGGAACATTTTGCCTCTCTCTTTCCAGAGTTGATGCGTCTCTTCTGGGGCATCCTCATCGGGATATGCACTTTGCTTAGTCAATAGTTCCTTCACTAGCTTCACAGCCGGATTGCTATCTTGGGTGTCAGCCCATCTATGGTGTGCTAACGGATTAAAATTCACTTCTTGTTGTTTCTGATAGGTATTTGACTGACGATGTTTTACCTTGGGCTGATGAAAGGCTGGTAGTTCAATTTCTTCAAGCTCCCCCGTTTCTTCTTCTACATCTCTCAAGCGTGGCATCCGGGATAGGGCATCGGCATTTCCATTCTTGCGACCTGCTCGATACTTGATCACGAAGTTGTAATTAGATAACCGGGCTACCCATCGCTGTTCTAACGCACCTAATTTAGCCGTGTCTAGGTGGGTCAATGGATTGTTGTCAGTATAGACAATAAATTCTGCACCGGTCAAATAGTGTTTGAAACGTTCAGTCACAGCCCAAACTACTGCCAGTAGCTCCAATTTGAAGGAGCTATAATTTTCAGAATTTCTTTCAGTAGGCCGGAGTTTTCTACTTGCAAAGGCGATGACTTTCTCCCGACCTTCTTGCTTTTGTGACAGCACCGCTCCCAATCCCACATTACTGGCATCGGTGTAGAGGATGAAAGGTTGATGGTAATCCGGGTACGCCAGAACTTCTTCTCCGGTTAGTGCCTTCTTTAGTTGTTCAAAGGAGTCTTCTCTTTCGTCGTTCCACTGAAAAGGAGGGTTTCGGTTTGAAGGTTTCTTCGTCTGCCCTATCAAAGCATCTTGCAAGGGCGCTGCCAATTTGGTAAATCCTTTTATAAATCTACGATAGTAACCCACTAATCCCAAGAATTGCCTCACTTCTTTTGCGTTGGTAGGTCTTGGCCAATCCCTTATGGCAGTTATTTTCTCGGGATCCGGTGCTACTCTGTTGTGAATTTGCTTTTTGGCTCCCTCTAGTGGTTACTAGTGATTTGACTCTGGGTATGTCAGTCATCCCTTGTATGCTCACCTGGGCCGTTAGTTCAGGGGTGTTGCTATATAAGCTCCCTGGACCTTCAGTTCAATGCCTGGCAACGTTGTAATCAGAGCTAATCTGTTGTGCTCTTGTCTACTGATCCTGGTTCCTGCTAGATTAAGCTAAGTCTGCTTTCTTGCTTTTTGCTATTTGTTTTTGTTTGCATTTTTGTCCAGCTTGTACATAATCTGTATCCTAACCTTGCTGGAAGCTCTAGGGAGGCTGGAGTTCTCCCCCCGGGCCGTTAGACGGTTCGGGGGTTCTTGAATTTCCAGTGTGGAATTTTGATAGGGTTTTCGTTGACCATATAAGTTATCTTACTACATTCTGCTGTTGGTGAGTGGGCCTCTCTTTGCTAGACCTAGTTCATCTCTGTGTTTGTCATTTCCTCTTGCCTCGCCGTTATTATTTGTGGGGGGCTTGTATCCAACTTTTGGGGTCTATTATCTGGAGGCGGGAGAGGTCTTTGTTTTCCTCTTCTAGGGGTAGTTGGTCCTCCGGCTGGCGCGAGACATCTAGCGACCAACGTGGGCATGTTCCCCGGCTACTTCTAGTGTTGGCGTTAGGAGTAGATATATGGTCAACCCAGTTACCACTGCCCTATGAGCTGGATTTTTGTACTTCGCAGACTTACTTGTTCCTCTGAGACCCTCGCCATTGGGGTCATAACAGTTTGCCAGGCCAGTATTAAATGTTAAATGCATTGCAGAAGCGGGATTATAAGAAAGAAAATTCTGAGTTTTTTTTTTTCTTTTTCTCATTTTTTTTTTTCTTTTCCCCTTTACCTCTGAGTGGCTTGTGTTTGCTGCAGACATGAATGTCCAGACCTTGATTACAGGTGTGGACCAGCTTACTGCTCGTGTGCAGGGCATACAAGATTATGTTATCAGAAATCCTATGTCAGAACCTAAGATACCGATTCCTGAACTGTTTTCCGGAGACCGATTTAAATTTAGAAATTTCAGGAATAATTGTAAATTGTTTTTGTCCCTGAGACCCTGTTCATCTGGAGACTCCGCTCAGCAAGTGAAAATTGTTATTTCTTTTTTACGGGGCGACCCTCAGGATTGGGCCTTCTCGCTGGCGCCAGGAGATCCGGCATTGGCTGATGTTGATGCGTTTTTTCTGGCGCTCGGTTTGCTTTATGAGGAACCCAATCTTGAGATTCAGGCAGAAAAAGCCTTGCTGGCTATGTCTCAGGGCCAGGACGAGGCTGAAGTGTATTGCCAAAAATTTCGGAAATGGTCCGTGCTGACCCAGTGGAACGAGTGTGCATTGGCTGCAAATTTCAGAAATGGCCTTTCTGAAGCCATTAAGAATGTGATGGTGGGTTTTCCCATTCCCACAGGTCTGAATGATTCCATGGCCCTGGCAATTCAAATCGACCGGCGGTTGCGGGAGCGCAAAACCGCAAATTCCCTCATGGTGTTGTCTGAACAGGCACCTGATTTAATGCAATGTGATAGAATCCTGACTAGAAATGAGCGGAAAATTCATAGACGCCAGAATGGCTTGTGTTACTACTGTGGTGATTCTGCACATGTTATCTCAGCATGCTCTAAACGTCTTACTAGGGTTGTTAGTCCTGTCGCCATTGGTAATTTGCAACCTAAATTTATTCTATCTGTAACTTTGATTTGCTCACTGTCATCGTATCCTGTCATGGCGTTTGTAGACTCAGGTGCTGCCCTGAGTCTGATGGATCTGTCATTTGCCAAGCGCTGCGGTTTTGTTCTGGAGCCATTAGAAAATCCTATCCCTCTTAGGGGTATTGATGCTACGCCTTTGGCAAAAAATAAACCGCAGTTTTGGACACAGGTTACCATGTGCATGACTCCCGAACATCGGGAGGTGATACGTTTTCTTGTTCTGCATAAGATGCATGATTTGGTTGTTTTGGGTTTGCCATGGTTACAGACCCATAATCCAGTCTTGGACTGGAAGGCAATGTCGGTGTCAAGTTGGGGCTGCCATGGAATTCATGGAGATTCCCTGCCCTTGTCTATTGCTTCTTCTACGCCTTCGGAAGTTCCGGCGTATTTGTCTGATTATCAGGATGTCTTCAGCGAGTCTAAGTCCTGTGCACTGCCTCCTCATAGGGAATGTGACTGTGCAATAGATTTGATTCCTGGCAGTAAGTTTCCTAAGGGCAGACTGTTTAATTTGTCGGTACCTGAACATACCGCGATGCGTTCATATATCAAGGAGTCTCTTGAGAAAGGGCATATCCATCCTTCTTCTTCCCCTCTTGGTGCGGGATTCTTTTTTGTGGCTAAAAAGGACGGATCTTTGAGGCCTTGTATTGATTATCGGCTTTTAAACAAGATCACTGTCAAATTTCAGTATCCTTTGCCGCTGTTGTCAGACTTGTTTGCCCGGATTAAAGGTGCCAAGTGGTTCACCAAGATAGACCTTCGTGGTGCGTACAACCTTGTGCGCATTAAGCAAGGCGATGAATGGAAAACCGCATTCAATACGCCCGAAGGTCATTTTGAGTACTTGGTGATGCCATTTGGGCTCTCTAATGCACCTTCAGTTTTTCAGTCCTTCATGCATGACATTTTCCGGAAGTATCTGGATAAATTTTTGATTGTTTATCTGGATGATATTCTGTTTTTTTCTGATGATTGGGACTCGCATGTGGAGCAGGTCAGGATGGTTTTTAAGATTTTGCGTGAAAATTCTTTGTTTGTTAAAGGCTCAAAGTGTCTCTTTGGTGTACAGAGGGTTCCCTTTTTGGGGTTCATTTTTTCCCCTTCTGCTGTGGAGATGGACCCAGTCAAGGTCCGAGCTATTCATGATTGGACTCAACCCTCGTCAGTTAAGAGTCTTCAGAAGTTCTTGGGTTTTGCTAACTTCTACCGTCGTTTTATCGCAAATTTTTCTAGCGTTGTTAAACCATTGACGGATATGACCAAGAAAGGCTCTGATGTAGCTAACTGGGCTCCTGCTGCCGTGGAGGCTTTCCAGGAGTTGAAACGCCGGTTTACTTCGGCGCCTGTTTTGTGCCAACCTGACACCTCACTTCCCTTTCAGGTGGAGGTGGATGCTTCGGAGATTGGGGCAGGGGCCGTTTTGTCGCAGAGAGGCCCTGGTTGCTCTACTATGAGACCTTGTGCCTTTTTCTCCAGGAAGTTTTCGCCGGCAGAGCGAAATTATGATGTGGGCAATCGGGAGTTGTTGGCCATGAAGTGGGCATTTGAGGAGTGGCGTCATTGGCTCGAGGGTGCTAAGCATCGTGTGGTGGTCTTGACTGATCACAAAAATCTGATGTATCTCGAGTCTGCTAAACGCCTGAATCCTAGACAGGCCCGCTGGTCATTGTTTTTCTCCCGTTTTGACTTTGTGGTCTCGTATTTACCAGGTTCTAAGAATGTGAAGGCCGATGCTCTGTCTAGGAGCTTTGTGCCTGATGCTCCTGGAGTCGCTGAACCTGTGGGTATTCTTAAGGAAGGAGTTATCTTGTCAGCTATTTCTCCTGATCTGCGGCGTGTGTTGCAGAGATTTCAGGCTGGTAGGCCTGACTCTTGTCCATCTGACAGATTGTTTGTGCCTGCTAAATGGACCAGCAGAGTCATTTCCGAGGTTCATTCCTCAGTGTTGGCAGGGCACCCGGGAATTTTTGGCACCAGAGATCTGGTGGCCAGGTCCTTTTGGTGGCCTTCCTTGTCAAGGGATGTGCGGTCATTTGTGCAGTCCTGTGGAACTTGTGCTCGAGCTAAGCCTTGCTGTTCTCGTGCCAGCGGGTTGCTCTTGCCCTTGCCTGTCCCGAAGAGACCTTGGACACACATCTCTATGGATTTCATTTCTGATCTTCCGGTGTCTCAGGGCATGTCTGTCATCTGGGTGATATGTGATCGTTTCTCCAAGATGGTCCATTTGGTTCCTTTACCTAAGCTGCCCTCCTCTTCTGATCTGGTTCCTGTGTTCTTCCAGAACGTGGTTCGTTTGCACGGCATTCCTGAGAATATTGTGTCGGACAGAGGATCCCAGTTTGTTTCCAGGTTCTGGCGATCCTTTTGTGGTAGGATGGGCATTGATTTGTCGTTTTCGTCCGCTTTTCATCCCCAGACTAACGGACAAACGGAGCGAACTAATCAGACTCTGGAGGCTTATTTGAGGTGTTTTGTCTCTTCTGATCAGGATGATTGGGTGACCTTCTTGCCGTTGGCTGAATTTGCCCTTAATAATCGGGCTAGTTCCGCCACCTTGGTTTCGCCATTTTTCTGCAACTCTGGATTCCATCCTCGTTTTTCCTCGGGACATGTGGAGCCTTCTGACTGTCCTGGGGTGGATTCTGTGGTGGATAGGTTGCAGCGGATCTGGAGTCATGTGGTGGACAACTTGAAGTTGTCACAGGAGAAGGCTCAGCGTTTTGCCAACCGCCGCCGCGGTGTGGGTCCCCGACTTCGCGTTGGGGATTTGGTGTGGCTGTCTTCTCGATTTGTTCCTATGAAGGTCTCCTCTCCCAAATTTAAGCCTCGCTTCATTGGTCCTTACAAGATATTGGAAATCCTTAATCCTGTATCTTTTCGCCTGGATCTTCCGGTGTCGTTTGCCATTCACAACGTATTTCATAGGTCCTTGTTGCGGCGGTACGTTGTGCCTGTGGTCCCTTCTGCGGAGCCTCCTGCTCCGGTGTTGGTTGAGGGCGAGTTGGAGTACGTGGTGGAGAAGATCTTAGATTCTCGTCTCTCCAGGCGGAGGCTTCAGTACCTGGTCAAGTGGAAGGGCTATGGTCAGGAGGATAATTCCTGGGTGGTCGCCTCTGATGTGCATGCGGCCGATTTGGTTCGTGCCTTTCACGCCGCTCATCCTGATCGCCCTGGTGGTCTTGGTGAGGGTTCGGTGACCCCTCACTAAGGGGGGGTACTGTTGTGAATTTGCTTTTTGGCTCCCTCTAGTGGTTACTAGTGATTTGACTCTGGGTATGTCAGTCATCCCTTGTATGCTCACCTGGGCCGTTAGTTCAGGGGTGTTGCTATATAAGCTCCTTGGACCTTCAGTTCAATGCCTGGCAACGTTGTAATCAGAGCTAATCTGTTGTGCTCTTGTCTACTGATCCTGGTTCCTGCTAGATTAAGCTAAGTCTGCTTTCTTGCTTTTTGCTATTTGTTTTTGTTTGCATTTTTGTCCAGCTTGTACATAATCTGTATCCTAACCTTGCTGGAAGCTCTAGGGAGGCTGGAGTTCTCCCCCCGGGCCGTTAGACGGTTCGGGGGTTCTTGAATTTCCAGTGTGGAATTTTGATAGGGTTTTCGTTGACCATATAAGTTATCTTACTACATTCTGCTGTTGGTGAGTGGGCCTCTCTTTGCTAGACCTAGTTCATCTCTGTGTTTGTCATTTCCTCTTGCCTCGCCGTTATTATTTGTGGGGGGCTTGTATCCAACTTTTGGGGTCTATTATCTGGAGGCGGGAGAGGTCTTTGTTTTCCTCTTCTAGGGGTAGTTGGTCCTCCGGCTGGCGCGAGACATCTAGCGACCAACGTGGGCATGTTCCCCGGCTACTTCTAGTGTTGGCGTTAGGAGTAGATATATGGTCAACCCAGTTACCACTGCCCTATGAGCTGGATTTTTGTACTTCGCAGACTTACTTGTTCCTCTGAGACCCTCGCCATTGGGGTCATAACACTACTCCCTCCGAACTCACGATGTGCCCTAAGTATTGTACCTTTGGCTTGAGAAGGTGACATTTGGATGGTTTGATTTTCATACCATACTTGGATAAGGCTTCGAACACCTCTGCCAGGTCTGTTAAGTGCTGTTCGTAAGTCTTTGAGTAGACGATCACATCATCTAGGTACAAGAGGACGGTCTCGAAGTTCTTGTGTCCGAGGCAACATTCCATCAGTCGCTGGAAAGTACCGGATGCGTTGCAGAGTCCGAACGGCATGCGATTAAATTCGCTTAGACCCATTGGTGTGGTGAATGCCGTTTTTTCTTAATCTCTCTCAGCCACAGGGACTTGCCAATATCCGCTTGTTAAGTCTAAGGTGGAAAAATAATTAGCAGATTTCAAAGCAGTCAAGGACTCTTCTATCCTAGG
The DNA here is from genome assembly GCF_051348905.1 of Ranitomeya variabilis. Taxonomy (NCBI): domain Eukaryota; kingdom Metazoa; phylum Chordata; class Amphibia; order Anura; family Dendrobatidae; genus Ranitomeya; species Ranitomeya variabilis. The sequence continues at coordinate 638,136,480 of NC_135235.1, read as the reverse complement.
CAAGGGATAGGCGTCTTTATGGGTGATGTTATTAATCCGCCGGTAGTCTACGCACATTCTCATGGTTCCATCCTTTTTTTTGACAATCACCAGAGGGGCCGCCCAAGGGCTACAACTATCTCTTATTACCCCGGCCTGTTTCATCTCTCTCAGCATGTCCTTCGTGCATTGATAGTGAGCGGGCGGTATGGGTCTATATCTTTCTTTTATCGGGGGATGGTCACCGGTGGGGATTGTATGTTCCACCCCTTCTATCCGTCCGAAGTCCAATGGGTGTTTACTGAAGACCTGTTCATATTCCGTCACTAATCTATACACCCCTTGTCTTTGATGGGTAGGTGTTGAATCTACACCCACGTCTAGCCGTTGGCACCAATCCTCCGATTCTCCATCTGAGCCGTTATTTTCTACCTGACAGGTCGATTCTAAGGGCTCAACGGTTGTGATGGCATTGTTGTCAACAGTATATAACTTTGCCACTGTAGCGTACCTTGGCAAAGTGACCTCTTCCTCTCCACAGTTCAAAAGTCGTACCGGCACCCGTCCCCGGTGTACCTCGACCACCCCTCGTGCCGTGAGTATAGTGGGCCTGCTGTCGGTGTACGCTGGTTCTATTAAGGCTTGATAGTCTCCTCTTTTAGTACCAATGGCCGCTCTACACCATACCAGCATTTCTGTTTTTGGTGGGATTACAATAGACGTTGGATCACTCACCCTCACACTGCCGATTTCTCCACCTGCAACTTCTATCTGTTGCCTTAACATTAATACTTTTATTTCCCTCCGGAGAACTCTCTGCTGGCAGGATCGGGCAGTTTCAGCAATTTGTTGTAAGACAGAAATAACTTCAGAAAAGCAGTTCTCTAACACATTCATTCCTATCAATACAGTTGGTTCGCAGTTCTGTCGGTCAACATCAACGACAATTATACCCTGTTTCTTCAATTCTGCTTTACCAATCTTTATGGTCATCTCCCTGAATCCTAGTTTCGGTACCAACTTACCATTACTGGCCCATATATCTAGTTCAACATCAGAGGGTCCTTTATCAATATCTACCTCAGCCCAGTACCTCTTATAAAGGATATATGGTATAGATGAAATCTGGGAACCTGTATCCAGCAAAGCGTTGAGGGGAATTCCATCCAGCACGATAGGGATGATGGGTCGTCCTCCGATGTACCTCTCATGCCAGGGTGTTGGGCCTTGAAAATTCATTCCTGCGAAGTGGCCCGCATTCCCAGGGGATTCCCGTTTAAATCACAATTTCGTGCAAAGTGGTCTGGCTGCTGGCAACGGCGGCAAATGGGCTGTCCATCCGGTTGGTAGCAGTCACGGGGTCGTCCTCTCCATGTCAGGTATCTCCGGGACCTCATCCATGGAACATCCTCTCTACGGTTTACCAACTCCATCTTGGGTTCTCTCATCTCCTGCATGGTTTTAGCCATTGAAGCAACAACATCAGTTAAAGAGTCAAGCTTTTGCTGAAGAGCCTCATTAGTAATGGGCCCCAGGGACTTAGCACTGGCACTGGACGTAGCTGATGTCACTGGCATTCCCCATTGCTGAAGTGCATCTGCCATGGGTTGTGTGAGATCCTGATCCTGAGGTGCCTCTGCCAGCTGGAGACGTATAGCGCTCTCCTTTAATTGGGCAAATGTCAATTCAGGGTTCTTAAAAACAAGCATGCTCACATGACCCCGGTGAGAAGGGGTGTAGAGTCCCTCAATAAATTGGTCTCTTAGCAGTTTATCAGCTCCTGTGTTAAAAATGGGTTCAGCCAGTGTAAGTGATTTAAGGGCTTCCTGCAGGTTTAAGGCAAAATCTCTCACGCCCTCATTAGCTTTTTGTTTGCAATTAAAGAATCGTACTTTAGCTTTGCTGCTGGTAGTGGTTTCAAATGTAGCTTTTAATCCAGCAAATATGCGTTCAACAGTACCTTTTAGATCAGTTGCCCATGCCGTGACTTCTCGCTTAGCATGGCCACTTAACTGCATCATCAGGAGGCTAACACGCTGAGCTTCACCCACGGGGAACATATCAAAATGAGCCAGCATCTTTTCCCTGAAACCGTCAAGGGTATTAGGTTCACCTTCATACATTGGAAGCCACGGGCCACCCGGGGTATATGGCATCAACACCGGCATGATGGGCGCCACTCCTTGCACTGCTGCGCTGCCGGGCTCTCTATCGACACTGTCTTTCAGCTGCATTAGCGTCGCCGAGTGCTGCGGCGTCTCCGTGCTGCGACATGCTGTACCCCCTAAGTTAATCCAGACCCCTCCGGTCCCAGCTTCCGTCTAGATAATGTAGATTCGTTCCTCTGTGCAGCAGGATGACAATGACACGCCCCCTGCTGCCTCTAACTGCCGCACGCTCTGTGATGGTGGATTTTGAAGTTTTTCAGTTAGACTGGGGCTTGGGTAATGACGTAGCTCGATTAACAGTTTTGTGCCTAACGGTTATGAGATGATTACATCAGGGGATGGCGGCCATTTTTACCCCATTATAACCAATGGAGAAAAGTCACTTTCAATAGTTTTCAATGGGGAACGGGATTTTCTTTAACAAAGTCAATTTCCAAGATTTTTCATCCAAATTTTTGCAGTTTCAGACTCCAATTACGGCACACAATACCCGGTGTACGGGCTGGCCCAAATCCTGTTCGTGACGCGGGAGACCGAGGTACCCAGCACCAGATCAATGAGGTCCGTCTCTTGAGGGGGATGTCACTAGTGGCTTGACCCGGTGCTGTGGCCTCAGGCGATGCACAGTGTAAGGGATATCATGAAGGAACAGACACTTACTTGATCAGCAGCAGGTCCTCTCAGCTGTGATGACCCCGATCCTGGATCGATGGCTATTGTCCAAATGAAAGACTGAAGCGCTGAAACGTTTAACCAGTTTACTTCAACATAAAGGGATTTGCAACCAATACTGTCACCGGAGTCTGTTTAAGAACTCTGAATTACTTTGACCCTGTTAGGATTTCCACCTCTTATTATGCGCAGTTTCTGTATGGCCCTGCTGCTGTTTGTGAACTGGCTGCCGACCCAATCTGTCTCTTCTGTGCTCTGGTTCGACGGACAACCCGAGTCCTTTTTTTTGTCGGCTTACCCCCTCTGGGAGTACCGCTGAACTCTGTGTCTGTTGCTGCGTCTTACCCTGGTGAAGCTGATATCACCTCACTTCCTTCCGGTTGCTGTATTATATATAATGAATATAGCCGCGGATCCGGTATCCGTCTCTGCGCCTATTATGGGTAGTGATTATTGCTACCCGGTTCTCACAATGTCCTTTTTCTCTATTCCTCTTTTCCTACTATGGGTATTACAGGCCTATAATCCGTCATAGGGCTGTTAGGAGTTCAGTTATACGACCTCTCACTTTCAGCTCCTCAACCCAACTGCCAGTCCTTTTCTCAGACCAGAATAGATCAAGGGGAGTCTCTGGAGCTCCCCCTTCTGGCCGGAGATGGTAGTGCAGTCTTGCTATTCTAGTATTTGTATTTGGTGTCAATAACTATTTTTGTGGCAAATACCCCTAGGGGCGCCACATCAGCATCAATAGCAAAAAGTTGGTAACACTATGTTTGACAAGTGTGACCAACCTGTCAATCAGTTTTCCAATCGATGCTACAGATCGCTTGGAAAACGCTATGGATCCGTCAAAAAAACAGATCCAGTGCATCCATTTTTTACAATCTGCACAGGATCCGTCTTTTCAACATTTTGACAGATTGTGACTGATTGTAAAAAACGCAAGTGTGAAAGAGGCCTTACTGTTGGGGTTCCTCAAGGATGAGTCCTAGGCCCCCTCCTCTTCTCTTTGTATACCGCCCCTATTGGACAAATAATCAGTGGATTTGGGTTCCAATATCATCTCTATGCTGATGACACCCAATTATACACTTCTGCTCCTGATATCACGCCTGCCTTTTTAGAAAACACCAGTAATTGTTTTACCACTGTCTCTTACATCATGTCCTCCCTCTATCTGAAACTCAACCTGTCAAAAACTGAACTCGTGTTCTCTCCCTCTACTAACCTACCTTTGCCTGACTTTGCCATCTCCGTGTGTAACAACTCTGCCAGCATCACTGCATGGCCTCCCATCCCTCCCACACCATCTTACTCACTGCTGCAGGTCATGTTGTGATTTCTGTCTGTTGCCGGCTCCATATTCTGTGCCTCTGCTCTCTGCATGCTTCCTGTGGACTGGGCTTGTGCAATGTGTTAACTCAGTGTTTTGCTTCTTAGCTGCCAGGCCTTGCTCTGTGTTTTGCCTTCTCTGGAGGCTTTTTTCTTTGCCTTGCCTTGATCTTGTTTGTCTGCCCTCCAGGAGGCTGTATATCCTGCTCTCAGTGTCTTTGTTCTAGCTTTGCCTTGATCTTGTTTTTCCGCCCTACAGGAGGCAGAATATCCTGGTCCCTGTGTCTTTGTTCTTGTACCATTACCATTTGTTCTTGTCCATTACCTTGTCTGAACTTTGTCATACCTGTTGTGAATTTGCTTTTTGCTCCCTCTAGTGGTTACTAGTTTTTTGACTCTGGTTTTTCTGTCATTCCTTTTATCCGCACCTGGGTCGTTAGTTAGGGGTGTTGCTATATAAGCTCCCTGGACCTTCAGTTCTATGCCTGGCAACGTAGTTATCAGAGCTAGTCTGCTGTGCTCTTGTCTTCTGATCCTGGTTCCAGTTATATCAGCTAAGTCTGCCTTTTGCTTTTTGCTATTTGTTTTGGTTTTGTATTTTTGTCCAGCTTGTTCCAAATCTATATCCTGACCTTTGCTGGAAGCTCTAGGGGGGCTGGTGTTCTCCCCCCGGACCGTTAGACGGTTCGGGGGTTCTTGAATTTCCAGTGTGGATTTTGATAGGGTTTTTGTTGACCATATAAGTTACCTTTCTTTATTCTGCTATCAGTAAGCGGGCCTCTCTGTGCTAAACCTGGTTCATTTCTGTGTTTGTCATTTCCTCTTACCTCACCGTCATTATTTGTGGGGGGCTTCTATCCAGCTTTGGGGTCCCCTTCTCTGGAGGCAAGAAAGGTCTTTTGTTTTCCTCTACTAGGGGTAGCTAGATTCTCCGGCTGGCGCGTGTCATCTAGAATCAACGTAGGAATGATCCCCGGCTACTTCTAGTGTTGGCGTTAGGAGTAGATATATGGTCAACCCAGTTACCACTGCCCTATGAGCTGGATTTTTTGTATTCTGCAGACTTCCACGTTCCTCTGAGACCCTCGCCATTGGGGTCATAACAGTTTGCCAGGCCAGTATTAAATGTTTAATGCATTGCAGAAGAGGGATTATAAGAAAGAAGATTCTGAGTTTTTTTTTTCTTCTTCCCCTTTACCTCAGAGTGGCTATGCTTGCTGCAGACATGAATGTCCAGACCTTGATTACAAGTGTGGACCAGCTGGCTACTCGTGTGCAGGGCATACAAGACTATGTTATCAGAAATCCTAGGTCAGAACCTAAAATACCGATTCCTGAACTGTTTTCCGGAGACAGGTTTAAGTTTAGGAATTTCGTGAATAATTGTAAATTGTTTCTGTCCCTGAGACCCTGTTCATCTGGAGATTCTGCTCAGCAAGTAAAAATTGTTATTTCGTTCTTACGGGGCGACCCTCAGGATTGGGCTTTTTCGCTGGCGCCAGGAGATCCGGCATTGGCTGATCTTGATGCGTTTTTTCTGGCGCTCGGTTTACTTTATGAGGAACCCAATCTTGAGATTCAGGCAGAAAAGGCCTTGCTGGCTATGTCTCAGGGGCAGGACGAGGCTGAAGTGTATTGCCAAAAATTTCGGAAATGGTCCGTGCTGACACATTGGAACGAGTGTGCACTGGCCGCTAATTTTAGAAATGGCCTTTCTGAAGCCATTAAGAATGTTATGGTGGGTTTTCCCATTCCCACAGGTCTGAATGATACTATGGCACTGGCTATTCAAATTGACCGGCGGTTGCGGGAGCGCAAAACCGCAAATTCCCTCATGGTGTTGTCTGAACAGACACCTAATTCGGTGCAATGTGATAGAAAAACCGCAAATTCCCTCATGGTGTTGTCTGAACAGACACCTGATTTAATGCAATGTGATAGAATCCTGACTAGAAATGAGCGGAAAATTCATAGACGCCGGAATGGCTTGTGCTACTACTGTGGTGATTCTACACATGTTATCTCAGCATGTTCTAAACGTATAGCTAAGGTTGTTAGTCCTGTCACCGTTGGTAATTTGCAACCTAAATTTATTCTGTCTGTAACTTTGATTTGCTCACTGTCATCTTATCCTGTCATGGCGTTTGTAGATTCAGGTGCTGCCCTGAGTCTCATGGATCTCTCATTTGCTAAGCGCTGTGGTTTTACTCTTGAACCATTAGAAAATCCTATTCCTCTTAGGGGTATTGATGCTACACCATTGGCAGCAAATAAACCGCAGTATTGGACACAGGTTACCATGTGCATGACTCCTGAACACCGCGAGGTGATACGTTTCCTGGTTTTACATAAAATGCATGATTTGGTCGTTTTAGGGCTGCCATGGTTACAGACCCATAATCCAGTCCTGGACTGGAAGGCTATGTCAGTCTCAAGTTGGGGCTGTCGTGGTATTCATGGGGATTCCCTGCCTGTGTCTATTGCTTCTTCTACGCCTTCGGAAGTTCCGGAGTATTTGTCTGATTATCAGGATGTCTTCAGTGAGTCTGAGTCCAGTGCACTGCCTCCTCATAGGGGCTGTGACTGTGCTATAGATTTGATCCCAGGCAGTAAATTTCCTAAGGGAAGACTGTTTAATCTGTCGGTACCTGAACATACCGCTATGCGTTCATATATCAAGGAGTCTCTGGAGAAAGGACATATTCGTCCGTCTTCTTCCCCTCTTGGTGCGGGATTCTTTTTTGTGGCAAAAAAGGACGGATCTTTGAGACCTTGTATTGATTATCGGCTTTTAAATAAGATCACTGTCAAATTTCAGTATCCTTTACCGCTGTTGTCTGACTTGTTTGCCCGGATTAAGGGTGCCAAGTGGTTCACCAAGATAGACCTTCGTGGTGCGTACAACCTTGTGCGCATTAAGCAAGGTGATGAATGGAAAACCGCATTCAATACGCCCGAAGGTCATTTTGAGTACTTGGTGATGCCTTTTGGGCTCTCCAATGCGCCTTCAGTTTTTCAGTCCTTTATGCATGACATTTTCCGGAAGTATCTGGATAAATTTTGTGCTCGAGCTAAGCCTTGCTGTTCTCGTGCCAGCGGTTTGCTCTTGCCCTTGCCTGTCCCGAAGAGACCTTGGACACATATCTCCATGGATTTCATTTCTGATCTTCCGATATCTCAGGGCATGTCCGTTATCTGGGTGATTTGTGATCGCTTCTCCAAGATGGTCCATTTGGTTCCTTTGCCTAAGCTGCCTTCCTCTTCCGATCTGGTTCCTGTGTTTTTCCAGAACGTGGTTCATTTGCACGGCATCCCTGAGAATATTGTGTCAGACAGAGGATCCCAGTTCGTTTCCAGGTTCTGGCGATCCTTTTGTAGTAGGGTGGGCATTGATTTGTCGTTTTCGTCTGCTTTCCATCCTCAGACTAATGGACAGACGGAGCGAACCAATCAGACTTTGGAGGCTTATTTGAGGTGTTTTGTCTCTGCTGATCAGGACGATTGGGTGACATTCTTGCCGTTGGCTGAGTTTGCCCTTAATAATCGGGCTAGTTCCGCCACCTTGGTTTCGCCTTTTTTCTGCAACTCTGGTTTCCATCCTCGCTTTTCTTCGGGTCATGTGGAGCCTTCTGACTGTCCTGGGGTGGATTCTGTGGTGGATAGGTTGCAGCAGATCTGGAATCATGTGGTGGACAACTTGAAGTTGTCACAGGAGAAGGCTCAGCGCTTTGCCAACCGCCGCCGCGGTGTGGGTCCCCGACTACGCGTTGGGGATTTGGTATGGCTTTCTTCCCGCTTTGTTCCTATGAAGGTCTCCTCTCCCAAATTTAAACCTCGTTTTATTGGGCCTTACAAGATATTGGAAATCCTTAATCCTGTATCTTTTCGTCTGGATCTTCCTGTGTCGTTTGCTATTCACAATGTATTTCATAGGTCCTTGTTGTGGCGGTACATTGTGCCTGTGGTTCCTTCTGCTGAGCCTCCTGCTCCGGTGTTGGTTGAGGGCGAGTTGGAGTACGTGGTGGAGAAGATCTTGGATTCTCGCCTCTCCAGGCGGAGACTTCAGTACCTGGTCAAGTGGAAGGGCTATGGTCAGGAGGATAATTCCTGGGTGGTCGCCTCTGATGTTCATGCGGCCGATTTAGTTCGTGCCTTTCATGCCGCTCATCCTGATCGCCCTGGTGGTCGTGGTGAGGGTTCGGTGACCCCTCACTAAGGGGGGGGTACTGTTGTGAATTTGCTTTTTGCTCCCTCTAGTGGTTACTAGTTTTTTGACTCTGGTTTTTCTGTCATTCCTTTTATCCGCACCTGGGTCGTTAGTTAGGGGTGTTGCTATATAAGCTCCCTGGACCTTCAGTTCTATGCCTGGCAACGTAGTTATCAGAGCTAGTCTGCTGTGCTCTTGTCTTCTGATCCTGGTTCCAGTTATATCAGCTAAGTCTGCCTTTTGCTTTTTGCTATTTGTTTTGGTTTTGTATTTTTGTCCAGCTTGTTCCAAATCTATATCCTGACCTTTGCTGGAAGCTCTAGGGGGGCTGGTGTTCTCCCCCCGGACCGTTAGACGGTTCGGGGGTTCTTGAATTTCCAGTGTGGATTTTGATAGGGTTTTTGTTGACCATATAAGTTACCTTTCTTTATTCTGCTATCAGTAAGCGGGCCTCTCTGTGCTAAACCTGGTTCATTTCTGTGTTTGTCATTTCCTCTTACCTCACCGTCATTATTTGTGGGGGGCTTCTATCCAGCTTTGGGGTCCCCTTCTCTGGAGGCAAGAAAGGTCTTTTGTTTTCCTCTACTAGGGGTAGCTAGATTCTCCGGCTGGCGCGTGTCATCTAGAATCAACGTAGGAATGATCCCCGGCTACTTCTAGTGTTGGCGTTAGGAGTAGATATATGGTCAACCCAGTTACCACTGCCCTATGAGCTGGATTTTTTGTATTCTGCAGACTTCCACGTTCCTCTGAGACCCTCGCCATTGGGGTCATAACACATACCTCTGTCTCCTTGTCTGTGGCTTCTTTCCCTGCTGTGTGTTTCCTTGTGTCCTCTCTATTTGCTTATGCTCTGCACTCTTGCTGCTCTGTACCCTTGTGACTTTGCCTGTGCTCTGCTCTCTTGCAGCTTTACCTCTGCTCTGCACTCCTGCAGTTCTGCTCCGTTCTACTCTGCTCTGCTCCTGCAGAAATCTCTTGCTGCAGCTCCTCTATGCATTCCTTGTGGTTCCGCTCTGCTTAGCTTCTGCTGCTGCAGAAATCTCTTACTGCAGCTCCTCTCTGCATTCCTTGCGGTTCTGCTCTGCTTAGCTTCTGTTGCTGCACTATCTCTTGCTGCTCTACAGCTCCTTTCCGCAGCCTTGCGGTTCTCTTCCTGTGTGAACAGGTCCCAACCTGTTCCTTCATACTTCATTCCTTCCTGCTTGTATCTGTACCTGCCCCTCCTGTGTGAGCATGACCCAACCTGTTCCTTCATACACCACACCAACCTGCCCTGTGTCTCAGCCGTGCCTGCCTGCCCTGTGTCTCAGCCGTGCTTGCCTGCCCTGTGTCTCAGCCGTGCCTGCCTGCCCTGTGTCTCAGCCGTGCCTGCCAGCCTACTCGTCCGAGTTTCAGCCGTGCTCATCTGCCAGTCCTGCCTGATGCCCGCACCTGTCCTAGTGTTCCTGTTCTCCAAGTGGGATCAGCAGCCACAGCCAGACACCACCCTGGAGTAGCACCTGGCAGCTGCCTGCCACACAAGTCTGACCTCACCATCAGAGGCTCCAGAGAAGACCAAGGCAGATGTACTAGTCACACCCCTTCCAGGGTAGTCTGGCTTGTGGCACAGTGGGGCCACAAACCCCCTGACTTACGCCCACCAGTCAGGGCATGAGTGTGACACCGTGTGTGGTTCCACCATTACTCCCAAGCAACATGCCTGGAGCCTTGGTGTCATACTTGATTCCGAGCTTTCATTCACCCTCCACATCCGATCAAAAGTTCACTCTTGTTATCTGCACCTTAAAAACATTTCTAGAATTTGACCTTTTCTTACTTTCGACTCTGCAAAAACTCTTACTGTTTCTCTCATTCATTCTCGTCTGGACTATTGTAACCCTCTACTAATCAGCCTCCCTCTTACCAAACTCTCCATACTCCAATCTGTTCTGAATGCTGCAGCCAGGATCATATTCCTCACCAACTGTTATACTGATGCCTCTACCTTGTGCCAGTCATTATACTGGTTACCCATCAACTCCAGAATCTAGTACAAACTTATTACCCTTATCTACAAAGCGTTCCATGGCTCAGCACCATCCTACATCTCCTCCCTGGTCTCAGCCTACCACCCTACCCGTGCTCTCCGTTCTGCTAATAACCTGAGGTTAGCATCTTCAGAACCTCCCACTCCCGTCTCCAAGACTTTTCACATGCTGTGTTATGATCTGGTGGCCTAAGAGCAGCATGAGACGTACTCTGGAGAAGGTGGTACCTGTACTGACCGCAGACCCTGAACTTAACACTGCAACTAGAAGTAGCCGTGGAATGTACCTAGCGCTCCCTAGACATCTCGACACAGCCGGAGGACTAATTACCCCTAGAGATAGAAAAGGGAAAACTATCTTGCCTCAGAGAAAATCCCCAAAAGATAGGCAGCCCCCCACAAATATTGACTGTGAGAGGAGAGGGAAAAAACATACACAGACGGAAATGAGAATTTAGCAAAGGAGGCCACTTCTAGCTAAATAGAAAGGATAGGACAGAGTACTATGCGGTCAGTATTAAAACACTAGAAAATATCCACCACAGAAAATACAAAATCTCCATAGCTAACTAAAGATATGGAGGGGTATATCTGCATCTCCAGAGTTACTAGCTTGGCTAAACAAATCCTTATACAGACCAAGCTGGACAAGAAAAATCAAGGCCAGAACTTATCTTTGTTGAAATGAACTGCAAAGCAGAAGAGACCAGGCAGGCACGTGAATCCTCCAGGAACAATGGACAACTGGCACTGACTAAAGGGTGAAGCAAGACTAAATAGCCCAGTCAAAATTGCAAAAAGTGAACACACCTGATAACTGCTGCGATTCAGAGACAGCAGCGCTACCACTTACAACCACCGGAGGGAGCCCAAGAGCAGAATTCACAACAGTGCTGCACCAATTCTTTGGAATGCACTACCCAGGTTAATATGATTAATCCCCAATCCCCACATTTTTAAGCGTGCCCTAAAAAGGCATTTGTTCAGACTGGCCTATCATTAACCTAAGTATTAGTGATGAGCGAATATACTTGTTACTGGAGATTTCTCGAGCACGCTCGGGTGTCCTCCGAGTATTTTTTAGTGCTCGGAGATTTAGTTTTTCTTGCCGCAGCTTAATGATTTACATCTGTTAGCCAGCATAAGTACACGTGGGGGTTGCCTGGTTGCTAGGGAATCCCCACATGTAATCAAGCTGGCTAACAGATGTAAATCATTCAGCTACGGCAAGAAAAACTAAATCTCCAACCGCTAAAAAATACTCGGAGGACACCCGAGCGTGCTCGAGAAATCTCGAGTAACGAGTATATTCGCTCATCATTACTAACTATCCCTGTGTGGCCCATTCAAAAAACTTAAACCATAATCAAGTTCCTCGCATCATGTTCTGTTACCATCCACCTCTCGTGTCTCCCCTTTTTCCTCATAATTTATAAGCTTGCTAGCAGGGCCGTCATTCCTCTTGGTATCTGTTTTGATCTGTGTTTATTGTTATGCTGTAATGTCTATTGTCTGTACAAGTCCCCTCTATAATGTAAAGTTCTGAGGAATATGTTAGCACTATATAAATAAAAAATATTATTATTATTATGGGTATTAACCCCTTCCCAGGCTATAAACATCGGTACCCCAGTCGCTGGCACAGAAAATTGCACCGGAGCCCATGCCATTTTTTTCAATTTTTTTTTTTTAATTAAACATATGGCAATTAAGACCAGGGTCACACTTGCGAGAAACTTGCGCAAGTCTTGCACCTCAATACCTGGCACTGCCACCGCCACTGGAACCAGAGCGTTCAGCTGCATAGAAATACATGCAGCCGCACACTCCGGTCCCGAGTGCAGGCGGCAGTGCAGTGTATAGAGGTGCGAGACTCATGCGAGTTTCTTGCAAGTGTGACCCTGGCCTAATGCAGATTTCGTGTGTGTATCTTTATTTAACCCCATATGACGTACTATCCCGTCAAGGTGACCTGGGACTTAATTCCCAGGGACGGGATAGTACGTCATAGCGATCGGCTGCGCTCACGGGGGGAGCGCGGCCGGGTGTCAGCTGACTATCGCAGCTAACATCCGGCACTATGTGCCAGGAGCGGTCACGGACCGCTCCTGGCACATTAACCCCTGGCACACTGCAATCAAACATGATCGCAGCGTTCTGGGGGCATAGGGAAGCATTGCGCAGGGAGGGGGCTCCCTGCGGGTCTCCCTGAGACCCTCGGTACAAGGCGATGTGCTCACCTTGTATCCAGGGGCGGATTACCAGAGGGTCAATGTGGGCGGTAGCCCAGGGCCCAGTGGTGTGGGGGGGCCCTGGGCTACCGCACAGATTGACCCTCTGCTAATCCGCCCGAGTGTGACTGTGAAAGCCCGCCGGCATTTATGTGCCCCTGGACCCGGTGGGCAGAGAGAGGGGGCCCACAGCGGGCCCCTTCTCGTCTGCTCACCGGGCCCTCTTCCGGCGCTGCGCGCCCGCACGTCAATAGTTAACAACAGCCGCCAGCCAATTGGAGGCTGGCAGCTGAAGTCGGCCGCAGCGCACACGTCGCCGGCGAGTGTGCGCTGCTGGAGGGAGCTCGCCGCCTGGAGCGCTGGTCAGGTGAGGAGATTCTGTTTGGTTTTTTTTGTTTTTTGATAAGCTAACGGTGGACACACTGGGGCAATGCTGGAGACACTGGGGCAGATTGCTGGACACACTGGGGGCAATGCTGGAGACACTGGGGCAATGCTGGAGACACTGGGGCAGATTGCTGGAGACACTGGGGCAATGCTAGAGACACTGGGGCAGATTGCTGGACACACTGGGGCAATGCTGGAGGACACACGGGCAGATTGCTGGAGACACTGGGGCAGATTGCTGGAGACACTGTGGCAATGCTGGAGACACTGGGGCAATGCTGGAGACACTGGGGCAGATTGCTGGACACACTGGGGCAATGCTGGAGGACACACTGGTGCAGATTGCTGGAGACACTGGGGCAATGCTGGAGACATTGGGTCAGATTGCTGGACACACTGGGGGCAATGCTGGAGGACACACTGGGGCAATGCTGGACACATTGGGGGCAATGCTGGAGACACTGGGGCACATTGCTGGAGACACTGGGGCAATGCTGGAGACACTGGGGCAATGCTGGAGACACTGGGGCAATGCTGGAGACACTGGGGCAGATTGCTGGACACACTGACGGCAATGCTGGACATACTGGGGCAGATTGCTGGACACACTGGGGGTAATATGCTGGAGACACTGGGGCAGATTGCTGGACACACTGGGGGCAATGCTGGATACTCTGGGGCAATATGCTGGACATACTGGGGCAGATTGTTGAACACACTGTCTGGCGGCAATGCTGGAGACACTGGGGCAATGCTGGAGACACTGGGGCAATGCTGGACACACTGTGGGCAATGCTGGACAATTGGACATACTGGAGCAGATTGCTGGACACACTGGTGGTAATATGCTGGACACACTGGAGCAGATTGCTGGACACACTGTATGGGGGCAATGCTGGACACACTGGGGGCAATATGCTGGAGTCAGACACTGGGGCAGATTGCTGGAGACACTGTCTGGGGGCAATGCTGGACACACTGGGGCAGATTGCTGGACACTGGGGCAATATGCTGGACATACTGGGGCAGATTACTGGACACACTGGGGGTAATATGCTGGACACACTGGGGGTAATATGCTGGACACACTGGGGCAGATTCCTGGACACGCTGGGCGCAGGACTGGAGGCATGGGCAGAATGTAGACGCGGGGCATGATTGGAGACATGGGGCAGAATGAAACATGGGGCAGGATTGGATCATGGGGCAGGATGGATACGATGGAGACAGATGGGGCAGGATGGGGAGATCATATGGTGTAGAATGGATACTCATGAGGGCAGGATGGGAGAACATATGGCTGGAGCCAGGAATGAGACACACGGGGCCAGGGTGGGGAATATTATTACCATAGGGGCTAATTAAGGGATATTATTACTGCAGTGATGTATTTATTTTATTTTTTTAGTATACTGTTTCAAATGGGGGGGGGGGCGGTCCTGTTACTGTGCAGAGTGACACTATATCGCCTTTTTTTCTCCATATGGTGTAATGTAGAAGTTGTGAAAAATTAAGTAATGTGTTCTGCAAGCAGAGCTCGAGATAACGGTGTTATTTCCTGCAGAAACGAGTCCTGGCTGGAAGAAATGATGGCGGTCTGTGCTGGATGAAAGATGAAGGACTTCACCTAGAGAAGTCACTGGTGAGTCAGTGTTACCTATACACTGACACTAGACACTGTATACTATATACAGAGGTCCTGTGTACAATGTCACCAGTGATCACTGTATTACCTATACATTATATACAGAGCTCCTGTGTATAATGTCACCAGTGATCTCTGTATTACCTCTACACAGACACTGCATACTAAGTACAGATCTCCTGTGAATACTGGCACTTATGGTGATAGTATTGTGTTTTTTTTTTTTTTTAATTACTGATCAGTATTGTAGTATTCAGTCACTATGTGGTGGTAATATGTGGTCTGGAAATGGTGTTGTGGTATTTGTCCCTTGAATGTGCTATTTGTTCACCAAGTGGTGGTAATATGTGGTCTTGACATGGTGCAGTGGTATTTGTTCCTTGCATGTGATATTATTCGATCACTGTGGTTGTAATTTGTGGTCTGGTCATGGCGCAGTGGTATTTGTTCCTTGTATGTGATATTATTGGTCAAAATATACCTAAATTGTATTGCAGATTTTAACAAATATTTAATAGGTTACAGTAGAGTAGGGCCCGGCCGGCCATTTTTCTGGAATAATCTGGTTCGGGTGTCACATGACCCCCGTCACATGACCCCCGTCACATGACCGGGGGGGCCCACAGTGTCTGAACAGCCCGGGGCCCTGGCTACCCTTAATCCACCCCTGCTTGTATCGAGCGTCTCCTCCCTGCAGGCCCCGGATCCAAAATGGCCGTGGGGCTACTTCTGGGTTCTGCAGGGAGGTGGCTTACCAAGCGCCTGCTCAGAGCAAGCGCTGGTAAGCCTGCAGCCGTGCATGTCAGAACCCTGATCTGACACAGTGCTCTGCAAAGTGTCAGATCAGCGATCTAACCTTATAACATGATGCCCCCCCTGGGGCAATGTTATAAAGTAAAAAAAAAAATTTTAGATGTGTAAAAAAAAAAAGAAATTCCTAAATAAAGAAAAAAAAATATATTGTTCCCATAAATATATTCCTTTATCTAAATAAAAAAACAATAAAAGTACACATATTTAGCATCACCGCGTCCGTAACAACCCGACCTATAAAACTGTCCCACTAGTTAACCCCTTCAGTGAACACCGTAAAAAAAAAACGAGGCAAAAAACAACGCTTTATTAACATACCGCCGAACAAAAAGTGGAATAACACGTGATCAAAAAGACATATAAATAACCATGGTACCACTGAAAGCGTCATCTTGTCCAGCAAAAAACGAGCCGCCATACAGCATCATCAACGAAAAAATAAAAAGTCATAATCCTCAGAATAAAGCGAAGCAAAAATAATTATTTTTTCTATAAAATAGTTTTTATCAAATAAAAGCGCCAAAACATAAAAAAAATGATATAAATGAGGTATCGCTGTAATCGTACTGACCCGAAAAATAAAACTGCTTTATCCATTTTACCAAACGCGGAAAGGTATAAATGCCCCCCCAAAAGAAATTCATGAATAGCTGGTTTTTGGTCATACTGCCTCAGAAACATCGGAATAAAAAGCGATCAAAAAATGTCACGTGCCTGAAAATGTTACCAATAAAAACGTCAACTCGTCCAGCAAAAAACAAGACCTCACATTACTCTGTGGACCAAAATATGGAAAAATTATAGCTCTCAAAATGTGGTAACGCGAAAAAATATTTTTTGCAATGAAAAGCGTCTTTTAGTGTGTGACAGCTGCCAATCATAAAAATACGCTAAAAACCCGCTATAAAAGTAAATCAAACCCACCTTCATCACCCCATTAGTTAGGGAAAAATAAAAAAAATTAAAAAAAGTATTTCCATTTTCCCATTAGAGTTAGGGTTGTGGCTAGGGTTAGGGTTGGGGCTAGGGTTAGGGTTGGGGCTAGGGTTTGTATTACATTTACGGTTGGGATTAGGGTTAGGGGTGTGTCAGGGTTAGGGGTGTGTTTATAGGGATATGGTTGGGATTAGGGTTAGGGGTGTGTTGGAGTTAGGGGTGTGGTTAGGGTTGGGGTTAGGGGTGTGTTTGGGTTTGGGTTTCAGTTAGAATTGGGGGTATCCACTGTTTAGGCATATCAGGGCTCTGCAAACGCGACATGGCGTCCGATCTCAATTCCAGCCAATTCTTGTCATGTCGGACGCTATTCACACTAGGGCGTCCGACAGACAGCGGTAATTCCACATTCGTCCACTATACGCTCAGTGGCGCCGGCTAGACTTTATCCAGGTTGTCCAGGGTTAATCTAGCTGGTAATCGGGTTGGAGGCTGGGTCACGCCCGTGGCCTTTAAATAGTCATTCTGGACTTTGGGCGTCGCCGATTATAGTTTGTGTCTTGTGCCTGGTGATCTCGGTCTGGAGTGGTGGTCTAGGAGAAGAAATATCGTATCTGGTGGTGTATTATCCTTTGTCATATTTCTCCTTCCTATATTTGTATTTGTTTTGCCCTGTGCACATTATAGTGTTTTCCTGTGTGTCAGCGGCGTGGAGCGTTTTTAGTTTTCCCTGTCTGTGCTTTCTGTAGGGGTTGGTGTGTGGTCTAATCACTGGGAGGCGGGTGGAGGTTTCAGCTTAGGACTGAAACAGGAGTCAGGGTCAGGCCTGGCGGCCCAGACAAGCACACCATCAGTGTAAATTCTGGGAGAGGGACAGACAGGGTTTTCCCTAGTCTGAGGGATATCGCAGGGGCCTGGGTAATCAGCTGTAGTCTACCCAGCTCCCGCGTGACAATTCTGTGTTGAAAAAGTAAAACAATGCTCCTTCCCTTCCAAGCTCTCTCTTGCGCCCAAACAGGGGTTTACCCCAACATATGGGGTATCAGCGTACTCAGGACAAATTGGACAACAGCTTCCGGGGTCCAATTTCTCTTGTTACCTTTGGGAAAATAAAAATTTGGGGGGCTAAAAAACCATTTTTGTGGAAAAAAATGATTTTTTTATTTTCACGGATCTGCGTTATAAACTGTAGTGAAATACTTGGGGGATCAAAGTTCTCACAACACATCTAGATAAGTTCCTTGGGGGGTCTAGTTTCCAATATGGGGTCACTAGTGGGGGGTTTCTACTGTTTAGGTACATCAGGAGCTCCGCAAATGCAACATGACACCTGCAGACCAATCCATGCAGTCTGCATTCCAAATGGCGCTCCTTCCCTTCCAAGCTCTGCCATGCGCCCAAATGGTGGTTCCCCCCCACATATGGGGTATCAGCGTACTCAGGACAAATTGGACAACAAATCTTGGGGACCAATTTGTCCTGTTACCCTTGGGAAAATACAAAACTGGGTGTTAAAGATAATTTTTGTGGAAAAAAAATGATTTTTTATTTTCATGGCTCTGCGTTATTAACTGTAGTGAAACACTTGGGGGTTAAAAGTTCTCACACCACATCTAGATAAGTTCCTTGGGGGGGTCTAGTTTCCAATATAGGGTCACTTTTGGGTTTTTTTCACTGTTTAGGTACATTAGGGGCTCTGCAAACACAATGTGATGCCGGCAGACCATTTCATCCAAGTATGCATTCCAAATGGTGCTCCTTCCCTTCCAAGCTTTGCCATGCGCCCAAACGGTGGTTACCCCCCACATATGGGGTATCAGCGTACTCAGGACAAATTGAACAACAACTTTGGGGTCGAATTTCCCCTGTTACCCTTGGAAAAATACAAAACTGGGGGCTAAAAAATAATTTTTGTGGAAAAAAAATGTTTTTATTTTCACGGCTCTGCGATATAAACTGTAGTGAAACACTTGGGGGTTCAAAGCTCTCACAACACATCTAGATAAGATCCTTAGTGGTCTACTTTCCAAAATGCTGTCACTTGTGGGGGGTTTCAATGTTTATGCATATCAGGGTGTCTCCAAACGCAACATGGCGTCCCATCTCAATTCCAGCCAATTTTGCATTGAAAAGTCAAACCGCACTCCTTCCCTTCCGAGCTCTGCCATGCACCCAAACAGTGGTTTAACCTCACATATGGGGAATCAGCGTACTCAGGACAAATTGCACAACAACTTTTGGGGTACGTTTCTTCTGGTACCCTTGAGAACAAAAAACTGTGCGAAAAGTTCATTTTTGTGAAAAAATATTATTTTTTATTTTTAAGGCTCTACATTATAAACTTCTGTGAAGCACTTGGTGGGTCAAAGTGCTCACAACACATCTAGATAAGTTCCTTAAGGGGTCTACTTTCCAAAATGGTGTCACTTGTGGGGGGCTTCAATGTTTAGGTACATCAGGGGCTCCCCAACGCAACATGGCGTCCCATCTCAATTCCAGCCAATTTTGCATTGAAAAGTCAAACGGCGCTCATTCCCTTCCAAGCTCTGCCATGCACCCAAACAGTGGTTTACCCCCATATATAGGGTATCGGCGTACTCAGGACAAATTGCACAACAAAGTTTGTGGTACAATTTCTTCTGGTAGCCTTAGGAAAATAAAAAATTGGGGTAAAAAAATTCATTTTTGTGAAAAAATATTATTTTTTATTTTTACGGCTCTGCATTATAAACTTCTGTGAAGCACTTGGTGGGTCAAAGTGCTCACCATAACATCTAGATAAGTTCCTTAGTGGGTTGAAGTAAAAAAAATTAAATGTTTATTTGCAAAACATTGCAAAAATTCCTGTGATACACCTGAAGGGTTAATGAACTTTTTGAATGTGGTTTTGAGCGCCCTGAGGGGTGCAGTTTTTAGAATGGTATCACACTTGGTTATTTTCTACCATATAGACCCCTCAAAATGACTTCAAATGTGATGTGGTCCCTAAAAAAATATGGTGTTGTAAAAATGAGAAATTGCTGGTCAACTTTTAACCCTTATAACTCCCTGACAAAAAAAAATTTGTTTCCAAAATTGTGCTGAAGTAGACATGTGGGAAATGTTACTTATTAAGTATTTTGTGTGACATATCTCTGATTTAAGGGCATAAAAATTCAAAGTTGAAAAATTGCGAAATTTTCAAAATTTTCCATTTTTTTTCCACAAATAAACGCAGGTAATATGAAAGAAATTTTACCACTATCATGAAGTACAATATGTCACGAGAAAACAATGTCAGAATCACCGGGATCTGTTGAAGCGTTCCAGTTATAACCTCATAAAGGGACAGTATCAGAATTGTAAAAATTGGCCCGGTCATTAACGTGCAAACCACCCTCGGGGCTTAAGGGGTTAAGGCTGGTATCAGGGGCGGGCTGGGCCGGTGTTGTGAATTTGGATTCTGGGCTCCCCCGGTGGCCGCTTGTGGAATTGGACTTGTCATCCTCTTTCCTGTTTCACCTGGTTCCATCAGTAGTGGGTGTCGCTATTTAAGCTCATTTCTCTGGTGGTTTCTTGCCGGTCAACAATGTTATCTGATGCCTCTCAGTGCTTGTTCCTGCTTCTGACAACTACTAGATAAGTTGGACTGTTGTCCATGTTTCGTTTGCCTATTTGTTCCAGTTCACAGCTGAAGTTTTGTTACTGTGTCTGGAAAGCTCTCGTTGATCAGGGATTGCTACTCTGGTGTTATGAGTTAATGCCAGAGTTTAAGGTAATCTCTGGATGGTGTTTTGTTAGTGTTTTTCTGCTGACCATGAAAGTATACTATCTGTCTTCTGCTATCTAGTAAGCGGACCTCAAATTTGCTAAGACTATTTTCCTGCTGCGTTTGTTGTTTCATCTGAACTCACCGTCATTATATGTGGGGGGCTACTGTCTGCTTTTGAAATATTTCTCTAGAGGTGAGCCAGGTCTTATATTTCCCTCTGCTAGCTATTTAGGTCTTAGGCCAGAGCTGGGCATCTAGCAATAAATAGGAAATGCTACCTGGCTATTTCTAGTTGCGCGGCAGGCTTAGTTCATGGTCAGTATAGTTCCATCTTCCGAGAGCTTGTCCCTCTATAGGCTTGCTATGATCTCTGCTTGCAGAGATCATGATAGTTTGACCGGCCAATAAAGTGTTAAAGACCCAGGTTGAGAAAGGAGAGTTATAAGAAGTCTGCTGGTATTTTTTTTTTTTTTTTTTTTTTTTCCCTCCAGTTTGCCTTGCTGCAGTCTTTTTTCTCTCTCTCCTCCTCATCTCTGTATGGCTCTGTGTGCACCTGACAATAATGGATCTTCAGAGTGTAACTGCGGGTTTGAATAATCTCATCACGAAAGTACAAAATTTACAAGATTTTGTGGTACATGCTCCAGTATCTGAGCCGAGAATTCCTTTGCCGGAGTTCTTCACAGGGAATAGAGTTAGCTTCCAGAATTTCCGAAATAATTGTAAGCTTTATTTGTCCCTGAAGTCTCGTTCAGCTGGAGACCCTGCTCAGCAGGTTAGGATTGTGATTTCCTTGCTCAGGGGTGACCCTCAAGATTGGGCCTTCTCATTGCCAGCAGGGGATCCTGCGTTGCGCGATGTGGATGCGTTTTTTCTGGCCTTGGGCTTGCTTTATGAGGAACCTCATTTGGAACTTCAGGCAGAAAAAACTTTGATGGCACTATCTCAGGGGCAAGACGAAGCTGAGGTTTACTGCCAAAAATTCCGTAAATGGTCTGTGCTTACTCAGTGGAATGAGTGCGCCTTGGCGGCAACTTTCAGAGAAGGTCTCTCTGATGCCGTTAAGGATGTTATGGTGGGGTTCCCTGTGCCTGCAGGTCTGAATGAGTCCATGACAATGGCTATTCAGATTGATAGGCGTCTGCGGGAGCGCAAACCGGTGCACCATCTGGCGGTGTCTATGGAAAAGACGCCAGAAAGTATGCAGTGTGATAGAATTCTGTCCAGGAGCGAGCGACAGAATTTTAGACGGAAGAATGGATTGTGCTTCTATTGTGGGGATTCTACTCATGTTATATCAGCATGCTCTAGGCGTACAAAGAAGCTTGATAAGTCTGTTTCCATTGGCACCATTCAGTCTAAATTTATTTTGTCTGTAACCCTGATTTGCTCTTTGTCATCCATTGCCACGGACGCCTATGTTGACTCTGGCGCCGCTCTGAGTCTTATGGATTGGTCCTTTGCCAATCGTTGTGGTTTTGATTTAGAGCCTTTGGAGACTCTTATTCCTCTGAAGGGGATTGACTCCACCCCATTGGCTAATAATAAACCACAATACTGGACACAAGTAACCATGCGTATCAATCCGGATCACCAGGAGATTATTCGTTTCCTGGTGCTGTATAATTTACATGACGATTTGGTACTGGGATTGCCATGGTTGCAGTCTCACAATCCAGTCTTGGACTGGAGAGCAATGTCTGTGTTGAGCTGGGGATGTAAGGGTATTCATGGGGACTTACCTTTGGTTTCTATTTCGTCGTCCATTCCCTCTGAAGTCCCTGAGTTCCTCTCAGATTATCAAGACGTCTTTGACGAACCCAAGCTTGGGTCGTTACCTCCGCACCGTGAGTGCGATTGTGCCATAGATTTGATACCGGGTTGCAAATATCCAAAGGGTCGTTTGTTTAATTTGTCCGTGCCGGAACATGCTGCTATGCGGGAATATATAAAGGAGTCTTTGGAAAAGGGACATATTCGTCCATCTTCTTCTCCCTTGGGAGCTGGGTTTTTCTTTGTCTCAAAAAAGGACGGCTCTTTGAGACCATGTATTGATTATCGGCTTCTGAATAAGATCACTGTTAAGTACCAATACCCATTGCCATTGCTTACTGATTTGTTTGCTCGTATAGAGGGTGCTAAGTGGTTCTCTAAAATTGATCTTCGTGGGGCGTATAATTTGGTGCGGATCAGGCAGGGGGATGAGTGGAAGACCGCATTTAATACGCCCGAGGGCCACTTTGAGTATTTGGTCATGCCTTTTGGTCTTTCTAATGCCCCTTCAGTTTTCCAGTCTTTTATGCATGATATTTTCCGCGATTTTCTGGATAAATTTATGATAATATATCTGGATGATATTCTGATTTTTTCTGATGACTGGGACTCTCATGTCCAGCAGGTCAGGAGAGTTTTTCAGGTTCTGCGGTCTAATTCTTTATGTGTGAAGGGGTCTAAGTGCGTTTTTGGGGTCCAGAAAATTTCCTTTTTGGGGTATATTTTTTCTCCCTCTTCCATTGAGATGGATCCCGTCAAGGTGCAAGCTATTTGTGACTGGACTCAGCCCTCCTCTCTTAAGGGTCTTCAGAGATTTTTGGGCTTTGCCAACTTTTACCGCCGATTTATTGCTGGTTTTTCGGATGTCGTTAAACCACTGACTGATTTGACCAGACATGGCGCTGATGTTGCTAATTGGTCCCCTCATGCTGTAGAGGCCTTTCAGGAGCTTAAGCACCGTTTTGCCTCTGCCCCTGTGTTACGTCAGCCTGATGTGAATCTGCCTTTTCAGGTTGAGGTTGACGCTTCGGAGATCGGAGCTGGGGCAGTGTTGTCGCAGAAAGGTTCCGACTGCTCCGTCATTAGACCTTGTGCCTTCTTTTCTCGCAAATTTTCGCCCGCAGAGCGGAATTATGATGTTGGGAATAGGGAGCTTTTGGCCATGAAGTGGGCGTTTGAGGAGTGGCGCCATTGGCTAGAGGGGGCTAAGCATCAGGTGGTGGTATTGACTGACCACAAAAATTTGATTTATCTTGAGACTGCCAGGCGCCTGAATCCTAGACAGGCGCGCTGGTCTTTATTTTTTTCTCGCTTTAATTTTGTGGTGTCATACCTACCGGGTTCTAAGAATGTTAAGGCAGATGCCCTTTCTAGGAGTTTTGACCCGGACTCTCCTGGTAATACTGAACCCACAGGTATCCTTAGGGAGGGAGTAATTTTGTCGGCCGTTTCTCCTGATCTGCGGCGGTCCTTGCAAGAGTTTCAGGCGGATAGACCGGATCGTTGTCCGCCTGATAGACTGTTTGTTCCGGATGATTGGACCAGTAGAGTCATCTCTGAGGTACATTCTTCTGCATTGGCAGGTCATCCCGGAATTTTTGGTACCAGGGATTTGGTGGCAAGATCCTTCTGGTGGCCTTCCCTGTCACGAGATGTGCGAGTCTTTGTGCAGTCATGTGACATTTGTGCTCGGGCCAAGTCTTGTAGTTCTCGGGCTAGCGGACTGCTGTTGCCCTTGCCTATTCCTAAGAGGCCTTGGACACACATCTCGATGGATTTTATTTCAGATCTGCCTGTTTCCCAGAAGATGTCTGTCATCTGGGTGGTCTGTGACCGTTTCTCTAAAATGGTCCATTTGGTTCCTCTGCCCAAGTTGCCTTCTTCTTCTGAGTTGGTTCCTCTGTTTTTTCAGAATGTTGTCCGATTGCACGGTATTCCTGAGAATATTGTTTCTGACAGAGGTACCCAATTTGTGTCTAGATTTTGGCGGGCATTCTGTGCTAGGATGGGCATAGATTTGTCTTTTTCATCTGCTTTTCACCCTCAGACTAATGGCCAGACCGAGCGGACTAATCAGACCCTGGAGACATATCTGAGGTGTTTTGTCTCTGCTGACCAGGATGATTGGGTTGCTTTTTTGCCATTGGCAGAGTTCGCCCTCAATAATCGGGCCAGCTCTTCCACCTTGGTGTCCCCGTTTTTCTGTAATTCGGGGTTTCACCCTCGATTTTCCTCCGGTCAGGTGGAATCCTCGGATTGTCCTGGAGTGGATGCGGTGGTGGAGAGATTGCATCACATCTGGGGGCAGGTTATGGACAATTTGAAGTTGTCCCAGGAGAAGACTCAGCGTTTTGCCAACCGTCATCGTCGTGTTGGTTCTCGGCTTTGTGTTGGAGATTTGGTCTGGTTGTCTTCTCGTTTTGTCCCTATAAGGGTCTCTTCTCCTAAGTTTAAACCTCGGTTCATCGGCCCTTATAGAATATTGGAGATTCTTAATCCTGTTTCTTTCCGTTTGGACCTCCCTGCGTCCTTTTCCATTCATAACGTTTTTCATCGGTCGTTATTGCGCAGGTATGAGGTGCCTGTTGTACCTTCAGTTGAGCCTCCTGCTCCGGTGTTGGTTGAGGGTGAGTTGGAGTACGTTGTGGAGAAAATTTTGGACTCTCGTGTTTCCAGACGGAGACTCCAGTATCTGGTCAACTGGAAGGGTTACGGCCAGGAGGATAATTCTTGGGTCAATGCATCTGATGTTCATGCTTCTGATCTTGTTCGTGCCTTCCATAGGGCTCATCCTGGTCGCCCTGGTGGATCTGGTGAGGGTTCGGTGCCCCCTCCTTGAGGGGGGGGTACTGTTGTGAATTTGGATTCTGGGCTCCCCCGGTGGCCGCTTGTGGAATTGGACTTGTCATCCTCTTTCCTGTTTCACCTGGTTCCATCAGTAGTGGGTGTCGCTATTTAAGCTCATTTCTCTGGTGGTTTCTTGCCGGTCAACAATGTTATCTGATGCCTCTCAGTGCTTGTTCCTGCTTCTGACAACTACTAGATAAGTTGGACTGTTGTCCATGTTTCGTTTGCCTATTTGTTCCAGTTCACAGCTGAAGTTTTGTTACTGTGTCTGGAAAGCTCTCGTTGATCAGGGATTGCTACTCTGGTGTTATGAGTTAATGCCAGAGTTTAAGGTAATCTCTGGATGGTGTTTTGTTAGTGTTTTTCTGCTGACCATGAAAGTATACTATCTGTCTTCTGCTATCTAGTAAGCGGACCTCAAATTTGCTAAGACTATTTTCCTGCTGCGTTTGTTGTTTCATCTGAACTCACCGTCATTATATGTGGGGGGCTACTGTCTGCTTTTGAAATATTTCTCTAGAGGTGAGCCAGGTCTTATATTTCCCTCTGCTAGCTATTTAGGTCTTAGGCCAGAGCTGGGCATCTAGCAATAAATAGGAAATGCTACCTGGCTATTTCTAGTTGCGCGGCAGGCTTAGTTCATGGTCAGTATAGTTCCATCTTCCGAGAGCTTGTCCCTCTATAGGCTTGCTATGATCTCTGCTTGCAGAGATCATGACAGGCCGGGTAGCAGAGAGGCAAATTGCTCCCGCCGGAAGCTGTACAGGAACGGCCGCACAGCAAATTGTGTGCTGCCGTGTCCTCTGTACAGTCTGTGACACGGCCAGCAGCAGACACAGTCGCCCGCTTCACAGTCCTATCACGCCGGGGCCGGGAGCTGTGCCTGGCCGTTTAACATTGATGGCTGTACAGCTCCCGCTCCCTCCATGTACAGGAAGCTTTTCCGGGTCAGGTATCGGGCGTGCTCGATGATGTCATCGCGCACGCGCCGACATGTCCCTGATGCTGGAAGCAGAGAGGCACTGCTGGGGAGCGACTGAGATAAGTATGGAAAACTTTTTTGTTTTCTTTATAAAATAAATTCAGTGGGTGAGGGTAACTCCAAGTGAAGTGGGGGGGTGTATGGGGGACTGCACATGATGGAGTTTGGTTTGGGGGATAAAGGAGACTGCACATAATTGGGTGGGGGGTAAGTGGAGCTGCACATGAAGTGCGGTGAGTGGAGCTGCACATGATGAAGTGCCAGGAGTGGGGCTGCACATGATGAAATGGGGGAGTGTGGAGCTGTACACGATGGAGTGGGGCTGCACATGATGAAGTCGGGGTTAGTGGGGCTGCACATGATGGAGTGGGGCTGCATATGATGCAGTGGGGGGAGTTGGGTTGTACATGATGAAGGGGGAGTGGGGCTGCAGATGAAGTGTGGGGTAAAGGGGACTGCACATGATGAAGGGGGAGTGGGGCTGCACATGAAGTGGGGGTTAAGGGGGACTGCACATGATGAAGTGGGGGGGAGTAAGGAGGATTGCTCATGATGAAGTGGGGGTAAGGGGTACTGCACATGATGAAGTGGGGGGTAAGAGGGACTGCACATGTTGAAGTGGGGGGTAAGGGGGACTGCACATGAAGTGGGGTTAAGGAGGACTGCATATGAAGTGGGGGTAAGGGGGACTGCGCATGATGTGGGGGTAAGGGGGACTGCACATGATGAAGGGGAGTGGGACTGCACAAGAAAGTGGATTAGTAAGGGGGACTGCACATGATAAAGTGGGGGGAAGGGGACTGCACATGATGAAATGGAAGGGGGCTGCAAATGATGAGGCACTGCAGATGAAGTGAGGGGGTGATAGGGGACTGTAGTGGATGAAGTAAGGGGACTTCAAATTAAAATGTGGGGACGGCAAATGATAAAGTGGGGGGGAGGAAGGGGCACTGCAAATGATGAATTAAGTGTGAGTGATAGGGCACAGCAATTTAATTGAAGGTGGGGGTGGGTAGAGCAACTGATGAATTGAAGGTGGGGGCTGGGGAGAGCAAATAATGCTCTAGGGGAAAACAAATAATGAATTTTGAGGGTGGGGGAGTAAATGATGTATTGAATGTGGGGTAGAGCAGTTGATAATGAGTAGAGGGTGGGAGAGAAAGACATGACAATGAATTGGGGTGGGAGGGTCATGTAAATATAATTAATCGGGGATAGGGTTAGAGCGGGAGGTACATAGTGGGGGTGTTGAGGATGAAGTAATGAATTGAGGGAAAGAGTACAGGTGCGAATTAATTTATATATTAAATGAGGAAAGTGGCTATTTATAGTTAGTGGGTGCACAGTGGTGGATTATAATTTATATTTGGAATGGTGGGTTGCATAATAATCAATTATATATTGATTGTGGGTGCACCTCTGCATTCAGATGTGTAGTGTAGAAGAAAGGGAATATATGGGGAATGTGCTCTGGAAGTGGTGATCTAGGTAACTGTTATTTTATGCAGAGACAAGTCCTGGCTGGAAGAAGTGATGACTGTCTGTGCTGGATGAAAAAGCAAAGCAAAGATGAAGGACTTCAGCTAGAGACGTCACTGGTGAGTCAGTGTGTTACCTGTAAACTGACACTATACACTGTATACTATATACAGAGCTCCTGTATATAATGTCACTGGCAGCGGTGATCTCTGTATTACCTGTACACTGACATTTTATACAGAGCTCCTGTGTATAATGTCACTGGTGATCACTGTATTACCTGTACACTGGCACTATGTACAGAGCTCCTGTGTATAATGCCATCAGTGATCACTGTATTACCTGTACACTGACAGTTAATACAGAGTTCCTGTACACAGTAGCACTTAGTATTGTTTTTTTAATTAATTATCAGTATTGTATTCAGTCACTATGTGGTGGTAATATGTTGTCTGGTCATGGTGTGGCATTTTTTGTTCCTTGTATGTGGTATTATTCGGTCACTATGTGGTGGTAATATGTGGTCTGGCCAAGGTGTGGCAGTATTTGTTCCTTGTATGTGGTATTATTCGTTCACTATGTGATGGTAATATGTGGTGGTAATATGTGGTCTGGTCATGGTGAGACAATATTTATCCCTCATATGTGGTATTAATGGTTGTTTAAAAAAAATGTAAATGTATGTGACTCATTCCCTTAAAGAAAAATACATAAATAGTATAATACAAATGCAAATATCCTCCGCAAGATAGTAAGTAGACATTGGCATTTTTTTAAAAATGACAAAATATTGGGAGAAAATATTAGCAATCAGCCACGCTTTGTATATAAAAAATCTCAAAATCTGGGAAATATGATTGCCCCTACTGTCCAGAGAAAATCCTTTTTTACATAGTCCTCTCTCTTACATACCAAGTTAAAAGGTTTTTTTCCCTGTCATAGATGCAATGTATGTAAGCAGACTACAACTCATAAATGTCTATACATTAAAAAAAGAGGATAGGACAATTTATATTAGGGACTTTATCACGTGCTCCACATCGGGGGTGATTTATACCATAGAATGTCCCTGCAGGAAATTATATGTGGGAAGAACAAAACGACCCTTAAAAATAAGGATCAGTGAACATATCCGCAATATTAAAAATAAGTTCATGGGTCACCCACTATCACAGCATTTTATAGAACATCATGGCGGGACAATACGGGACATGAAAGTATCCGGTATAGCGGTGGTTCAACGCCACTGGAGAGGTGGGGACTATATTAAGGCAATGTCACGAGCAGAGACTCAGTGGATTTTCGCTCTGGACACCGTTGCACCAAGAGGACTGAATATGGGCACGGAACTATTTGGCTTCCAATAGCCATTTAACCTAACCAGCAGCTATATAAGGACGATGAGTATGAGGCAGGGACTAACCCTGAAGAAGGAGACAGGTGTCTCTGAAACGCGTTGGTTGATTATGTCCTAGCTGCACATCGTACTCACTCCCCGGGGATTACGGTCACGTGACCTACTACGTCACACAGGTCCTGCGCACCGCCCGCACTTACTGCTGAGAACACACGCGGCGTCGGCTCTGCAGGATCTTGTCTTCATCTGGAGGTTAGTCAGTGGTGGCTTGCTGCCGGCCGGGGCAGCCACCTGCTCACTATACCATCTCTACCCGAGAGGATCTGGAAATATAGGAGCATCGCTACAGTCTTTTATTTCATCACTTGGAGGTAGGAAAACATATATTACACTAACTCCTTGACTATATATGTTTAGTACATTGAGGATATACTGGCACTGATCCGGTCATAATACTGGCATTGAATGGGACTGATATAAATGGCCAGTCCTCAAGTACATTTATAGCCCTTATTTTGTTGTGCTAATAGTCCAGCGCGTACCTGTGTACACTTAGGTGTATTCTATTGTCTAAAAATACATAAATATATATTTATTTTTAACAGTTTAGAGTAGAGCAGCAGGGTCCAGCTGAAAGAGTCTACCGTGTCGTGGTATCAACTTAAAAATTATTTTGGCCAGAGCAAAAGCTGCTGGTTATGAATGTGATCTGGTGTTTGATGGGAACTGTTAATATCTGATTAGTGAGGATATGCTGGTGAAGTTGAGTTTTTCCAAGAGTGGGTGGTGGGACGGTGGAGGCCAAGCTGGTGTGGAACCGGGTGGAGTCTCAATGGAATCCTAAAATTTTGCCAGTATGGGGCCCCGTAATTCCTAGTGTAAGCCCTGGTCTGTCTCATAAACTGCAGACCGCAGCTTCCTGAGACTTCAGTGTGCTCACGCAGGCGGCGTGATGACATTATTGTCTCATGCCGCTCTGCAGACTTGAAGAGAAAGTGGAGGCTGCAGTGCCGGGAATCAGTTTGAGGTGAGTATAAACTTCATTATTTTTAATATGGAGAACTGGGGCCATCCCACTATATATATGGGAGGACTGGGGCTATTATACTATATACACTCACCGGCCACTTTATTAGGTACACCATGCTAGTAACGGGTTGGACCCCCTTTTGCCTTCAGAACTGCCTCAATTCTTCGTGGCATAGATTCAACAAGGTGCTGGAAGCATTCCTCAGAGATTTTGGTCCATATTGACATGATGGCATCACACAGTTGCTGCAGATTTGTCGGCTGCACATCCCAAAGATGCTCCATACAAGGCAGGATGGATCCATGCTTTCATGTTGTTTACGCCAAATTCTGACCCTACCATCCGAATGTCGCAGCAGAAATCGAGACTCATCAGACCAAGCAACGTTTTTCCAATCTTCTACTGTCCAATTTTGATGAGCTTGTACAAATTGTAGCCTCAGTTTCCTGTTCTTAGCTGAAAGGAGTGGTACCCGGTGTGGTCTTCTGCTGCTGTAGCCCATCTGTCTCAAAGTTCGACGCACTGTGCGTTCAGAGATGCTCTTAGGCCTACCTTGGTTGTAACGGGTGGCGATTTGAGTCACTGTTGCCTTTCTATCAGCTCGAACCAGTCTGCCCATTCTCCTCTGACCTCTGGCATCAACAAGGCATTTCCGCCCACAGAACTGCCGCTCACTGGATTTTTTTTCTTTTTCGGACCATTCTCTGTAAACCCTAGAGATGGTTGTGCGTGAAAATCCCAGTAGATCAGCAGTTTCTGAAATACTCAGACCAGCCCTTCTGGCACCAACAACCATGCCACGTTCAAAGGCACTCAAATCACCTTTCTTCCCCATACTAATGCTCGGTTTGAACTGCAGGAGATTGTCTTGACCATGTCTACATGCCTAAATGCACTGAGTTGCCGCCATGTGATTGGCTGATTAGAAATTAAGTGTTAACAAGAAGTTGGACAGGTGTACCTAATAAAGTGGCCGGTGAGTGTATATGTGAGGATAACTGGGGACGTCA
Source organism: Ranitomeya variabilis (assembly GCF_051348905.1). Lineage (NCBI taxonomy): Eukaryota > Metazoa > Chordata > Amphibia > Anura > Dendrobatidae > Ranitomeya > Ranitomeya variabilis. Next base: position 638,105,855 of record NC_135235.1, on the reverse strand, counting down.
TACTATATATACTGCTCAAAAAAATAAAGGGAACACTAAAATCCCACATCCTAGATATCACTGAATGAAATATTCCAGTTGTAAATCTTTATTCTTTACATAGTGGAATGTGTTGAGAACAATAAAACCGTAAATCACTAATATCCAACAGAGGTCTGGAGTTGGAATGATGCTCAAAATCAAAGTGGAAAATGAAGTTACTGGCTGATCCAACTTCAGTGGAAATGCCTCAAGAAAAGGAAATGATGCTCAGTAGTGTTTGTGGCGTCCACGTGCCTGTATGATCTCCCAACAATGCCTGGGCAAGCTCCTGATGAGGCGGCGGATGGTCTCCTGAGGGATCTCCTCCCAGACCTGGACTAAACCATCCGCCAACTCCTGGACAGTCTGTGGTGCAACGTGACATTGGTGGATTGTGCGAGACATGATGTCCCAGATGTGTTCAATCGAATTCAGGTCTGGGGAACGGGTGGGCCAGTCCATAGCTTCAGTGCCTTCATCTTGCAGGAACTGCTGACACATTCCAGCCACATGAGGTCTGGCATTGTCCTGCATTAGGAGGAACCCAGGGTCAACCGCACCAGCATACGGTCTCACAAGGGGTCTGAGGATCTCATCTCAGTACCTAATGGCAGTCAGGCTACCTCTGGTGAGCCCAAGGAGGGCTGTGCGGCCCTACAAAGAAATACCACCCCGCACCATTACTGACCCACTGTCAAACCAGTCATGCTGAAGGATGTTGCAGGCAGCAGATTGCTCTCCACGGCATCTTCAGACTCTGTCACGTCTGTCAAATGTGCTCAATGTGAACCTGCTTTCATCTGTGAAGAGCACAGGGCACCAGTGGCGAATTTGCCAATCCTGGTGTTCTGTGGCAAATGCCAAGCATCCTGCATGGTGTTGGACTGTGAGCACAACCCCCATCTGTGGACATCGGGCACGCAGACCATCCTCATGGAGTCGGTTTCTAACCATTTGTGCAGACACATGCACATTTGTGGCCTGATGGACATCATTTTGCGGGGCCCGGGCAGTGCTCCTCATGTTCTTCCTTGCACAAAGGCTGAGGTAGCGGTCCTGCTGCTGGGTTGTTGCCCTCCTACGGCCCCCTCCACGTCTCCTGGTGTACTGGGCTGTCTCCTGGTAGCACCTCCAGCCTTTGGACACTACGCTGACAGACACAACAAACCTTCTTGCCACAGCTCGCATTGATGTGCCATCCTGGATGAGCTGCACTACCTGAGCCACTTGTGTGGGTTGTAGGAGTGTGAAAGCCTAACCAACATTCAAAAGTGACCAAAACATCAGTCAGAAAGCATTGGTACTGAGATGTGGTCTGTGGTCCCCACCTGCCGAACCACTCCTTTATTGAGTGTGTCTTGATAATTGCCAATAATTTCCATCTGTTGTCTATTCCATTTAAACAACAGCATGCGAAATTGATTGTGAAACAGTGTTGCTTCCTAAGTGGACAGTTTGATTTCACAGAAGTTTGATTTACTTGGAGTTATATTCTGTTGTTTAAGTGCTCCCTTTATTTTTTTTTTTTAGCAGTGTATATATGAGGAGAACTGGGGCCATCATACTAGATATGGGGGGGGGAGAACTGTTCTGCTCCCGCAAGTGACACAAGATAACCCATCCACTAAAACTATTGTCTCCATTGATTGTGTAGAGTGGGAGTATATGTGGTGTGATGCACAGTGTAGGACAGACCAATTGCAACACAAAGGAATAAAGGGAGGGGGAGCCAACATTAGGGAAATGGGAGTGGAGACCCCTAGGCAGATCTAACCTCACGCTGTCTGCCCTAAGGTTCCGAACCTATCGCCCAGCAGGATACCTAGTCCCTGTCAGACCCTAGTGGTAAGCCCTGCTTAGGGAAGGAAGAGGTGAACGCTGGTTGAACCCTACTAACTACTAAAAACAGCTAGAATACACAAAACAAGGGGAAACTTGAGTAGACTCGGAGAGAAACTCATGGTCTGCCTGGAATTCCTGTTACGGTCCTTCTAGGGTTAATCCTATGTGGTCTCTCTTTGGTTTGGGGAGGGCTATAAGTACAGTTAGGTCCATATATATTTGGACAGAGACAACATTTTTCTCATTTTGGTTATAGACATTACCACAATGTATTTTAAACAAAACAATTCAGATGCAGTTGAAGTTCAGACTTTCAGCTTTCATTTGAGGGTATCCACATTAAAATTGGATGAAGGGTTTAGGAGTTTCAGCTCCTTAACATGTGCCACCCTGTTTTTAAAGGGACCAAAAGTAATTGGACAGATTCAATAATTTTAAATAAAATGTTCATTTCTAGTACTTGGTTGAAAACCCTTTGTTGGCAATGACTGCCTGAAGTCTTGAACTCATGGACATCACCAGACGCTGTGTTTCCTCCTTTTTGATGCTCTGCCAGGCCTTCACTGCGGTGGTTTTCAGTTGCTGTTTGTTTGTGGGCCTTTCTGTCTGAAGTTTAGTCTTTAACAAGTGAAATGCATGCTCAATTGGGTTGAGATCAGGTGACTGACTTGGCCATTCAAGAATATTCCACTTCTTTGCTTTAATAGACTCCTGGGTTGCTTTGGCTTCATGTTTTGGGTCATTGTCCATCTGTAGTATGAAACGACGACCAATCAGTTTTGCTGCATTTGGCTGGATCTGAGCACACAGTATGGCTCCGAATACCTCCGAATTCATTCGGCTGCTTCTGTCCTGTCACATCATCAATAATCACTAGTGACCCAGTGCCACTGGCAGCCATGCATGCCCAAGCCATCACACTGCCTCCGCCGTGTTTTACAGATGATGTGGTATGCTTTGGATCATGAGCTGTACCAAGCCTTCGCCATACTTTTCGCTTTCCATCATTCTGGTAGAGGTTGATCTTGGTTTCATCTGTCCAAAGAATGTTCTTCCTGAACTGTGCTGGCTTTTTTAGATGTTTTTTAGCAAAGTCCAGTCTAGCCTTTTTATTCTTGACACTTATGAGTGGCTTGCACCATGCAGTGAACCCTCTGTATTTACTTTCATGCAGTCTTCTCTTTATGACAGATTTGGATATTGATACGCCGACCTCCGGGAGAGTGTTGGTCACTTGGTTGGCTGTTGTGAAGGGGTTTCTCTTCACCATGGAGATTATTCTGCGATCACCCACCACTGTTGTCTTCCGTGGGCGCCCAGGTCTTTTTGCATTGATGAGATCACCAGTGCTTTCTTTCCTTCTCAGGATGTACCAAACTGTACATTTTGCCACTCCTAATATTGTAGCAATTTCTCGGATGGGTTTTTTCTCTGTTTTCACAGCTTAAGAATGGCTTGTTTCACCTTCATGGAGAGCACTTTTGACCGCATGTTTACTTCATAGGAAAACCTTCCAAATGCAAGCACCACACCTCAAATCAACTCCAGGCCTTTTATCTGCTTAGTTGAGAATGACATAATGAAGGGATTGCCCACACCTGTCCATTAAATAGCCTTGGAGTCAATTGTCCAATTACTTTTGGTCCCTTTAAAAAACAGGGTGGCACAGGTTAAGGAGCTGAAACTCCTAAACTCTTCATCCAATTTTAATATGGATACCCTCAAATGAAAGCTAAAAGTCTGAACTTCAACTGCATCTGAATTGTTTTGTTTAAAATTAAATTGTGGTAATGTCTATAACCAAAATGAGAAAAATGTTGTCTCTGTCCAAATATATATGGACCTAACTGTAACTGCACTGGTGCTATGCTTGTTGTCAGTGATACATCCGTTCCTGGCTGAATAGCTGACCCTTGTATACCTGTGTATATTGCCTGCTTCTGTACAATTGTTCTGTGTATGACCTGGTCCGTTTCCTGTTTGATATTCATCTGCTGATTCTGTACTTTTTGTGTTACTCTTGGTTCTACCCCGGCTCCATCTCTGACTTCCTGCCTGCCTGTCCACCTGGTACTGCGTTGCTTTCTCTGGCTTCTGACCCCCGGCTTACTTCTTACCACTTTATTCGTGTTACCCGTTTGTTACCATGCTGCCCTCTGGTCTGACCTCGGCTTTACTGACTATTCTCCCGGCACTGCTGGGTACCACTATCCCTGCTAGGAGTCCAGGACCTAGCTCCACCCCCAATCACTCCCCCAGTGCTCATGTCATTGCAAATCCTGTTTCTCCTGCAGCACAATTTCTGCAATGTCCACACATTCCATTGCAGGAGTCCCCGGGTTCCCCAGCACGTCTTTGGACACGCGTACAGTCTGTGGTGGTGAGCCTGATACGGTGTCCATCACAGAAACACTGTCATCCTTCAAACGTGAAAGAGGACGCTAGCCGACTGCTGCTGCTCCAAGCCTCAACAGGGAAGTGCAAATAGAAAAATATCACCTGCTCTTGCTAGCAGCAAGCAGGAAGTATATCAACACTCAGGTACTGGTGTGGCCATTAACATCGGGGAGGATAGCCAATCCACAGTTGGATTATGCGTCACCAACCAGGGCAAATCCAGAACCATTGGAGTGTGGAGACCCTTCAGGACATAACAAGGGATTATTTCATAATGCCAAGAGCCTACCTTCAGTCTTATGTTATGAATAGTGATGAGCAAGTGTACTCGTTGCTCGGGTTTTCATCACGGCAGCTGAATGATTTACAGCTACTAGACAGATTGATTACATGTGAGGATTCCCTAGCAACCAGGCAACTCCCACATGTACTCAGCCTGGCTAATAGCTGTAAATCATTCAGCTGAGGCAATGAAAACTTAATCTCCGAACACTAACAAATACTCGGAGGTCACCCGAGCATGCTCGGGAAAACCCGAGCAACGAGTACACTCGCTCATCACTAGTTATGAACAATTTGTGTCAGTGTTCTCTGTGCAAGTGGTGCTGAGTCGATGGCATAAATAGGAATAGGTTTAGCCAAGATAGAGCAGACAAAACTATCAGTTTTAGCAAACTCAGCATCCACCATACTGACTCCAGCTCTACTTTCTACAATCACAGAATTTTTTTCAAGCCTACTCTCTAGCTCCACCTCTGTTGTCAAGACAAAATGATAATTGCAGGTTGAAGACAAACACACTCCTTGAATATCAAGCTCAAGGCTTCCAAGGGTTAATTAAGTCTCCTTTTGCTTTGGAATTGCAGGAGATGCCAAAATAAAATGTCAGGGGAAATATGTGACATGAATGTCCCTCCCAACTGCATGGGTTCCTCTAACTCAGCAAGTATAGGTTCACCCCCGGACCTTTGCTCCAACAACAGGATCTTGTCCCGGAAAGAGGTCTCGGAAGCTAGTGGTCTTACCCACCTGTCCCTCAGGCGTCTGTCCAACCGAATAGCCAAGAACATGGCAGCCTCCAAAGACACAGGAGTTTCATACACTGCTAATGCATCCTTCACCCTTTCAGTGAGGCCCTATAGGAATTGGCTTCTGAGAGCCCGGTCATTCCATTAGGTGTCAGTTGACCACCTATGGAACTCAGAGCTACAGCTTTCTACTAAACGATTTCCTTGCTGAATGCGACACAGCATGGATTCAGCCAAGGAAATATGGTCAGGATCATCATAGATAAGGGCTAGGGCCCTGAAAAACTCCTCCACAGACTGCAGACACATAGAATCCTGTGGTAGACAAAAAGCCCAGGACTGAGATTCCCCTGCAACAGTGAAATAACAATTCCTACTCGTTGCTCCTCATCTCCAGAGGAATCATAGAAACATAGAATGGTAGAGTTGGAAGGGACCTCCTGGGCCATGCTGCTCAAAGCAGGATTCACTAAATCATCCCAGAGAGATATCTGTCCAGCCTCTGTTTGAAGACTTCCATTGAAGGAGAACTCACCACCTCTTGTGGCAGCCTGTTCCACTCATTGATCACCCTGTCAAAAAGTTTATTCTAATATCTAATCTGTCTCCTCCCATTCAGTTTCATCCCATTGCTTCTAGTCTTTCCTTGTGCAAATGAGAATAAAGATGATCTTTGTACAATGTGACAGCCCTTGAGAAATTTGTAGACAGCTATTAAGTCTCCTCTCAGTCTTCTTTTTTCCAAGCTAAACATTCCCAAATCCTGTAACTGTTCCTCATAGGACATGGTTTGCAGAGTGGTCACTATTCTGGTCACTCTTCTTGGAACGTGCTCCAGTTTGTTGATGTCTTTTTTTAAAATATGGTGCCCAAAACTGGACACAGTATTCCAGATGAGGTCTGACCAAAGAGGAGTAGAGGGCAATAATGACTTTACGTGATCTAGACTATAAGCTTCTGTTAATACATCCCAGAATTGTATTTGCCTTTTTTGCTGCTGCACCACACTGTTGACTCATGTTCAGTCTGTGATCTATTAGTATACCCAAGTCTTTTTCTATTCCTCCCATTCTGTATATGCTTTCTTCATTTTTATTGCCCAGATGTAGTTCTTTGCATTTTTCCCTGCTAAAATCCATTCTGTTAGTTGCTGTCCACTGCTCCAGTTTATTTATATCTTTTTGAATCCTCTCTCTCTCTTCTCCAGTATTAGCTATCCCTCCTAGCTTTGTGTCATCAGCAAATTTAATCAGTTTACCCGCAATTCCTTTATCTAAATCATTAATGAAGATGTTAAACAATACAGGGCCCAGGATAGAACCCTTTGGTACCCCACTTAAGACAGTCTTCCAACTGGATGTGCAGCCATTTACGACCACTCTGGTTCCGATCACTAAGGCAGTTATGAATTCACCTAACAGTTGCCTTGTCCATTCAATACTTAGTCATTAATTCAATAAGTATGGTGTGAGATACTTTGTCAAATGCTTTGCTGAAATCAAGATATACTATATCCACAGCATTTCCCTGATCCATCCAGTCAGTGATTCTGTCATAGAAGGAAATTAAGTTAGTCTGACATGACTTATTAGTTATAAACCAATGCTGACTCGGGTTACACACTTCATTCTCGGCCTATAGTTCCCTGGGTCCACCTTCTTCCCCTTTTTGAAGATAGGAACAACATTTGCTCTTCTCCAGTGTTCTGGGACTTCTGTTCTCCAAGAATTGTCAAAGATTATGGAGAGTGTTTCAAAAATGTCTTCTGCTATCTCCTTCAGTTCTCTGGGGTGTAATTCATCAGAACCTGGAGACTTGAATTCATTTATGTTAGCTAAGTGTTTCCTCACTATCTTTCTGTTTATAGATATCCTGGATTCTTGTATTCCTGTAATAGGATAGTGAAGATCAGTTGATGTTACATTTCCTTTCTGAGAGAAAACAGATGCAAAATAGGAATTTAAAAGTTTGGCCCCTCAACATCCTTTCTTACCATTTCATCATTTTCAATCTGTAAAAATCCTATAGCATCTATGACTTTTATTTTACTTTTGACATATCCCTAAAATACTTTTTTATTGCTTTTGACGTCTCTTTCAAGCTTTAATTCATTGTCAGCTTTAGTAATCTGATTTGTGCCCTGCAGGTTCTTTAGACAGCATTATATTCTTCTTTAGATATGCCTCTCGCTTTCCATTTCAGAAATATTTATTTCTTCCTTTTTAGCATGTTAAGTTCTGTGTTCATCCATCCTGGTTTTCTTAAATGCTTTGTATTCTTCCCTCTTTTTGGAATTGTTAACGATTGTGCTTTGAGAATTTTTCAAGATTTCCCATCCTTCCTGGACATTTTTGTCCTTAAGGATATCCAGCCATTGGATCCCTCCGATTCTCTGAGTCCCTTCAAATCTGCCTTTCTTAAATCTAACCTTGAAGTCTGAGTCTTCACAGGTCTTCCTCCACCAGTTATCCAAAACTCTAAAATAGCATGGTCGCTGTCTCCTTGGGTCCCAGTCACTCTTACCTCCTCAACCATTTCCTCCCTATTTATAAGGATTAGATCCAAGGTAGCAGATCCCCTTGTTTTTTCCCCTACCTTTTGGAAGATAAAGTTGTCGGCAAGAGAGGATAAGAATTTGCTTGACCTGTTAGTTTTGCCTGAGAGAGATTCCCCACAAATGTCTGACTAGTTGAAATCTCCCATGACCACTATGTCATATTTTTGGAGAACTTGACCATTCGATGCATAAAGAGTTAATCCATATCTTTAGCTTGCACATGCGGCCTATAGTATAAATGCTTACAATGGTGTCCTTTCCGTTGTTCTCTCCTTGTATTCTTACCCAAACAGTTTCCACAGAACTCCCAGTCTCTGAAGCTTCAATCTCTGTGCAGATATAATCTTTTCTAACATACAATGCAACACCTCCTCCTCATTTATCAAGTCTATTTCTTGCAAATAAGTTGTATCCTTCTAGCCTTGTATTCCAATCATGTACAGGGGTTGGACAAAATAATGGAAACACCTAATGTTTTGGCATTATAATCTTCGAACATGTGATAAACATGTAAACGGTGACATATGGTAATGTTTTGTAGTTGATTATTTGTGTTATGTGATATGTGTATGTAAATTAACTGTTTGTTTTGCATAATTGTAAGGCTACTTTCACACTAGCGTCGGGCTCGGCCCGTCGCGGTGCGTCGGGCCGAGGTTCCCGACGCTAGCGTTGTCTCCGCCGCACAACGGGGGCAGCGGATGCATTTTTCCAGCGCATCCGCTGCCCCATTGTGAGGCGCGGGGAAGTGCAGGGAGGTGGGGGCGGAGTTCCGGCCGTGCATGTGCGGTCGGAAAAAGCGGACCGTCGTGAGCAAAAAACGTTACATGTAGCATTTTTTGGTCCCGACGGTCCGCCAGAACACGGTGCAACCATCGCACGACGGTTGCGACGTGTGTCAATCCGTCGCAAAACGTCGCTTAATGTAAGTCTATGGGGAAAAAACGCATCCTGCAAGCACTTTTGCAGGATGCGTTTTTTCGGCAAAACGACGCATTGTGGCGGATTGCAGTTAACGCTAGTGTGAAAGTAGCCTTAGAAGATTGATGAGAAACTGATACCAATGGCAGACCTCTCGGATTTTCAAAGAGGCCAAATTGTTGGTGCTCGTATGGCAGGCGCTAGTGTAACAGAAAGTGCCCGAATGCTTGGCGTGTCAAGAGGTACTGTCTCCAAAGTAATGACTGCGTTTGAAAGAAAAGGAAAAACGTCCGCAGCAAAGCACAGGTCTGGCTGAAAGTCAAAGTTGACTGAAAGAGACCGTCGGACTCTAAAGCGAATTGTGAGAGGATCGCAAGACCACGGCTCCGAAAATCACTGCTGACCTCAATGAACACCTACAGAACCCAGTTTCCATGAAAACTGTTCGTCGGGAGCTGCACAAATCTGGATTCCACGGAAGAGCTGCAATTAGAAAACCGCTGCTCTCAATGACAAATGTTTTCAAGTGTTTAGAGTGGTGTAGAAACCTCCAGAATTGGTCCCTCGAGCAGGGGAAACGTGATATTCTCAGACGAATCATCGTTTACTCGATTTCCGACCTCCGGCCGAGTGTACGTTTGGAGACAGCCGAAAGAAGCATTCCATCCAGACTGCCTTCTCCTAACTGTAAAACATGGCGGAGGTTCTGTGATGATCTGGGGTGCTATTTCGTGGAGATCCGCCGGGCCAATGATATCCCTTCATGGAAGAATTATCAGCCGAGATTATTTAGGCATTTTGGGTGACCAAGTGCATCCAATGGTTCAAGCACTGTTCCCAGAGGGGAATGCCATCTTTCAAGATGATAATGCACCAATTCATACAGCTAGAATCGTTAAAGCATGACACGAGGAACATTCTAATGAAGTTGAGCATCTCATCTGGCCCCCACAATCCCCAGAGCTCAACATTATTGAGCATTTATGGTCGATTTTAGAGATTCAAGTTAGACGTCGATTTCCGCCTCCATCGTCGCTCAAAGAACTGGAGGGTGTTTTAACTGCAGAATCGGATTAAATTCCTTTGGAAACAATTCACACCTTGTATGAAACCATACCTCGGAGAATTGAGGCTGTAATCGCCGCAAAAGGTGGACCTACACCATATTAAACTAACTTTTGTTGATGTTTCCAGGTGTTTCCATTATTTTGTCCAACCCCTGTATATCGTCCCACCAAGTTTCAGTGATTCCAATGACATCATATTTCTTCTTCTGTGTTAGTAGTTCAAATTCCCCTTGTTTGTTGCCCATGCTTTGCACATTTGTATAGAAACATTTTAGTCTGTGATTGGTTTCTCTTCCTCCAATATTTGTATTATTTTGATTTTTTTCTTTGTTCTTCCTTTCCTCTTTTAATAGCAGAGTTCTCAATAGTATTTGTCAGATAAATGTTTTTTTTCTGGCCTTTTGCTTCCCTTCCCACATTGTTCTAGTTTAAAGCTCTTCTGATAAGTGTAGCAAGGCGACTTCCAAATACATGTTTTCCAGTCTTTGTAAGGTGCAACCCATCTCTAGCTAGATACGTTTGGGGAAGCCAGGATTTTGACTCACCGGTCACCTGAGCCTCATGGATACGTTTGGGGAAGCCAGGATTTTGACCTGAGGCTTACGTGGCTCCATGGAGACATTCGGAGAAGCCAGGTTGTGAGCCTCAGGTCACCTGGTCATGTACCTCAATGGTCTGAAGGCTTCCTAAGTTTGTTGAAACCTCCTCTCTGTGGGTATCACATATGGTGGTAGTTGGCCCTGGAAGCCATAGAGTCACAGCTGCTTTAATCAACGCGAGTCAGCAAAAGGGTGAGACTTCGTAATTTTGCACCATCTTGGGTATTTTGCTGGGACTGTTCAGTATATTATTGCCTGTTTTGTGGTGTGTCGTCTAAGTGACATTATGCCCATGGTAAAAGGACATCGGGCATTCAGTGGTATGAGCCCTGGTTCATGTGGTTTCAGACCAGTGGACTAGAGCATCCACTGAATCCCCATGTCTGCATATCAACCTTCTCGATTTCACCTATGGACTGGCCTGGTCTTCCTGAAGTTCCCAAGCTGGATAATGTTCCCCAACCCCAGAGAGAACCACAGCAGAGACCCAGAGAAGAATTCAGAACATGGAGTGGCCGGGAAATTGCTCCAATTCCCCAAGTATTATCTATTTTTTCCTTTTCTCTTTTTATTCTGCACACCTGAAAAGCTGAGACAAGCATATATGAATGCTGTTTTAATGTTATCCAATTCAGTTTATATAGTACGGTATTCAGTTTCTATGGTAATTTTTGTTAATATCATTGTTAGTACAATAATACAGCTAACGTATCTTCTGGCCCTTGGAGCCCTTCCGAAGCCAGGCGACCACTCCTAATTACATCAGCTTAGACCTTCTTTTTCCCATCCCTTCATGTTTTGCTTCATTCCCCTACCTCACCTCTTTTTCTCTTCTATCCACGTTCCCCATTCTTTCCTTTACCTTCTTTTGACATGATATGGGATCAATTGAACTCAGCTCGCTTAATGCAAGAGGTTTTAACACACCACAGAAGCGATCACAAATTTTTTATACCATACATAGACAAAGAGTGAAAATCCTATTTTTGTAAGCAACACATTCCAAGACAGGACACATACCCATCGTAAAAGACAGGTATTTCACTTACTGGTCTCACATCACCAACCCAGAGTCACGTTCCATAGATTTGTCACTGAACACACAGGACAATCATCTGACAGCCAGAGGAGCCGTGTGCAGACAACAAACAAGTGAGAGAACTCAGCGCTGTGCCGGAGACTGAGGAGACGGAGAAGACTGATGAAACTGAGGAGACGGAGAAGACTGAGGAGACGGAGAAGACTGAGGAGACGGAGAAGACTGAGGAGACAGAGAAGACTGAGGAGACTGCTGCTGTACTGACAACCAGTGCACGGGACTCAGCCAGGAGCGAGCTGTGTAGGCTCCGCAACCAAAGAAAGCCACATTGAGTGTCTGTGGAACTGAATATGGAGTTACCCTGACAACGAGCAAATTGTCTGGTTCACAAACAGCATTGGGAGAATCTTCTAGAAGGTTTCTGAAAGGTTTTCTTTTGGATTTCATTTATAAAATATATTTGAAACTTTACTAAAAAATCGCTTCTCCTACATTATTATTAAGTAAAAATGAAAACGACGGGGGGCGTGGCTATGTAGTCCAGGAGAAAGGACGCACCTCTGGAGAGCTCCGGTCATCCTGAACAATCCTGCCATAAATTCCCCTGTTTCACCGGCTCCACCGGCTGGAGAGGAGCCCTTAAGATCCCAGGAGACCGGTGACCCCTGAAAACGGCGGTTTTGGAGCCCGGAGACGTCGGGAAGTGAAGTGGCCTGGACGGGCAGTGTGATCCCCAAGCTGCGGCGGCCATCTTGGGCGCGTGTTCCATTGCACAGGGACGCGGCGCCGGCGGTTGCTGAAGCCGGACATATCCCCCTTGGAGAGAGCGGGCACCTGCGCTGGGACGGGAGCGCTGTGGAACACTGCAATACAGGTGCTGGGTCCGGAGCGGCGGCGGCACCCGGGAGGCGGCGGCCATTACTGCAGCGTGCTCTCCAGCAGCAAGGAGAGTGACGCTCCATGATAAGACAGCGGTACAATCTGGGAGGTGAGCACATCATAGCAATAATAAAGGGGTAGTGCGGTATGTGCCCTGGAAAATTGGGCTCTGCACCCCCCTTGTCTGACAAGCCCCTATTTGTACCATAAACTTTGGAGGAATTAACCCCTCCCTACCTGCTGTGCTGCCTGGGGATGCTGTTGGCTGCTCTGGGACGTTGTGCCTATTAAACTCTGTGCTGCTGTTTCTATGAACATCTGAAAGGTCCCTTGCCTAACTGATGATCTTCCTGGAAGCCATCTCAGTATTTAATATTGGCAGATCAGTTATTGAAGAATAGATCAGCTATAACTATATGTGTGATCCTTCTGTGGGGTCCTTCTGCTAACCGCCATGCAACACTCTAAAGGAACGGGGGCTGCTGAGAAATTAAAGAAATATTCCAGAGAAAGCACCCCTGATAATGTGCGCACTCTCAGAAATAATCCCACGCAGCACCAACGCAAAAATTGTCCACCTGACAGTAATGAGGTGGGAGAACAGGACGAACTAACTCTCAAACAAGCCTCTGAGCAACTGATGCAGGCCATTTCCCTCACTAGATCCTCTCTTACTGAGAAAATAGAGGATGTACATACTGAAGTTGGTCGCTTGCGACATGACATGCAGGCTATGAGAGGGCGCATCTCGGAGGTTGAAACAAGAGTGTCTCAGATAGAGGACACCATTACCCCTATGGAAGCTAAGTTATCAAAGGCCACCGGGTCCGTGACCGCTTGGAAACAAAAGGCAGATGACTTGGAAAACAGACTGCGCCGTAATAATATTCGAATAATTGGCTTGCCGGAGCGCACGGAGGGTCAGCAGCCTGAACAATTTCTAGAAGACTGGCTGAAAACCTCCCTAGGAGATGGATTCTCCTCAACGTTTTCTGTGGAGAGGGCCCATAGAGTACCAACGAGGCCTCTCCCTGCTGGAGCCCCACCCCGGCCTTTCTTGGCGCGTCTTCTCAATTGCAGGGACAGAGATGCGATACTCCGCCTGGCGAGGCAGAAGGGCCCTATTAAATTCAATAACGCCACTATATCAATTTTCCCGGATTTCTCTATGGAGCTCCAAAAGCAGCGAGTTCGATTTGTGGAAGTTAAGAAGCGGCTCAGGGATAAAAGCATCCTCTATTCCATGCTCTACCCGGCTCGGCTCCGTGTTGTCCATGAAGGCTCTTCCCTGTTTTTTACAGATCCGGCGGAGGTAACCGAATGGTTACGTACATACAAGGTGTCTAATGTGCCGGACTCCTGAGTAATCTCTCTTATCCAATGGCAATACAAATGGAGCTCTCCGTACAGGGTGTTGAGTTTACCAACAATACCGAACGCTGGTTCCAGTGAGGGTATCCCCTTTTCTGATTGACTGTAGGAGTGAAGGATTAAACTCCTCTACTGTTCAAGTTTTATTTTATTTGGGTTTTTACACCAGTTTTGACCTTTTGATGTGTTTAATAGTCGCCATTGATAATTCTGTGCTCTGCGTGGTGTTCCTGATCTCTACACAAGCTATGGTGTATAATATTCTTTTTCTCAAGTGTAACTATGGGATCTGAGATTGTGTGTATGACTTGGAATGTGCGGGGAATTAAGACTCCCCGTAAAAAAATCAAGGTATTTTCACAAATTAAGCGATATCACCCCCATGTTGTAGCACTTGTCGAGACACATCTGACCGGGGACACCGCTAAGTGTACACAAAAGCCGTGGGTGCAGTGGTCCCTCCATGCATTTCATACCAGTTACTCAAGAGGGGTTTCTCTGCTAATCCATAGAAGTGTTAGATGGGAGGCCAGGGAGGCAAGACGAGATCCCGAAGGTCGCTTCGTTTTTGTACACGCCTTTATTAATACTCGGGAATACGTAATACTGTGTATTTATAACCCACCCCCAGCTAATTTATCGGTTCTCCGTATGGCAATGGGATTCTCCCTAAATTATCCTGACGCTAGTATTATTTGTATGGGAGATTTTAACTTAGTCATGGATAGTTCCTTGGATAGATTGAGACTGGGGGATGGGATATCTGGAGGCCCTTCTGTTCAATCTTCTTCTCCGTTGGCACTGTTTATGGGTGGTAGCGGATGGCTGGACCTATGGAGAATTCGTCACCCTGGGATAAAGTATTACACTTGCCAGTCATCAACTAGGCGGTCTCTGTCTTGTATAGACTACATATTTGGGTCTAGCGATATGGCGTTATGGGTAGATAGTATTGAGCATGGCAATAGGGGGATATCGGACCACAGTCCAGTTATTCTTAAACTTAAATATGGTCAATCAAATAATTTTATACCTTGGAAATTGAATCCCTTCTGGCTGAAATTAATAGATTCTAGCGATAGAACGGTAGATCAGTTGAACTGTTTTATCCTCACCCACCCAGATCCCCCAAGTCTTGGTCTGTTCTGGGATACTTTAAAAGCATATCTAAGGGGATGTCTGTCCTCCACTATTTCCTACATTAAAAGAATAACGGCGGGAGGGGATGATGAGATGGAGCGACAGTTAAAGGAATCCGAGGCCGCCTATGTAGCCAACCAAACTAGTGGCAACAGGGTAGCTTGGCTCACTTCCCAAAGGCTATATACCCAACATATGGACACAAAATCCAAACGTAAATTGTTTTTTACCCGTCAATCATATTTCGAATTGGGGAATCAAGCCAGTAAACTATTGGCCTTTTTAGTACGCCAACATAACACATCCAATACAGTATTGCAGATTCGGGCACCTGATGGTTCATTGGTTTCTTCTACTGAGGAGATCCTCCAGTGTTTTCATGATTACTATAAATCTTTATACAAGTCTAATAGTGGTTTGGGTGTTCCTGAATGTGTAGACTATTTATCGGACATAGCATTCCCTTCATTAAGTCCAATTCAGCAAGCCTTTATGGAAGCTGAGTTTACTTTGGAGGAGGTTGAGCAAGCTATAATGGACATGGCCACCGGGAAGGCCCCTGGACCTGATGGGTTCCCTATTGAGCTGTATAAGAAATATCGAGGTCAATTGGCACCACTTTTATTGAAAGTACTCAAGAGTATATGGGAGGGAGAGACAATGCCCGAAACATTCTATGATGCAAACATTATTGTACTTAAAAAAGAAGGAAAGGATCCGCTGGAGTGTGGATCGTATCGCCCCATATCACTGGTAAACGTAGATTACAAAATTTTCACTAAAATATTGGCCACTAGACTAAATACACTCATATTGGACCTTATACACCCAGATCAAACTGGCTTTATGCCCGGGAAAAGTACTTCTATCAATATCAGGCGAGTCCAATCGGTGATTCAATACAGCTCTCTAGAGCCAGACAATAGTTGGGCGCTGGCATCGCTGGATACGGCCAAGGCATTTGACTCCCTCGAGTGGCCTTTCCTCTCCGCGTGTCTGCAGAAATATGGTTTTGGAGAGAAATTTATTAGGGGGATAGACACGCTGTATAAGAATCCCAGGGCGCGTGTAATCGTAAATAATTCCACCTCCGATTCTTTTACATTACACAGGGGAACCCGTCAGGGATGTCCTCTGTCCCCAGCTCTCTTCGCCCTTGCGATAGAGGCTTTAGCAATACGCATAAGATCTTCCACGGATATTAAAGGAATAAATATTGCAGATCGTACAGATACCATTGGCCTATATGCTGATGATATGATAATATTTATGGATAAAACAGAAGAAACTCTACCACAAGTGATAACAACCATAGATAAATTTAGCAAATTTTCCGGCCTATATATAAATTGGGATAAATCTGCCCTGATGCCTCTATCTCATACTTTGTCTCCCTGCCTCGGGATTCCCACTTCGCTACCTGTGGCTTCCAACTTCAAATATCTGGGTATTCATATGTCTCAATACAGTCGGTTAGACCTACAACAAAACATTTACCCATTGCTGGATTTGGTCAAGTCTAAATTTATAACCTGGAGTAGACTCCCCCTTTCTGTCGCAGGCCGCATTAATTTAATTAAGATGATACTGCTTCCCAAACTCAATTACTGCTTTCAACATAGTGCTGTACCAATACCCAAATCATTTTTTGCAAAATTAAACTCCTTAATCACATCCTTTATATGGGGAAAGGCCAGACCCAAACTCAAACTATCTATTTTACAGAGACCAAAAAAGGGGGGTGGGGCGGCTCTGCCAAACCTCTATTTGTACTACCTTGCCGGACAGGCTAAGGCGATAAGTAAATGGATGCCTGATAGCTCCTTGCCTAATTCTGAGAGTCATTTAATCCATTCTGCCCGGATTGATTGCCCACTGGGATTTTTAGAGATGGAGAAAGTTGGTACTTGTCGTTTGTTACCTATGCTCCGGCTGGCGAGATTGATATGGAGACAAATAAAAAGAATTATTAAATTTACAGATGTCATAGCCGAGATGCCACTGTGGAACAATGGTTATATACCTGAATTACTAAACCACCCATCCACTGATTTCTGGGTCTCCCATGGTGTTCTCTCGGTGAGTGATATACATAACCAGGGGATTTTTGTAACCTTTGAACAACTACGAAATAATTACAACATCCCTAGGTCTCAGTTCTTCAGGTATTTACAGCTGAGGTCAGCTTTTCAATCATATGTACGAAATGTGGGTACGGGTCGGGCGATCTCTTCTTTGCCTTTAATAGGTATCCTCAAATCACAGGGTCCTCAAGGACTTATATCCTCTCTATACACATATCTATTATCCATGGGAGATGGGTCGGTCATCGACTCTGTCAAGGGGAAATGGGAGGAACTCCTTCCCGATGTACTGGGAGAGGATTGGGAGGATATTCTTGAATCTTCAACTAAAGTTTCCCCTTCAATCAATAATAGAATGACCCAATTATATATCATATATCAGGCCTATTTAACCCCGACGCGTCTCTTTAAAATGGGCCGCTTACATTCGTCGGATTGTTTGCGATGTCATGTGCCCGATGCTGATTTTGTTCATATGATTTGGAGGTGCCCTGTAGTTCTTCATTATTGGAGAGAGGTGACGACATTATTAACATCGTTATTGTCGATCCCTGTCCCACTTGAACCGTTAACCTGTCTGTTCGGGGTGTGGGATACGGAGACCTGGGATCATCACACTGGGATCTTTCTCCGAGAGACGCTCTTTTTGGCAAGGAAGGTATTGGCGTTAAGATGGATGGGTGGCTCCCCCCCGACCCTTAGAGTTTGGATCGATCTGGTGAATTCAATTATCCCATATGAAAAAACAATGTATCAGAATAGAGGATGTCCAGGTAAATTCGAGAAGATATGGGGCAAATGGAACTCCTCTTGTCATACTCTATAGTTTGCACTGACTAGACATCTACTTTGGAGGGTGGGCTTGTGGTTTTTTGGGGACATTGCTCATAGAGCAGGATTTAAATCT
The DNA here is from genome assembly GCF_051348905.1 of Ranitomeya variabilis. NCBI lineage: Eukaryota > Metazoa > Chordata > Amphibia > Anura > Dendrobatidae > Ranitomeya > Ranitomeya variabilis. The sequence continues at coordinate 638,088,003 of NC_135235.1, read as the reverse complement.
GTTTTCTTTTGGCGACTTACTGTTACTGTTAGTGGTTAAAGTTGTTAAGTTGTATAATAGGTATTTTTCTTATAAGAATCTAATGATTTACCATGCACATCTCATTATTTAGTAACTTCTGATATGACGTTATTCTACAACTATCTGTATGTCACGGTATAATTGATGATAATTGCAAATGTGTGCATTGTTTGTTTATACTGAATTAATAAACGAATTTAAAAAAAAAAAAAATGAAAACGACGGTTACACTTTACATTCACACAGAATCTCCTGATCCCCGAGCGGCAAGAATCTGAGCCTGACTGCACGATAAGCTCCGGAGCTTCAGAGACCATAGATAGAAGGGAACGGAGACGATACAGAGACCTGGATAATCCAGTGCGGCCCACAGCGAGATTCTCCCCACCAGATGATTGACAGGTCTATGCCCAGGTGTACATAGCACACGGCTCTGCTCCGTACACCTCGTACACACGCGGCTTTGCTACATCCAGCCTGTAAACCCCTCCTGACCCCACACAAACTTCCCCTCATCCAGCACCATGACAACCAGCACACAGCAGAGTCCTGCATACACTGAGGCCCCTGATCATGTGACCCCTGACTCCTCCCCTCCTGTGACCTCATCCCAGGTCCTGTGCGCACAGAACAGCCATATATGTGGTGTGCGGCTCTGCAGGTGGAGGTAGGTGCTGGAGATTCCCCATTACTGGGCGCAGGGGACATTAACCCCCTCAGTGCTGAGCCTGTGATAAATCTCTGTATGTGACTATAGTGGGACTGTGTGTTATACCGGGGGCAGGACGGGGCCATGACTGGATGTAGTGATCATGTGACGCCGGTAACAGCTCCGGAGGTTTCTTACATGGGATCTTTATGATGTTACATCGTCATCTTCTCCCCATTCAGGTCCCTACAATATCGGATCCTCTCAGTGGAGATCTTCTATATAAGAGAATTCTCCTGAGTGACCCTACAAGGATGGATAGGGACAGGGACAAGATGGCGGAGAGGATATTACACCTCACCCTAGAGATCCTCTTCCGGCTTACTGGAGAGGTGAGAGATTCTGATGACGTCACTTTACATCATTCTTATCTATGGGAATAACAGATGGACAGAACTGGAGAGGTGAGGACTCTGGAAATGTCTGTAGTGAGGTTTATTAATGTGTCTCTCCATAACCAGGATTACACAGTAGTGAAGAAGACCACTAGTGAGCGCTGTCAGGACCCTGTGTCTGAGGGATGGGGAAGACCCCTGAGTCCAATCACGGGGCCTCCACCTCACCCCCTGATACATGAGAATATCAATGACCAGAAGATCCTAGAACTCACCTACAAGATGATTGAGCTGCTGACTGGAGAGGTGACACTGCTGGGAATGCTGGGACATTATACAGTAACGCTATGGAGGGATCGGGGGGATGACGGTATCATTGTATGTGTCAGGTTCCTATAAAATGTCAGGATGTCGCCGTCTATTTCTCCATGGAGGAGTGGGAGTATTTAGAAGGACACAAAGATCTGTACAAGGACGTCATGATGGAGGTTCCCCAGCCCCTCACATCTCCAGGTAATAGACAGGACTAAATACACACGGTCTATAATTATCTGTATGTAAAGAATGAATTCAGTCCCTGTATGTGTTTCCTCCAGTTCTATCCAGTGAGAGGACAACACCAGAGAGATGTCCCCGTCCTCTTCTTCCACAGGACTGTAAACAAGAAGATCTTGATATTCCTCAGGATCATCAGGTAGATGGAGAGAAGGTGTCATGAGATCTCCCCTATGATGTGTATAAGGCTATGAAGGTCTTGTGTTCAGTCTTGTTGTATCCAGCAGTATTATACACTGAATGGCCAATTTATTAGAGATACCAACACTTTCTTACCATTACTTTGTTGTATAGAGATTAGACCTGTAACCCTGGAGTGTAATACAAAATGAAGTGATCATTTTTCAGTGTGAAACCTCATTACACTGGGAGTATTGAGCACTTCAACTAGGTAACTTTAGAAAAACTCTCTTTATCAAAAGTACTGAGAATGTTGTGATCGAGGAAGAAAATACAATGAAATGGGATCCTGTGAACGTTAATGACTTATCGAGCAATAACTGTGCTGAGGAGCAGGTAGTGCACAGTCTTGTAAGTTTTAACTGAATACAGAACTGGAGTCCAACTAACGTGTTAGAATACAATCATTGGTCCTTTTAACAGGTTTGATATAACACCAGATGAACAGTTCCAGTGCCACCATTGTCTGAGACAAATAGAAAAAAAAACTTAATTGAGTAAAAATGATATCACTGAGCAGTGGAAAACAGCTTCTAGTCAGATGAATCCTGATTTCTGTTGCGCTATGCTGATTAGTGGGTCAGAATTTCATGCACGCAGCAGGAATCCATGTATCCTCTGTCAGGTGTCATCATTTCGGGCTAGTGGAGGTAGAGTATATAAGATAATTCTCCTGAGTGACCCTACAAGGATGGATAGGGACAGGGACAAGATGGTGGAGAGGATATTACACCTCACCCTAGAGATCCTCTTCCGGCTTACTGGAGAGGTGAGAGATTCTGAAGATGTCACATTACATCATTCTTATCTATGGGAATAACAGATGGACAGAGCTGGAGAGCAAAAACTGGGGATTTTTTCTTGGCTCATCCTGGGCCCTTTATTATCTCTGGATGGATGTTTGGACATTAGGGCTTACAGAAGCATTTTGACCAATTAAGTTCATCACTTCATGGCAGCTGTTTACCCTACAGTAGAAGGACAATGCACCTTGTCGCAATGGTCTACTAATGAATTGATTCCAGGAACATTACACAGTGTGTTTATTGCTTCCCGGCTTTCATAGTCCTCATGTTTTAATCCTATAGAGAGTCTCTTGGATGAGGTTAAACAGACTGTTCACAACATATCAGTTTCTCCATCTTATTTTGTGCCAACTGTAAGAAGCTATCCTATCGGGATGGGCCACTGTTTCCTGCAGAATTACTTCTTCATCTAGTGGAATCTATTACAAGATGAATTTCTGAGGTTCTGAAAACAAACAGTCACTAGATGGTTGTCTCTAATAATGTGGCCATTTGTGTTTTATTCCTGGTGGAGATGACAGGGTAAATCTGATCATAGACATTAAGTGTTGTCTGGATCTTATCACCATTTTCTGGTTATGGAGGCTGCTGGTTAGAAATAGGATCCAATAGGTTGGATTTATACAGGAGACCTGCAGCTATATGATAACTACTGCTGTCATTTTTTGATTCTTATGATAATTTATGATCATACACTATGGCTGGTCCGAACAACGAAAGCAATTGTTACCATCCACCTCTCGTGTCTCCCCTTTTCCTCATAGGTTGTAAGCTTGCGAGCAGGGCCCTCATTCCTCTTGGTATCTGTTTTGAACTGTGATTTCTGTTATGCTGTAATGTCTATTGTCTGTACAAATCCCCTTTATAATTTGTAAAGCGCTGCGGAATATGTTGGCGCTATATAAATAAGATTCTTATTATTATCTTTTTTGTTCTTTTGGATCATTTGATACAACTTCTCCATCTGTTTCAGGGTAAAGATCTGACCCATATTACAGAGACATATTTGAGGGGTGATGAGCGGTGTAAAGAGGAGATTCCTACAGATAATACAGGTGAGTGTTTTTTAGGTTATAATCAGCGGCAGAAACGCACGTCGGGGTTGGCTCCATCCCAGAGTGAACAAACCTCCATTATGGGTATTTCTTATTTATGCTCCATGATTGTGCATACAATAATATATGATTATTTTGTGACATGTTCGGACATTTCATCTCTTGCTCATATCTGGTCAGTTTATATTATCTGTATTGGGGCACATGTTACTGTATTACATTATATGATGATCTACTGAAGATCTTTGCAATGTCTGGTATTACCCTGTTTTTTGTAAACCTACTGCCATCGATTTTGTTTTCATTCCTCATTTTTGTACAATCATGTTCTTATATTCTGACATCTTGCCTCTGGTGATTTATTTTCCATCCACGTAATTCATTTTTGTTACTCTATATTTTACATGTGTGATAAAAGATATAGATAAGTTAAATAGTGAATTAAACTATCCAGTATCAATTGTTTTTTTTAGGTTTTAGTTCTGTAATCATGGCACTTTTTTGGTACTATGTGTGCATATCGGCCACTTACCCTTTTTTCTGTTTTTGTTTTTGCCACTTTTGATGCACAAAACATACTTCTGTATTCACAGTCCTGTTTAATACACTCAGTGGATGTCTCTTGACCCATTTACTCCCGAGGGTGGTTTGCATGTTAATGACCGGGCCAATTTTTACAATTCTGACCACTGTCCGGATCCTAGTGATTCTTATAATGTTTCCTCAAGACATATTGTACTTCATGATAGTGGTAAAATTTCTTTGACATAACTTGTGTTTCTTTGTGAAAAAAATGGAAATTTGGCGAAAATTTCGCAATGTTTTCAATTTTGAATTTTTATGCCCTTAAATCACACAGATATGTCACACAAAATACTTAATAAGTAACATTTCTCTGACGCCCATGACGGCACCACAGAGAGAGGGGATCCACCCATCAAGGGCAGGAAACCTACAGATAAAAAGGCAGTACCTCTCTCTCACATCAGTTGGTTTCCTGTCCTTGATGGGAGACCTACAGACTTACCTACAGAAGACGATGTCGTCGTGGGAGTCCGGGGCCAATCAGTCCGACTCAGGCAGCGGGGGTCCCCCTGTCTCAGCTGGTGTGGTGACCCGAAGCGCCACCGCTGGGGCTAGTGGGCCTCTAGGGTGCACGAGGAGAGGTGGCGAGGAGGAATCGCGGCCACCTCTCCAGGTAAGAAACAGCAGCAGCATCCAGGGGGGGTCCCTCTGTGGATGGGGGATTAAGCACACCGCTTACCCCAAGCGTCAGTCTGCCTGTCTGAAGCTCCCGGGGGCTTCGGGAACCAGCACACGCGCGCGGTGATGCGTGGCGCCATCTTGTGAGCAGCATCGTCCGTCTGCGCATGCGCGGGATCTGGGACGTGATTTTGCGTGGTGCAGAATGGGAGCCCCAGCGGTTGGGGGCACACCTGAACGACCTATTAGCTCAGGGGACTTGGCCGCCGAGTCTAGAGAAAGCATCTTCCAACATGAAAGAACTGCTGGCAGTCAAGTTTACACTCTTAGAGTTCCTAGATCCCCTTCACTCCCACCATGTCAGGATTATGTCGTACAACAGAGTAGTGATAGCGTACCTGAATCACCAAGGGAGTACCCCCTCAGAGATTGATGGAAGTAACCAAATCGATCTTCCATATAGCTGAGGGCAACCTTCAATCTCTGTCAGGCCTTCATATAAAGGGGTGGACAATTACAGAGCGGATTTTCTGAGTTGTTCCCATCTAAAACAAGGGGAATGGGAGGTAAACCAAACGATGTTCATCCAGATCTCGGAAAAATGGGGTGTACTGAGCATAGACCTCTTCACGAACAATCTGAACAAAAAAAGTAGACACCTTTTGCTCCATAACACCATCGGGGAGTCCCGTATCACTAGATGCATTTCTGATTCCTTGGCACCATCAACTAGCATATGCCTTTTCCCCAATTGCTCTGATTCCAGCAGTGCTGAGGAAGATTCGGGAGGACAGGGCTCATGTAATCATGTAATCTTAATAGCCCCATTCTGGCCCAAGAGGCCTTGGTTCTCTTGGATGATGAGGATGTCCATCTCCTACCCTTGGGTACTTTCGGACCTCCCAAACCTCCTCTCCCAGGGTCCAGATCATCATCCGCAGGTTGCAAGTTTACACTTGACAGCCTGGCATTTGAAAGGGAGCTACTAGAAAGTAGAAGATTTTCTCCGGGGCTGGTATCTACACTACTACAAAGTAGGAAACCAAGGGGGGGCGTGGCCTGAGCATGATGTGAGCAGTCGTCTGAGGCAGGAGCTCCCGCTCTGTATAAGCTATATGCAGGATTGCAGCCTGTAAAATTGGTGGCCAGGTACCTGAAATTATTGGGGAATCAGTGACCGGTGTGGTGCCTGCGGATCTGAGTGCCTTCGGGGCAATGACCGGCAGAAGGAGCTCCAGGAAGGTGGCTGGGGAGCAGGAGAAAAAGACCCAAGATGGCGCTGGCCAGGAGGAAAGGCTGTCGGAGGAGCCTGTGATTGCGGGGGAGGATCCTAGGAGAGCAGATGCAGCAGCCAGGCTGCAGCGCTTCGCCCGACAGACAGAGGAGATCCGGAGCCCAGCTGTGACAGTCAAGGTGAAAGATAAGCCTGTGGGGCACGGAGATATGGAGGAGGAGGGAGAGGACAGCGATGGTGGGAGCCGTTCTGTGCAGGAGAAGGAGGAGGAGAGCAGGGGAATTGTTGTGTATCCGCTTTTTGGGCTCCCCTGGTGGTTGCTGGTGGTATTGGTGACTTGTTTGCACTTTTCTGCTTCTGTTCACCTGCTTCCATCAGTGTTTGGGAGTTTCCTATTTAGCCTTGCTCTCCAGTCATTTCCTTGCCGGTCATCATTGTAACCAGAGCCTTCGGTTGCATGTTCCTGCTACTAGTCTGCTTATCAGCTAAGTGGACTTTGTCCTTTTGTTTTGTATCTTTTGTCCAGTTTGCAGTTTTTGTAATTCTCTGTAGCTGGAAGCTCTTGCGGGCTGAAATTGCCACTCCTGTGTCATGAGTTGACACAGGAGTCTTAAAGTAATTTCAGGATGGTTTTTGAAAGGGTTTTCAGTTGACCGTGAAGTCCTCTTTTGTATCTTTCTGCTATCTAGTAAGTGGACCTCTCTTTGCTAAATCTACTTTCATACTGTGTATGTCTTTTCCTCTTAATTCACCGTTATTACATGTGGGGGGCTGCTATCATCTTTTGGGGTATTTCCCTAGAGGTAAGCCAGGTCTGTTTCTTCCTCTACCAGGCGTAGTTAGTCCTCCGGCTGGCGCGTGGCATATAGGAAGCCGTAGGTATGCTCCCTGGCTACTATTAGTTGTGTGGTAGATTTAGCTCACGGTCAACTCGAGTTTCCATCACCCGAGAGCTCGTTCGTTATTTATATGTTTCTTACGTTCCCTTGCCATTGGGAACCATGACAGTATGACCGGCCCGAGTTAAAACTTATTGGCAGAAGAAAGGAGAGAAAAAAGAAGTCTGTAATTTTTTTTTTTTTCTTTTTCCCTATGCTTGCTCCATAGTTGGATCAGTTGTATTTCAGCTCTAATTACTGCCTTTGCCTTTCTCTCCTTATAATCCTTGAATGGCTCTGAGCTCACCTGTTTAAAGATGGATCCTCAGAGTTTGGCTGCAGGTTTAAATAATCTTGCTACGAAGGTTCAAAATTTACAAGATTTTGTTATGCATACTCCTATTTCTGAACCTAAAATCCCTACACCAGAGGTGTTTTCCGGAGATAGATCTCGGTTTTTGAATTTCAAATATAATTGTAAATTGTTCCTTTCTCTCAGACCTGACTCCTCAGGAGATCCTGTCCAGCAGGTTAAGATTGTAATTTCTTTGCTGCGAGGTGACCCTCAAAATTGGGCATTTTCATTGGCACCAGGGGATCCTGCGTTGCTCAATGTGGATGCGTTTTTCCTGGCTTTAGGGTTGCTTTATGAGGAACCTAATTTGGAGATTCAAGCTGAAAAAGCTTTGATAGCCCTATCTCAAGGGCAAGATGAAGCTGAGATATACTGCCAAAAATTTCGTAAATGGTCTGTGCTTACTCAGTGGAATGAGTGCGCCTTAGCGGCAAATTTCAGAGAGGGCCTTTCTGATGCCGTTAAAGATGTTATGGTCGGGTTCCCTGCGCCTACAGGTCTGAATGAGTCCATGACATTGGCAATTCAGATTGATCGGCGTTTGCGGGAGTGCAAACCCGTGCACCATTTGGCGGTATCTTCTGAAGAGATGCCAGAGAAAATGCAATGTGACAGAATTATGTCCAGAAGCGAGCGGCAGAATTATAGGCGTAAAAATGGGTTATGCTTCTATTGTGGTGATTCTGCTCATGTTATATCGGCATGCTCTAAACGTACTAGGAAGGTTGACAAGTCTATTTCAATTGGCACTTTACAGTCCAAATTTATTTTGTCTGTAACCTTGATTTGTTCATTATCAGTTATTACCGTGGATGCCTATGTGGACTCTGGCGTCGCTCTGAGTCTTATGGACTGGTCCTTTGCCAGGCGCTGTGGGTTTGATTTAGAGCCTCTGGAAGTCCCTATACCTCTGAAGGGTATTGATTCTACACCTTTGGCTTGTAATAAACCACAGTTCTGGACGCAAGTGACTATGCGTATGACTCCAGACCATCAGGAGGTGATTCGCTTCCTTGTGTTGTACAATTTACATGATGTTTTGGTGCTTGGATTACCATGGTTACAGTCTCATAACCCAGTCCTTGACTGGAAAGCTATGTCTGTGTTAAGCTGGGGATGTCGGGGGGCTCATGGGGACACTCCTTTGGTGTCCATTTCGTCATCTATTCCATCTGAGATTCCGGCATTTTTGTCTGATTATCGTGATATTTTTGAAGAGCCTAAAATTGGTTCACTCCCTCCTCACAGGGATTGTGATTGCGCCATAGATCTGATTCCTGGCAGTAAATTTCCAAAGGGTCGTTTGTTTAACCTATCTGTACCTGAACATGCTGCTATGCGCGAGTATATTAAGGAGTCCCTGGAAAAGGGACATATTCGTCCTTCTTCATCACCTTTAGGAGCCGGTTTTTTCTTTGTCTCTAAAAAGGATGGCTCTCTGAGGCCTTGTATTGATTATCGACTCCTGAATAAAATTACAGTCAAATATCAGTATCCGTTGCCTTTGCTGACTGATTTGTTTGCTCGCATAAGGGGGGCTAAGTGGTTCTCTAAGATTGATCTTCGTGGGGCGTATAATTTGGTGCGAATTAAGCAGGGGGATGAGTGGAAAACCGCATTTAATACGCCTGAGGGCCATTTTGAGTATTTGGTAATGCCTTTCGGCCTTTCTAATGCACCTTCTGTCTTTCAGTCCTTAATGCATGATATTTTCCGTGAATATTTGGATAAATTTATGATAGTGTACTTGGATGATATTTTGATTTTTTCTGATGACTGGGAGTCTCATGTTCAGCAGGTCAGGAGGGTTTTTCAGGTTTTGCGGGAGAATTCTTTGTGTGTAAAGGGTTCAAAGTGTGTTTTTGGGGTTCAAAAAATTTCCTTTTTGGGGTACATTTTTTCCCCTTCTTCTATTGAGATGGACCCTGTCAAGGTTCGGGCTATTTACGACTGGACGCAGCCTACTTCTCTGAAGAGTCTCCAGAAATTCTTGGGCTTTGCTAATTTTTATCGTCGATTTATAGCTGGTTTTTCTGGCGTTGCTAAACCTCTGACGGATTTGACTAAAAAGGGTGCTGATGTTGCCAATTGGTCCCCTGCTGCCGTGGAGGCCTTTCGGGAGCTTAAGCGCCGCTTTTTGTCTGCACCTGTGTTGCGCCAGCCTGATGTTTCTCTTCCCTTTCAGGTTGAGGTCGATGCTTCCGAGATCGGAGCGGGGGCGGTTTTGTCGCAGAAAAGTTCCGACTGCTCAGTGATGAGACCTTGTGCGTTCTTTTCGCAAAAATTTTCGGCCGCCGAGCGAAACTATGATGTTGGTAATCGGGAGCTTTTGGCCATGAAGTGGGCATTTGAGGAGTGGCGTCATTGGCTTGAGGGTGCCAAACATCAGGTGGTAGTTTTGACTGATCACAAGAATTTAATTTATTTGGAGTCTGCCAGGCGCCTGAATCCTAGACAGGCACGTTGGTCGTTGTTCTTTTCCCGGTTTAATTTTGTGGTCTCGTACTTACCGGGTTCTAGGAATGTGAAGGCAGATGCTCTTTCTAGGAGTTTTGAGCCTGACTCTCCTGGGAATTCTGAACCTGCTGGTGTCCTTAAGGATGGAGTGGTTTTGTCTGCTGTCTCTCCAGATTTGCGGCGTGCTTTGCAAGAATTTCAGGCGGATAGACCTGATCGTTGTCCGTCTGGTAGACTGTTTGTTCCTGACGAGTGGACCACTAGAGTCATCTCGGAAGTTCATTCTTCTACTCTGGCAGGTCATCCGGGAATTTTTGGCACCAGAGATTTGGTGGCTAGATCCTTCTGGTGGCCTTCCCTGTCTCGAGATATGCGTGTTTTTGTGCAGTCTTGCGATGTGTGTGCTCGGGCCAAGCCTTGTTGTTCTAGGGCTAGTGGGTTGTTGTTGCCCTTGCCTATTCCGAAGAGGCCTTGGACGCACATCTCTATGGACTTTATCTCGGACCTCCCTGTTTCTCAGAAGATGTCTGTCATCTGGGTGGTGTGTGACCGTTTTTCTAAAATGGTTCATTTGGTGCCATTGCCTAAGTTGCCTTCCTCATCTGAGTTGGTCCCTCTGTTTTTTCAAAATGTGGTTCGCTTGCATGGTATTCCGGAAAACATCGTTTCTGACAGGGGTACCCAGTTCGTGTCTAGATTTTGGCGGGCAGTCTGTGCCAGGTTGGGCATTGATTTGTCTTTTTCGTCTGCATTCCATCCTCAAACCAATGGCCAGACGGAACGAACTAATCAAACTTTGGAGACTTATTTGAGGTGTTTTGTGTCTGCGGATCAGGATGATTGGGTTGCCTTTCTGCCGTTGGCGGAGTTTGCTCTTAATAATCGGGCTAGTTCTGCCACTTTGGTTTCTCCTTTCTTTTGCAATTCAGGGTTTCATCCGCGTTTTTCATCTGGTCAGGTTGAATCTTCGGATTGTCCTGGAGTGGATGCGGTAGTGGATCGGTTGCATCAGATTTGGGGACAAGTGGTGGATAATTTGGAATTGTCCCAGGAGAGGACTCAGCAGTTTGCTAACCGCCGTCATCGTGTTGGCCCCCACCTTCGTGTTGGGGACTTGGTGTGGTTGTCTTCCCGTTTTGTCCCTATGAGGGTTTCTTCTCCTAAATTTAAGCCTCGGTTCATCGGTCCTTATAGGATTTTGGAGATTCTTAACCCTGTCTCCTTTCGTTTGGACCTCCCGGCATCTTTCGCTATCCATAATGTGTTCCATCGGTCGCTGTTGCGGAGATATGAGGTACCGGTGGTTCCTTCTACTGAACCTCCTGCTCCTGTGCTGGTGGAGGGTGAATTGGAGTACGTGGTAGAAAAGATCTTGGACTCCCGTATTTCCAGACGGAGACTTCAATATCTGGTTAAATGGAAGGGCTATGGTCAGGAAGATAATTCTTGGGTAACTGCCTCTGATGTTCATGCCTCGGATTTGGTTCGTGCCTTTCATAGGGCTCATCCAGATCGCCCTGGCGGTTCTTGTGAGGGTTCGGTGCCCCCTCCTTAAGGGGAGGGTACTGTTGTGTATCCGCTTTTTGGGCTCCCCTGGTGGTTGCTGGTGGTATTGGTGACTTGTTTGCACTTTTCTGCTTCTGTTCACCTGCTTCCATCAGTGTTTGGGAGTTTCCTATTTAGCCTTGCTCTCCAGTCATTTCCTTGCCGGTCATCATTGTAACCAGAGCCTTCGGTTGCATGTTCCTGCTACTAGTCTGCTTATCAGCTAAGTGGACTTTGTCCTTTTGTTTTGTATCTTTTGTCCAGTTTGCAGTTTTTGTAATTCTCTGTAGCTGGAAGCTCTTGCGGGCTGAAATTGCCACTCCTGTGTCATGAGTTGACACAGGAGTCTTAAAGTAATTTCAGGATGGTTTTTGAAAGGGTTTTCAGTTGACCGTGAAGTCCTCTTTTGTATCTTTCTGCTATCTAGTAAGTGGACCTCTCTTTGCTAAATCTACTTTCATACTGTGTATGTCTTTTCCTCTTAATTCACCGTTATTACATGTGGGGGGCTGCTATCATCTTTTGGGGTATTTCCCTAGAGGTAAGCCAGGTCTGTTTCTTCCTCTACCAGGCGTAGTTAGTCCTCCGGCTGGCGCGTGGCATATAGGAAGCCGTAGGTATGCTCCCTGGCTACTATTAGTTGTGTGGTAGATTTAGCTCACGGTCAACTCGAGTTTCCATCACCCGAGAGCTTGTTCGTTATTTATATGTTTCTTACGTTCCCTTGCCATTGGGAACCATGACAGGGAATCATGAAAGGCTCTGTGCTATGCATCGAGGGAATGCAGATTCCTGAGGAGCCCACTCTGAAGGATGTGTTTAAGGTGGTTTTATACAGTCACAATACTATCACCAACATGGCTGCACAGATGGGGGTCATGCAGGCAGACATGTCTAAAATGCAACATTCCTTGCACGTGACTAAGGAAAGGATGGGAGAGGCGGAAAAACGCATTAGCGGTGCCGAGGACTGTATTGCTAAGGCGGATAAGGCTACAAAACGCATGAGTGCTGCGATTTTTGCCATACAAGCAAAAACAGATGACCTTGAAAATAGGTCCAGGCGCAATAATGTGTGGCTGATTGGGGTGCCTGAAAAGACGGAAGGTGCGGCGCCAACAGAGTTCTTTGAAAAATGGCTATTAAACCATATTGGAGCCGACAAGTTATCTCGGATGTATGCTATTGAAAGAGCACACCGCGTGCCTATGTATCCCCTCCCCCCTGGGCGTCCTCCTACACAAGTGCTAGTCAAGGTCTTGCACTACCGTGACAGAGACGCCATTCTCAGACATGCCAGAGAAAACCCGGATTTGCAGATAAATGGCTCCAGGATTTCCATATTTCCGGACTTCTCCATAGAGGTGCAGAAGCAGAGAGCCAAATTTGTCCATATCAAGAAAAGGCTGAGGGAGATCAGCGTCACTTACTCGATGCTGTACCCGGCCAAACTAAGAGTGGTCGCTGAAGGGAAAGTGCACTTCTTCACGGAGGATAAAGAGGCACTCGGATGGCTGGACAGCAACGAGCAACATTTGCGTCAAGCAAAATTAAAGGACTCAGCGGGATGATAGAACGGTTCTTTCTTATTCTTGTTTCTCTTTTACTAACTTACTGTTGGGGATGTTTCTCTGTTGTGTGGGGGGTGGGGTTGGGGAAATATTTGTATAATGTACATCACCATGGTTACTGTGGTTGTGGCTTTGGCCGCAAATGGATGAAAAAATGTGGAAATATATGTACTGAGGAGGGAAAATGGCGGGAAGAATGAGAATTGTGAGTTGGAATGTCAGGGGTTTGGCGTCTGGTGTGAAGCGGCAAGCTGTGTTCAAATTTTTGAATGATGCCAAGCCGTCAGTGATCTGTCTGCAGGAGACTCATATGGTGAAGGAGAGAACTCATTTTCTGGCTAAGAGATGGGTTCAGGTGGGGTAACATGCCACATATTCAGCATATTCCAGGGGGGTCAGCATCCTCATCTGTGCCGGGGTACATTTTGTGTATCACAAAGTGGTTATAGATCAGTCGGGTAGATTCGTATGTTTGCTTTCAAAATTGGACGGATGTCTGATGTGGCTGGTTTCAATTTATATTCCACCACCATATTGTGGAAAGGTTATCCACAGATTTCTGGGAATATTGGAGGAGACACCGGGGATACCATTTTTGATAATAGGGGACTTTAACAACATTCCGGACGCACACTGGGATAGGGGGAGACGAGAGCCGTTGAAGTCGGGTGGTAATTGCACACCATTTGGTGCCGTCCTGAGGGAAACTGCTCTGCATGATTTTTGGAGGATTTCTCATCCTGGGGTGTATAAGTATTCCTGTTTTTCGTCCTCTTTCGCTTCTTTGTCAAGAATAGATCTGGCCTTGGGCAATTCACAGATGTTGGGCCTTGTAGGGGAGGTAACGTATATGGCTAGAACAATATCTGATCATTCCCCCATGAGTGTGATACTTGAGAGTGTGTGATCCTGGCCTTCTGGGGGTGCATGTGGAGGCTGAATCCGTTCTGGCTACACCTTATTGATTTAGATGGACACATGGGGGGGGGAATTGAGGAATATTTTAAAATTAATGCTGGGTCGGCTTCGGTATTGACGGTATGGGAGGCCATGAAGGCCTATTTCAAAGGGCTCTGTTGTATTAAGGGGATATCTCGAATGAAGGCAGAAACAGGCAGGAAGGATCAGATGTTGATAAAAGAGTTGGAGGAGGCTGAGGAGGCATTAATTAACGATCAATCCCCAGAGGCACAGGGAAGATTAAAGGTGGCGCAGAATAGAGTATGTCAGATGGCAATGAAAACAGCGGAACGTAGAAGAATGTTTCAAACTGCCAAATACTTTGAAGAGGGGGACAGGGCGGGCCATCTCCTTTCCAGAATAGTGACGGCGCAGAGAGATTACACACATATAGTCACTTTGAAGGGATGGGATGGGAGGGAGCACACTGGTTGCAAAGCAATTTTGGAGGTGATGACTGAGTATTACTAGGATCTTTATAAATCACGGGTACAGCCAACGATGGAGGAGGTGGATGGTTTCTTGACAGGGGTACAGCTTCCCAGACTCTCAGTGGCCGATCGGGGACTTCTTGAGGGGCCGTTTAACTTGGAGGAGCTTGACGCCGCATTGGTCTCTATGCCCAATGATAAAGCCCCGGGGGTAGATGGGATCCCGGGGGAGGTGTATAAAAAATATAAAGAGATACTGCTTCCTGCCTTATTGGAGGTGTATGCTGCTGGTCTGGTGGAGGGGGAGCTGCCGAGGTCCATGCGGGAGGCAATAATTGTTGTACTGCCAAAACAGGGTAAGGATCCGAGGGATCCAGCTTCTTATCGCCCAATCTCGTTATTAACGACAGATATCAAAATCTTGGCCAAGATGTTGGCTAACCGTCTTAACAAGGTGATAACAACACTAATACACCGAGACCAGTCCGGATTTATGCCCAATAGTTCTACAGCGTGTAATCTTCGACGACTGTTTCTCAATATGCAGGTAAAGGCGGATAATATGGGTCGGAGGGTTGTGGTGTCTTTAGACGCCGCTAAGGCGTTTGATAGTGTGGAGTGGCGGTATTTGTGGGCGGTCATGAAGGCTATGGGTTTTGGTGAGAGGTTCATACGTTAGGTGCAGCTGATGTATGCGTCTCCAAGAGCCAGGATACGGGTGAATGGAGTCTTGTCGGGGGATTTCCCTTTGTATAGGGGAGCGCGGCAGGGGTGCCCCTTGTCTCCTCTGCTGCTTGCAATTGCTGTTGAGCCCTTGGCGGCGGCAATACGGAGGGACAGGGACGTAAAGGGGTTTCGGTATGGAAACTATGAAGAAAAAATAGCCCTGTACGCTGACGACGTGTTATTGTTCTTGGAAGATGCACAGGAGTCTCTGGGGGCCGCTATGAACAGTATCTCTAAATTTGGGGCTCTTTCCGGATTATCTATTAATTGGGAGAAGTCTGTGTTGTTGCCCATGGACGCGGCGGCTCCTCTGACTCTTGACCCTGGGGTTCCCTTAAGAGTAGTACATGAGTTTAAGTATCTGGGCATTGTGGTTTCGGACAAAATAGAGGACTATGTGCGGCTCAACCTGACTCCTTTGCTTGGGAAGTTCCAGCAGAAGATTGGGGCCTGGAAGAAGCTATTTCTGTCGGTCGCAGGCAGAGCCAATTTGATCAAAATGATACTTATGCCTGAGCTCCTCTACATATTGCATAATGCTCCAGTGTGGCTGCCTCAGAGTAAATTTTATAGGATCAATACTCTATTTAGGGATTTAATTTGGAAGGGTGGACAGGCGCGCATCAAATTGGAACATCTGCAAAGGGCAAAAGATGAGGGTGGTCTGGCGGTCCCCAATCCATGGATTTACTATATAGCATCTCAATGCCAGCACATGGTAGGTTGGGGAGAGCCAGAACAGAGCTCTTCAGCAGGGATAATCATTGAACGCGCGGTAGGGAAGGGCCCATTGTTGGCCAGTCTTGAAGCAGGTAGATTCAGAATTAACCCCCCAAAATTCCCAACAATAGCTATGATGGGGAAAGTATGGCAGAAAATTAAGCAATGGAGGGGAGTAACGGAATTTACGAGATATACTCCAATTTGGTTTGAACCTAGGTTGGCAGAGCTCATGAGATTGTGGGGGTTCGGTCAGTGGAGGCACATTGGCACTTGGTTCGTGTCTCAGTTGCTTGATGGAGATGTTATTAAAACATTCGAGACACTTAGGACTGAGTTTCCTTTAACCCAGAAGTCATTCAGTACCTGCAGCTGAGACATGCCCTAAACTGTCAAAATGAGGTGTTGCGCGTGAATTTGCAGTCAGATAGCTTGTTGAATCTTATTGGGCCTCGGAGGAATATGAGGGGGTTCATTACCTTGATGTACAGGGGTCTGATGGATACCTTTTTATTGAAGCATCCGTTAAAGATTAAGGAGAAATGGGTGGCGGATGTGGGCCCCTTGTCGGAGTCCCAGTGGGAGTCCATACTTCAATATATCCCCAGGGCTTCCCTGAGTGAGGCTAAGAGTGTGTCACAGTTATACCTGGTGTATAGGGTGTACAGGACCCCGGCATGGATGAGGAAGGCAGGACTGAGAGGTGACTCAAAGTGTCCCAGGTGTGGTGAGGAAGGCGCTGATCTGCTACATATGATGTGGTCGTGTGCTCGCCTCCAACCCTTTTGGGTGAAGGTGCTTAACTTGATCCAGGAGGTGACAGGAGTAGATGTGGTGCGTAACCCGCTGACTTGCCTTTTGGGCTGTATGGATGATATTGCTACGGATGAATGTGGAAGGCTGACTATCGCAAGATTGCTGTATGCTGCGAGAAAGCTTATCGCAATGCACTGGTTGGATGAAAAAACGCCAGGGAAAAAGGAATTTATCAACAAGATAAATTTTATTGTCCTTATGGAAAGAAATATATACTGTAAGAGAGGTCAGAGTACAAAATTTGAAAATGTGTGGGGTGCATGGATGAATTACCCAGGTGTGGCGTCTGCTGAGTTACTGCAAAGTAGAATGGGTGTCGTGTAGTTGATTCTGGGGGGTGTTGTGAATTCTGCTTTTGGGTTCCCTCCGGTGGTAGTAGGTGGTAATGCAGTTGTCCCTGGGTTGCAGTCCTGGTCAGGTGTGTCTGCTGATTGCAGTTCTGACTGGGGTATTTAGGTGTGCAGGATTCATTAGTCCTTGCCAGTTGTCAATTGTTGTTGGGAGGTGTTGGACCTCTGCCGTTCCTCCTGCCTTTCTGCCAAATCAGCAAAGATAAGTGTCTGTTTTTTTTTTTCTCTGTGGCACACATGCTGTGTGCTTCATAATTCAGTGCTATTCTTTTGTGCTTTCTTGTCCAGCTTAGATTGTGTCAGTATTTTCTTAGTCTTGTTGTATTCTCTGGGGTTGCAGATATTCATTCCACGTCTTTAGTTAGATTGTGGAATTTTTTGTATTATCTGCGGTGGATATTTTTGGAAGGGTTTTATTACTGACCGCCTAGTATTCTGTCCTATCCTTTCCTATTTAGCTAGAGTGGCCTCTTTTGCGAAATCCTGTTTTCTACCTGCGTGTGTCTTTTCTTCTCCTACTCACAGTCATTATTTGTGGGGGGCTGCCTATCCTTTGGGGTTCTGCTCTGAGGCAAGGCAGTATTCCTATTTCCATCTATAGGGGTATTTAGTCCTCCGGCTGTGTCGAGGTGTCTAGGGTTTTGTTAGGCACACCCCACGGCTACTTCTAGTTGCTGTGTTAGTTCAGGATTTGCGGTCAGTACAGGTTCCACCGACTCCAGAGAAAGTTTCATGTGGCTCCAAGGTCACCGGATCATAACAGGGAGGACTCCTACATGTACAGGCGTGTTTTTGTAAAGCTTGTTATCTTTTCTCAAGAGGTGATGCTGTCAGATGGTTGTATTGGATAATGGGCAAGAGATTGGGGGGAGGGGGAGGGGGGTTGGTTAGGTGGTAAGGGTGTTGTTTAGTAAAATGAAAATATATTATCAGGTCATGTATCTAATGTACGGTATTTGTCTGGAAATTGTATCGGACTGTGTTAATGGCGTGTCATATGCTTTAATAAAAAATATATGATTTAAAAACAAAGTAGGAAACCAATTACAACCAGGTAGTACAGGAAAATATGGAAAAAATTCCTATCCTCGGGTGCCAAAATAGATGAGGGAGTCCCTCTTAAAGCCATACTAGAATTCCTGCAAAACGGGTTAGAAATTGGTCTGGCCACAAGCACCCTGAAAGTCCACGTACCAGCTTTGAGAGCTCTATTCAACTACGATTTGGCGGAGTATCGGTGGGTTTCCAGGTTGATCAGGGCAGCTGGTAGATCGAGACTTCTTCCTGTAAGGAACACCCCTCAGTGGGATTTAAATTTAGTCCTTAAAGCCCTGACTAAACCTCCATTTGAACCCTTGGCAGATATCCCATTAAAAATCTTATCCCTCAAAACATCTCTGCTGGACGCTCTCACCTCTGCACGTAGAGTTAGCGACATACAGGCTCTATCTGCTAACCCCCCTTTCACTCAATTCCTTGATGATAGGGTTGTTCTCAAAACAGATCCAGCGTATCTCCCTAAAGTAGCATCCCGATTCCATAGGACACAAGAGATATCTCTTCCCTCCTTTTGTCCTAACCCCAAAAACAAGGAGGAAGAGTCCTTACATACATTGGATGTTAGGAGATGCCTGATGCATTACATAGAAGCCACCAGAGAGAGTAGGGAGGACAGCTCTCTTATTGTGTGCTTTCAGGGTCCCCGGAAGGGGAAAAAAGCCTCCAAAGGCACTTTGGCAAGATGGATCACGGACGCCATCAGCCTATCGTACTCATCAAGCGGAGTACCCGTCCCAGGAAATGTCAAGGCTCACTCAACGAGAGCAGTTGCAAGCTCATGGGCGGAGAAGGCCAGAGCCTCAATCGATCAGATATGTAGAGCTGCTACCTGGTCTTCACCATCTACATTCTATAAGCACTATAGATTGGACCTTATCTCCTCTTCAGACCTTACCTTTGGTAAAAGGGTTCTGGAAGCGGTGGGCCCTCCCTAAATGTACAATCTCTGCAATTCTCTCCGTGGTGCCATCATGGGCATCAGAGAAAAATATAGTTCTTACCGATAACAGTATTTCTCTGAGCCCATAACAGCACCCGTACATTCCCTCCCTTCACTTATTGGTGTGCACATTAATATAGTGCCCTATGCCAATTATCTAAATAGTCACGCGGTATCTCAAATAAGTTTTCAAGTAATGTTAAAATTAAGACTCTATTCATTAGTCTCCGATCGTTCTCTAGTAAACAACTGATGCAGGAGAGAGGTACCGCCTTTTTATCTGTAGGTTTCCTGTCCTTGGTGGGCGGATCCCGTCTCTCCGTGGTGCCGTCATGGGCTCAGAGAAATACCGTTATCGGTAAGAGCTGTATTTTTCCCACATGTCTACTTAACATCAGCACAATTTTTTTTTTTTGATAGGAAGTTTGTTGTGAAATTGGATTCTGGGCTCCCCCGGTGGCCACTTGTGGAATTGAACTTGTGTTCATCATCCCCTCTGTTCACCTGCTCCTATCAGGATGTGGGAGTCGCTATATAACCTTGCTCCTCTGTCAGTTTCTTGCCGGTCAACAATGTAATCAGAAGCCTCTGTGCATGTTCCTGCTACTAGACAACTCCCAGCTAAGTTGGACTTTTGTCCTTGTGTGTTTTTGCATTTTGTTCCTGTTCACAGCTGCTGTTTCGTTACTGTGTCGGGAAAGCTCTAGTGATCGGAAATTGCCACTCTGGTGTTATGAGTTAATGCTAGAGTCTTAAAGTAATTTCTGGATGGTGTTTTGATAGGGTTTTCTGCTGACCATGAAAGTGCCCTTTCTGTCTTCCTGCTATCTAGTAAGCGGACCTCGATTTTGCTAAACCTATTTTCATACTACGTTTGTCATTTCATCTAAAATCACCGCCAATATATGTGGGGGCCTCTGTCTGCCTTTTGGGAAAATTTCTCTAGAGGTGAGCCAGGACTGTCTTTTCCTCTGCTAGGATTAGGTAGTTCTCCGGCTGGCGCTGGGCATCTAGGGATAAAATAACGTAGGCATGCTACCCGGCCACTTCTAGTTGTGCGGCAGGTTTAGTTCATGGTCAGTATAGTTTCCATCTTCCAAGAGCTAGTTCTCATATATGCTGGGCTATGTTCTCTCGCCATTGAGAATCATGACAGAAGTTATAAGGGTTAAAATCAAAATTGGCACAATTCTAAAAACTGCTCCTATCAAGGTGCTCAAAACCACATTCAAGACGTTTATTAACCGTTCAGGTGCTTCACAGGAATTTTTGGAATGTTTTAAAAAAAAATGAACATTTACCGTATTTTTCGGACTATAAGACGCACCGTACCATAAGACGCACCCCAAAATTGGGGTGAAAATTGCAGAAAAAAAGATTTTTTTATAAGATGGGGGTCCGTCTTATTGTCCGAATTTAAGATCTCTTACCTGAGGGCAGGCAGTGGCAGAGCAGGGTCACAGGAGGCATGGTGGTGGCAGAGGTGAGGTGATGCTGAGGTGCGGTGGGCGGAACGGCGTGCACCTGAGCAGGGTCCCATCCTGCTTAGGTGGGCAACGCCATGGCCTGGTGTCCATGGGGAGGTTGCGGCAGTGCTGTGGCGGCGGCAGGTGTGCGGTCACTTCCTCAGGTGGCGGCGGCCAGGGTCCCTTCCACATTTGAGGTGATGCCACGGCAGTATTGAAGGAGAGCAGCAGAGCTGGGTGAGTCACGGTTTTCCCGGTGTAGGCGGGCTTACCGGCATTGTGGCGGCGACAGAGATGCGGGGATGATGTGGCGCAGTGAGCGGTATGGCGTGAGCAGGGTCCCGTCCACATTTTAGGTGAATCCGCGGCCCGGTATTGAAGGAGAGCAGCAGAGCTGGGTGAGTTACGGTTTTCCCGGTGGCGGCGGCATCTTTCTGAGGCCGCGCGTGCGCAGATTCAGTACTCTGCTTCCCAGGGCTTCAGGAAAATGGCCGCGGGAGGCCACGCGTGCGCAGATGGAGATCGTGGCGGCCATTTTCCTGAAGCCGAGATCTCAATCTGCGAACTCGGCTTCAGGAAAATGGCCGCCACGATCTCCATCTGCGCATGCGCGGCCTCCCGCGGCCATTTTCCTGAAGCCCCAGGAAGCAGAAAACTCAATCTGCACATGCGCGGCCTCAGGAAGATGGCCGCCGCCACCGGGAAAACCGTAACTCACCCAGCTCTGCTGCTCTCCTTCAATACCGGGCCGCGGATCCACCTCAAATATGGACGGGGCCCTTCTCACGCCATACCGCTGACCGCGCCTCTGTCGCCGCCACAATGCCGGTAAGCCTGCGTTCCAACTATAAGATGCACCCCCCCCATTTTCCTCACAATTTTTTTTGGGGAAAAGTGCGTCTTATAGTCGGAAAAATACGGTAACTTTTTTTTCACAAAAAATTTACTTCAGATCTAATTTTTTTTTTATTTGACCAAGGGTAACAGGAGAAATTGGACCCCAATAATTGTTGTTCAATTTGGCCTGAGTACACTGATACCCCATATGTGGGAGTAAACCACTGTTTGGGCGCATGGCAGAGCTCTGAAGGGAAGGATCGACGTTTGACTTTTTCAGCGCAAAATTGGCTGGAATTGATATCGGATGCCATGTCGCATTTAGAGAGCCCCTGATGTGCCTAAACAGTGGAAACCCCCCACAAGTGACACCATTTTGGAAACTAGACCCCCCCAAGGAACTTATCTAGATGTGTGGTGAGCACTTTGAACCCCCAAGTGTTTCACAGAAGTTTATAAAGTAGAGCCGTAAAAATAAAAATCATATTTTCCTATCACCACAAAAGCACCCTACTGGGAGAGGTGATCCGCCCACCAGTACAGGGAACCTACAAGTTAAAAGGGGATGGTCCCCCTCGCTTCCTCAGTTGGTT
This sequence comes from Ranitomeya variabilis, assembly GCF_051348905.1. Taxonomy (NCBI): domain Eukaryota; kingdom Metazoa; phylum Chordata; class Amphibia; order Anura; family Dendrobatidae; genus Ranitomeya; species Ranitomeya variabilis. The sequence goes on along the minus strand of NC_135235.1, from coordinate 638,066,201 downwards.
TCCTGTTTTGATGGGAACCTGTGGAAGAAATCGAACCTGTGTCCAATCAGCCTCTGTGCGGTGCCTGTGAGAATGGAAGAGCCTGGGATGCCAGAAGCAGCGTCATGGGTGCTCTGCCTGTTCAGGCGCCTCCTCATCTGACATGGCTGTCGCGATCCCAGGGCCTGGGTAGCGCCGCCCTGGGCCACGTGGGTGCGGCACAGGTAGAGGTGAGCTTCCCGTGTTCCATTCGGTGCAGGCATCGGCCGTCCGGCACCGCGTGGAGGCCATTCCAGATCAGGCATCCATGCATACAAGGTGACGCGCCCGTGAACCGGACTTCTTGTACTTAACTTCCGGACGGACCGGAGAGGTACATTGTGGATGGGAAAGTGAAGGGGCGTGACATACAGCAGCAGTGTGCCGGTAGCATGTCTTCCCCAAGAGATGTCGAGGAGCACCCACCGCCTAAAGAAGGGGCCACTGAACGGCGCAGGATTGGCAGCAACAGTGGTCGCTCTAGGAATGACACCACGGATGCCAGGAGTGAACGGGGTCAGCAATCATTTGTAACGCCCAAATCATATGCTATGTCTCCACCTCCCAAGCCGGTACCCTGCTAACAAGCTTCAGTTGGTGAGTGCATGCAATGATCACCTGGTAAGCTGAATCCCCCTTCTGTTTCTGTGTATTCCCAGGTAAAGAAAAAGTCCGTTAAAACCAAGCACAGTGTGCTTTATTTTATGTACAGAGCCCCTGCCTGACGCTTAAAAGGCTATGTCAATCGTGTATATGCCAGACCCTGGAGGAGGAAGCTCCTATGCTGCGTACGCCTGATCTTAAAACATTTATCAGAAAGGAGATTAGGAGCTCCCTTAAAGGGCGGAAAACCCATAGGAAGGCTAGCTGTGTAGAATCTGACTCAGGATCTATCCTGCCAGCAAGAGGACAGCAAATGGAATCTGGAGAATCCTCTTTGTCTTCATCTTCCTCAGACGAGAAGGGCAAGTCTTGTTCCTCTATTGAGAATGTGGATGCATTGGTCAGGTCAGTCTGGTCTACCATGGGAATGACTGACAAGATGGGGCCCAAGTCTGCTCAGGACTTGATGTTCGCATTCCTAGGCCACAGGAATCGGAAATCTTTTCCTCTGATTGACATGGTTAAAAACCTTGTGATGAGGTAATGGGAGAAGCAGGACAGTCAGTGGTTCCTGCCATCCTCCACAAAACGTAAATACCCCTTTGATGATGATGTCTTAGCAGAATGGGTTAAAGTCCCCAAAGTCGATGCTGCAGTAGCCTCTTCATCCAAATGGTCAGCATTGCCCCTAGAAGACAGATGTCTCCTGAAAGATCCGTCCAATAAAATGGCAGAGATGTTTCTAAAGCGGACTTGGGAGTCGTCGGCCGGAGCATTCAAACCGGGTATTGCCAGCTCCTGTACAGCCAGGTTGATGATGGTCTGTCTGGACCAGCTAGAGGATGAGATTTGGTCTGGAAAGCCTAGGGACAAGTTTTTGGACTCGTTTCCACAAATCCATGGAGGGGCAGCCTATCTGGCGGATGCTTCCGTCGACTCATTGCGGTTAGCTGCCAGGTCTGCTGGTCTGGCCAATGCTGCCTGCCGAGCCCTGTGGTTGAAGAACTGGAAGGGGATGCACACGCTAATTGTGTGCCATTCCATGCCGAGGTGCTTGTTTGGCCCTGTGCTGAATGAGATCTTCGCAAAAGCGGGTGACAGGAAAAAAGGGTTTCCTAAACCGTATACCCCTACTTTCAGGAACACCGTTAGGAGGCGATCATCTTTTCAGAGGAAGTATAGAAACCGAGACTGGGAGCTAGCGGAATCGAAACATAAAGGTGCCTACTTCGGTGGGACCTCATCATCCAGATATAGGCACAAGTAACACTAGCCCTGATCTCCCGGTGGGAGGTAGGCTGAAATATTTCTTTAAACAATGGGTCCGCATAATATCTAATATCTGGATCCTCGATATACCGTATTTTTTGGACTATAAGACACACTTTTTCCCCCAAAAAATTGTGAGGAAAATGGGGGGTGCGTCTTAAAGTTCGAACGCAGGCTTACCGGTTGGTTGCGGCAGTGGTGTGGCGGCGGCAGAGGTGTGGCGATGCTGATGTGCGGTGGGCGGTATGCTGTGTACCTGAGCAGGGTTCCTTCCTCAGGTGAGGTGACGCCGCGGCCCGGTGTCCACGGAGAGCAGAGCTGGGTGAATCATGGGTTTCTCTGTGGCGGCGGCCATCTTCATGAGGCCGCGTGTGCGCAGATTGAGTTCTTTGCTTCCCGGGGCTTCAGGAAAATGGCCATGGGAGGCCACACGTGTTCAGATTGAGCTCACGGCGGCCATTTTCCTGAAGCCGAGTTCGCAGATTTAGATCTCGACTTCAGGAAAATGGCTGCCGCGATCTCCATCTGCGCACTCGCGGCCTACTGTGGCCATTTTCCTGAAGCCCCAGGAAGCAGAGAACTCAATCTGCGCATGCGTGGCCTCAGGAAGATGGCCATCGCCACCAAGAAACTCGTAATTAATCCGACTCTGCTGCTCGCCTTGGATACCGGGCTGCGGCGTCACCTCACCTGAGGAAGGGACCCTGCTCAGGTGCACGCCGTACCGCCCACTGCGTTTCAGCATCACCGCACCTCTGCCACCACCACACCACTGCTGCAACCTCCCGTGGACACCAGGCAGCGGCATCGTCCACCTTAGCAGGAAGGGACCCTGTTCAGGTGCACGCCTTACCTCCCACCGAACCTCAGCATCACCGCATCTTGGCCGCCGCTACACCACTGCCGCAACCCACCGTGGACACCAGGCTGTGGCATCGCCCACGTTAGCAGGAAGGGACCCTGTTAAGGTGCACTCCCCACAGCCCACACCGAACATCAGCACCGCCGACATCGGACCGGACTTATCCTGAGAAAGGGACCATGCCTCCTGTGACCCTGCTGTACCACCGCCTGCCCTCAGATAAGATACCTTAAATTCGGACAATAAGATGGACCCCCATCTTATAAAAATCTTTTTTTCTGCTATTTTCACCCCAAAATTTGGGGTGCGTCTTATAGTCCGAAAAATACGGTAATTTCATCTGGGCTAAAATTGGAATTCTGGAATATTCCTCTGGATGCTTTCATATTAACAACCCTAAGAGATTCCTCTGATCGACAACGGGCCCTGAACCTGGAAATTCTGCAGTTGATAAATAAACGGATCCTAGTTGAGGTTCCTGGGGGCCAGGGAGTGAGGGGGTTTTATTCTCCTCTGTTCTTGGTCTCCAAACCTGATGGTTCTTTCAGAACCATTATTAATTTGTGAAAACTAAATTCCTTCTTATGATCTCATACCTTTAAAACGGAGTCCATAAGATCTACAACCAAGCTTCTGTTTCCCAGGTGCTTCATGACGGTCCTGGACCTAAAGGACGCCTATTGCCACTTGCCCAAATACCAGGACCACCAACAGTACCTCAGAGTGGCGGTATGGCTCACGATCAGTTTAGACACTTTCAGTTCGCTGCTGTGCCATTTGATCTGTCCATGGCACCACATGTGTTCACTAAGGTGATGGCAGAGGTGATGGCTCATTTGAGAGAACAGGATACCCTGGTCATCCCATATCTGGATGATTTCCTTGTAGTAGGGAGATCGGCTACCCCGTGTAGTACCCTGCTGAACCATATAATATCATCTACAGGGTCTGGGATGAATAATAAATTTGGAAAAATCAAGACTAGTTCCCTCGGCCTCCTTCTGGATTTGGTAGCTCAACGTTGCTTTCTACCAGAGAATAAAAGACTCAGCATCATCCAGAAAGTCGGGAAGATAATTGACAATACAGATCTGTCCTTGAGGGATGCAATGTAACTGCTAGGTTCTCTCATGTCTTGTATGCCGGCCATGCAGTGGGCCCAATTTCACACCAGGGCTTTGCAGAATGAGGTGCTCGAAGCAGAGAGGAGATTGCAGGGTCACCTCGAAGGAAGAATGCAGTTGTCAGTCGCCACTGTGGACAACCTATCTTGGTGGATAGACCCACTACATCTGTCCAAAGGGGTACAGTGGGAGATAAAACCCAACATTATAGTCACGACAGATGGCAGTCTCTCTGGGTGGGGAGCTCACGTGGGAGACAGACTAGCCCAGGGGAAGTGGACGACCAGGAAAGCACAGGGTTCCTCAAACCTGAAAGAATTAGGGCGGTAAAGTATTCGCTTTTCGAGTTTCTACCAATTCTGCTGTGCACACATATACGAGTACACACCGACAACACTACAGTGGTAGCCTATTTGAGTCGGCAGGGGGGGACAAGGTCACAGTCACTAATGTCCACCTCAGACGACACTCACCCTGGCCGAAGATCACCTCCTCTCCCTGTCAACACATCATATCAGAGGGGAACACAATATTCAGGTAGACTATCTCAGTCGTCACTCCGTATGCCAGGGGGAATGGTCCCTAGACCGACGGGTGTTCAGGCAGATAGTAAGGTTATGGGCCCTCCCAGACATAGACGTTTTTGCTACAAGAAGCAGGTCAGGAGGTTTGCGTCCATACAAGCGTCAGACCAGCCAGAGGTGGTAGACTCCCTTCAAGTCCGGTGGGATTATACTCTGGCATTCTACGCATTCCCTCCAATGTGTCTGATCCTGCTAGTACTCAGGAAAATCAGAGACAAGAAAGCAAGTGTAATCTTGGTCGCCCCCTTCTGGCCCAGGAGGCCTTGGTTTTCTTGGCTGAGGGCGATGTCCGTGACCGACCCTTGGGTACTGCCAACGACCCCGGGGCTTCTCTCTCAGGGCCCATTCTGTCATCCCCAGATGGAAGGTCTCCACTTGGTGCCGTGGATTTTGAGAGGGAGCTGCTGAGGCGTAGAGGGTTTTCTTAAGCCCTAATCACCACCTTACTAAAGAGTAGGAAGAAGGTTAACACCAAAATTTATTATAAGACCTGGAGGAAGTTTTTGCTGTTCCACTCAGCTCCCCTGTCGGACCAGGTTCCAATTCCGGCAATTCTGGAATTTTTGCAGAAGGGTCGGGAGTTGGGGTTATCTGTTACACCCTTAGAGTACAGGTATAATGTAGCAGGGGACAGGTGAGTTACTATATTTATAAAAGCCTGTGAACGGGGTGACATAGTGCGTATTTCTAGATTACCTCCGTTGGATTTGAACCTTGTGCTAGATGCATTAACAAGTTTCCCCCTTCGAACCATAAGATGCTGCCTCTGTTAAGGTTCTGACCCTCAAGACAGCTTTATTAGTAAACTTAACTTCTGCAAGACGAGTCAGTGACATTCAAGCACTGTCGTAGATACTCCATTTTTGATGATTTTTCAAGACAAGATAGTTCTGAAACTGGTCCCGGCTTATTTATCAAAAGTCGCGTCTAGATTTCATAGGAGTCAGGAAATGTATCTACCATCCTTTTTCGATAGCCCTGTTACAGCGGAGGAACAAAGATATCATACTTTAATATACTAGAGTATTTAGAGAGGACTCAGTCTTGGAGGCAGAGTAGGGCTTTGTCTCCTTTCAAGGCAGAAAGAAGTGGTCGGGTGTCACAAGGAACACTATCGCCCTGTGGATAAGAGACACGATCTGCCTAGCTTATTCAGCCAAAGGGGAAACCCTTCTGGAAGAAGTGAGAGATCATTCAGCTAGCGCGCCATGGCATCTTCCTGGGCTGAAGGGAAGTGTGTTGTAATTTTCTCACTCTTTAGAGGTGATGGTACTCTGTGATGTAAATATGATTATTATGTACTAATCCGGTTGGCGGTTCCTCTCATGCTCTGAAACACAACTGAGGAGGACCGCCCCCTTTTAATCTGTAGGTTCCCTGTCCTGGTGGGCGGATCCCCTCTCTCAGTAGGGTGCTCCCAATGGAGCTGTCATAACAGGGGATCTCACATGAATTTCTAGATGATGGTCTTTTTGTAACATTCTTCATTCTTTGAGTTAAAAGCCGATGTTTAAGGGAGACGGTGTGAGCTCTTCTGCCCATCCAGGGGGCTGATCCCAGGGAGAGAGAACAAGAATTCACATGTCTAGTCAGGGAGGTGTTGGAATGACATCAAGGGGTGAGGATCTAGGCTGAGGTCCTGGAGCCCATGGATGGATGGCCTATGGAGTTTGGAGATCGATTGTCGGCTGGACTGGTTCCCCCTGCTACCGCTGAGGGATCTGTCTTCTTGATTTAACCTTCGTCAGGCTGCATAATTTTACAACGTTAACAGGCTGCAGAGGTACAATTGTACCTTCATATATACCTCCACTGTGGGAAGACGTTCTCCTTTAATTGGTTTCAGACTGCAGAGATGTCACGAAATTTCAGCCCTCTACGGCTTTTAGAAAAAAAGTTATTGCAATTTTAAAGCGGAATAGTTACAATTGTACCTACTCAGCCAGACAAAGGTTAAGGAAGTTTCTTAAGGACTGTTGTTGCTGTATACATGGGCTTTGGTTTTGTTATCTGTCGCTTGGAGGAGTGTGGATTTGGACTACAGACTATACTGGCAGGAGATACGAAATCTGTGGTTCAACCAAAAGCTGGAAGACAATGAGTATCACCTGGTACAGAGGCTGTATTTTGGCCATCTACCCGGAGTTGTAAAACCATGGATGTAAGGAGTAAAAAATAGTTGTATCGTTAACCTTCCTAGGTGATTATTACAACCCACAACCTCAGATCGTCACAAAAACCATCCCAGTAAACATGGACATATTTTGTGTCCCTGTAATTGTAACAACATGTACAATACAGTATAACCTCAAAAAACTATCATGCCTAGGTACTATCATGCCTAGGGAACCGGTCCACGCCCACGGAGGTAATGTGTTTATGCTATTGAGCAAATGTACTAATTTTGGGGGTCCTTTACATCCAGGTTATTTAACCCTTTATCTTTATCTTAAGTCGCACTTGCACCTTATTTATTATATCCTTGCAAGCTTTACCGCTGCATCTGGCTTTAATTACAAGGCCCTTCCAGCACCACATCCTTCACAGGCTGGTCCGTTTATAATGTGCACAGTGTCTCTACAGAAAAAAATTTTTTTGCTTCCTATCTTTATTTATGTTTTTATTGTTGATTCAAATAAAGTATTCATACTTTTAAAGCTATAGCTCTTCTTGCTTCTTTGGATGTATATGTACAATACAGTGATTTATGGTTATCGGTAAATAGTGTGAATAAAATGACACCTTTTATTCATATTATATTTTTTTTATAAAAAAGCTCATCATGCAGAACTTTGTTTTCCATTCTAAAAACGAAGACATAATGGAACCTAGACAGACCCAACAACAATTAACTGGACCACTCTCTGTTTCTGTTTGCATCAGTTGTGCAACAAATCAGTTTTGGATGTATAAAAGCTGATGTCGGATTGAGGGATAATGCCTATGTTCATATTCTGAAGCGTTGTGCACTGAGCACTCAGACTTGGGGTTACATCTTCATTTACAAAAATGGTGTACGAATGTGCACTTGATGTGTCTATTGTGGCCTTGTTTGGCTCTGTGTGCAGCTTTTGATTCATAATGCAGACAGGCGCAGAAGCTGCCTTCCATTCCATGAAATATCCTGGTCCATTGACTGCAACAGAATGAAGCGTGTGGCAATTTTTTTCTCATGAACCACCAAATACCAATATTTTTACGGTGCAGAACTTCATAGTGTGAATAAGTCCCATGGAGAGGGGACGAATGTCAGAGAAATCATATACCTTCTTGGCAGTGAGTGTGCTTGGTTGTAGTAAACAGCCATAGACAGTGAAGAAGGAGGTGGTGATGGGGGTAACTGAACTTCAGTAGTGCTAGTTCATGAGAAATCAAAACATACCAAGGGTGGAAGCTGGAGAAAAATCCCAAAAGGTAAAAGTTTGAGTGTGGGAAAGGTGAAAAACTGCTATGAGCAGGATAACTCCAAGCAAAAAAACAGATATGTGAAACTTTATTCACTAGAGAAGCTTAGTCACATATGTGGTTACCTATTTGTTGTGCACAAAGGTGTCTGTAGCCTGTAAGTTAGGTGATCTTTGAAAGAACTTGCCACTGTCAACCATGGATTACAGAGGACACGGCTGCAAATTCTTTTTCAGATGTTCCATTGCTCCATCACTTCATGACGGAGTCCAAAGCTTGCTGTTGACTTCCAATACATATAAAATAGTACAAAGAATTTCTTCTATTATCTTGTATCTATCGCATAGTTCCTTTTTGTAAAAAAAAAATACAAAACCTACACTTTAACCAAAGCCATGTTTTAGTTTTACATGACCATACTGTTTTGCTCTATGCTAGATACATGTATATACCTGTCAAAAAGTGTGTGAGCGATGTACACTAGCACTGGCTTACAGTTAACAGAGACAAGAAAATATTGAAAAAAATACAACCTGGTGGCCAAACATCATAATCTACTAGTCCTTGGTTAGCAGTCTACTTTCTTAGTCAGTCTAAACCTGAATTTTATTACAATTTGTATGAAAATGTTATAAAATATAGAAAAATCTAAATATTAATATACTGTAAATGCAGTGTTATTTACAAATAATTTTATTCTTGGCAGATGATGGTACCAGGAGCACAGAGGGTCATCTGATATTTTCAGATTTTGAAACAGGCGATCATGGTATCAAATCAGAATCATGTGAAGAATATGTAATTTTCCCAGATTCACCTCAAGCCCTTCTTAGGAAAAATCTATCATCTGATCCTTTTCAACAGGTCCTTTCTTCTTCTTCATTAAAGGAAATTATGGAAAAGCAAAACCACAAAAGTACTGAGGAACATGAAGTAGCTCACACAGGGGAAAAAACATTTTTATATTCAGAATCTGGGAAATGTTACAGTATTAAATCAAGATTTTTTTTACATCAGCAAAGTCACTCAGGGAAGAACCAATGTTCATGTTTAAAATGTGGGAAATATTTTAAAAAGAAATCATATCTTGTTTCACATCAAAAAACTCACACAGGGGAGAAGCCATTTTCATGCTCAGAATGTGGGAAATGTTTCAGTGAGAAAAAAAATCTTCTTACACATCAAAGAACTCACACAGGGGTGAAACCATTTTCATGTTTAAATTGTGGGAAATTTTTTAAAACGAAAGCACATTTTGTTTCACATCAAAAAACTCACACAGGGGAGAAGCCATTTTCATGCTCAGAATGTGGGAAAAGTTTTAGTGAGAAACACAATCTTGTTAGACATCAGAGAACACACACAGGGGAGAGACCATTTTTATGTTCTGAATGTGGGAAATGTTTTACAGATAAATCACAACTTCTTAGACATCAGAAAACTCACACTGGAGAAAAATCATTTTCTTGTTCAGAATGTGGGAAATATTTTATGCATAAATATTATCTTGTTACACATCAGAGAACTCACACAGGGGAAAAACCATTTCCATGTTCAGAATGTGGGAAATGTTTTTTAGCTAAATCACATCTTGTTACACATCAGAGAACTCACACAGGGGAGAAGCCATTTTCATGTTCAAAATGTGGGAAATGCTTTTTAGGTAAATCGTATCTTGTTAAACATCAGAGAACTCACACAGGGGAAAAACCATTTTCATGTTCTGAATGTGGGAAATGTTTTACAGATACATCACAACTTGTTAGGCATCGCAAAACTCATACAGGAGAGAAGCCGGTTTTGTTTTAAATCATTACAGTGTCACCATGTAAAAGAAAAATTACAAGCTGTAATCATGTAAAGTCACTTGTCTACAAGAGAAAGGGAAAACAACTTAGAGCACTAAATCATTATTAGAAAATGTATATAATGATCAATGACCATTTATTCTAAAAAGCAATTACAATTATAATGTCTATAAAATATTTATAATTTGTATGTACTATTTAACCTTTAATTAGTTTAGTGGAGTCCATCGGACCCCAGTCGAGTTTGTTTTCATCATGTTTCCGCAAGTATGGACTGTGACTAACCCTCTGTTTTAGAATCTTCCGAGCACCCCTCCTTCCTGCATTGACTACATGTGCCATGGCAAAAAAAATCCAAGGCATTTCTAGTACTGTCCACTATGCATCATGGTATATATATGTGAAGTTGATAACAAGAAGCCGGAAATAATAGTCTTTTACAATAAAACCAAGGGTGGCGTTGATACAAATAATAAACTGTACAAAACTTATAAAGTCGCTTCGAACAGTAAGAGATGTCCAATGGTTATGTTTTTTCATCTCTTCAATCTATCAGTAATAAATGCTTATGTCATTTATAACATGACTAATAAGACTAAAATTACCCTAAGAGAATTGCTGAAACATTTTTCCGATGGAATTCGTAAGCGCCGATAAAAGTATGAAAGCAGAATTTTCTAAATTGTCAAGTTTCCTGAAAAGACAGCTCATTTATGAAATTGAGCTTTTTTGTGGAAGTAGGTCAGTGTCAATTGTATGTGAGATCTAGTGACTGATAAAAACAAAACCAGATGTCATGATTGCAAGAAATTTGTGTTCAATGAGCTCCATAAGAAGATATGTGATTATTGTACCAAATTATTACTTGTTTTTTTCTTAGTATAGAAGTAGAGGTTTAAATTTTGCTGATTACTAAAAATGTCATATTTTCATTCAGCTAACGTGCTGTACCGTAGGTTCCTAAATAAAGTAAAAATTCTCTTTTAATATATTGTTTATTTTTCTGTATGAAAATTGGGTCCCATGTACCCATTGTGACTAATAGTGTAAATATTTTGACGCGACTAACTGAAGGTTAATAAAGTGCAAAATTTTAAAAAATATGCTCCCCGTTCAGCAGTCCTGAAATCTGCAGAGAAAACATCAGCTTCAGCAAGTTAGTTCTAAACATAGTAACATAGTTAGCAAGGCTGAAAAAAGACATTTGTCCATCCAGTTCAGTCTATATTCCATCAGAATAAATCCCCAGATCTACGTCCTTTTAAAGAACCTAATAACTGTAAGATACAATATTGTTACGCTCCAGGAAGACATCCAGGCCTCTTTTGAACCCCTAAACTGAGTTCGCCATCACCACCTAATCAGGCAAGGAATTCCAGATTCTCACTGCCCTAACAGTAAAGAATCCTCTTCAATGTTGATGGAAAAACTTTCTCTCCTCCAGACGCAGAGAATGCCCTCTTGTGACCGTCACATTCCTTGGTATAAATAGATCCTCGGAGAGATATTTGTATTGTACACTTATGTACTTATACATGGTTATTAGATCGCCCCTCAGTTGTCTTTTTTTCTAGACTAAATAATCCTAATTTTGCTAATCTCTCTGGGTGTTGTAGTTCCCCCATCCCCTTTATTAATTTTGTTGCCCTCTGTTGTACTCGCTCTAGTTCCATTATATACTTCCTGAGCCCCGGTGTCCAAAACTGGACACAGTACTCCAGGTGCAGTATAATGTTCTCATCATGTGTATCCAGACTTCTTTTAATGCACCCCATGATCCTGTTTGCCTTGACAGCCGCTGCCTGGCAATGGCTGCTCCAGGTAAGTTTATCATTAACTAGGATCCCCAAGTCCTTCTCCATGTCAGATTTACCCAGTGGTTTCCCGTTCAGTGTGTAATGGTGATATTGCACAGAAGGGACCCTCCAAATAATGGAATGGCTGACAGCCAAAGACGTTTAGCAAGAAGATGCCAAGGAGGTCGAGAATCTGCAAGTGGCAGTTCTACTCTCCGTGCCAGGCTAAGGGACCTGGACAGTAGCCCCTGTGAAGTACTAGATGGGTCAGACTTAGACAAGACAGTATAATAAGAACCTGGCACTCAACTGTTATAATGCAAGTGGATTTATTCAGGTCTCAATGGTAGTACAGTAACAAAAAACGTTTCAGTCTCATACAGCGACCTTCATCAGTTACGTGCTGTAAGTGATAGCGAGGTGAAAATTTATACCCTGTGGGTGAATTTGAAGAGGCAGTAAGGTATCCCATATATAGAAAGAAACTGAGACTAGCGATGGATTCCACGTCTGCAGCGCACAGCTCAGGCTGCCTACGTGTGATTCCTCCAAATCTCATTCCTTCAATATATGGAATACCAATGCTGCATTCATTTGATGCCTTTGCCTAAATTGCCTTCCTCTCCTGATTTGGTTCCGTTGTTTTTTCAGCATGTGGTTCGTTTGCATGATATTCCGGAGAATATTGTGTCCGACAGAGGTTCCCAGTTTGTTTCTAGGTTTTGGCGGGCCTTTTGTGCTAGGCTGGGCATTGATTTGTCTTTTTCTTGCGCATTTCATCCTCAGACAAATGGCCAGACCGAGCGAACTAATCAGACTTTGGAAACTTATTTGAGATGCTTTGTGTCTGCTGATCAGGATGATTGGGTGGCTTTCTTGCCATTGGCCGAGTTTGCCCTTAATAATCAGGCTAGTTCGGCTACTTTGGTTTCGCCCTTCTTTTGTAATTTTGGTTTTCATCCTCGTTTTTCTTCGGGGCAGGTTGAGCCTTCTGACTGTCCTGGTGTGGATTCTGTGGTTGACAGGTTGCAGCAAATTTGGCCTCATGTGGTGGACAATTTGGTGTTGTCTCAGGAGGAGGCTCAACGTTTTGCTAACCGTCGTCGGTGTGTTGGTTCCCGGCTTCGGGTTGGGGATCTGGTCTGGTTGTCTTCCCGTCATGTTCCTATGAAGGTTTCTTCCCCTAAGTTTAAGCCTCGGTTTATTGGCCCTTATAGGATTTCTGAGATTATTAATCCGGTGTCTTTTCGATTGGCCCTTCCGGCCTCTTTTGCTATCCATAATGTCTTCCATAGATCTTTATTGCGGAAATATGTGGTGCCCGTTGTTCCCTCTGTTGATCCTCCGGCCCCTGTGTTGGTTGATGGGGAGTTGGAGTATGTGGTTGAGAAGATTTTGGATTCTCGCTTTTCGAGGCGGAGGCTTCAGTACCTTGTCAAATGCAAGGGTTATGGCCAGGAGGATAATTCTTGGGTTTTTGCCTCTGATGTCCATGCGGCTGATTTGGTCTGTGCCTTTCATCTGGCTCGTCCTGATCGGCCTGGGGGCTCTGGCGAGGGTTCGGTGACCCCTCCTCAAGGGGGGGTACTGTTGTGAATTCTGCTCTTGGGTTCCCTCCGGTGGTGGTTGGTGGTATTGCAGTTGTCCCTGGGTTGCAATCCTGGGCAGGTGTCCTGTTGTGAATTCCGTTCTCGGACTCCCTCCTGTGGTCATGAATGGTACTTTGGTTAGTTCTGCTCTTGGACTCCCTCTGGTGGCTTCGAGCGGAACTGCTGGTCACTGAGGTTGGCTTTATCAGCTGCTCTCGTTTATTGCTATGCTGGCTTCCCTATTTAACTCCACTCAGATCGTTACTTCATGCCAGCTGTCAATGTTTCAGTATTGGTTCAGATCTCTCTTGGACTTCTCTGAGGACCTGTCTACTCCAGCAGAAGCTAAGTCTTTGCTAGTTCATTTGTTGTTACTGCTTCCTGAATATATTTCTTAGTACTGCTAATTTCTAGTCCAGCTTGCTATCATGATATTCCCTTGCTAGCTGGAAGCTCTGGGGGTGCTGAGTGGCACCTCCACACCGTGAGTCGGGGTGGGGAGTCTTTTTGCTTACTCTGCGTGTTTTTTTGTATTCTTTTGTGGTGACCGCATAGTTCCCTTTTCTATCCTCTGACTATTTAGTGAAGTCTGGCTTCCTTTGCTAAAACCTGTTTCATTCCTGTGTTTGTGACTTTCCTCTTAACTCACAGTCAATATATGTGGGGGTCTGCCTTTACCTTTGGGGAATTTCTCTGAGGCAAGGTAAGGCTTTTATTTCTATCTTTAGGTGTAGTTAGCTCTTAGGCTGTGAAGAGGCGTCTAGGGAGAGTTAGGTACGCTCCACGGCTATTTCTAGTGTTTGTGATAGGAGTAGGGTTTGCGGTCAGCAGAGTTCCCACTTCCCCAGAGCTAGTCCCGATTTTGAGTTTACTCATCAGGTTATTCCGGGTGCTCCTAACCACCAGGTCCATAACAGTGTCCCTGCTGATTGCAGCTCTGACTGGGGTATTTAGGTGTGCAGGATTCATTAGTCATTGTCAGTTGTCCTTTGTTTTTGGAGGTTTTGCATCTCTGTCTGGTTCCTCCTGCCCTGCTTCCAAATCAGCAAAGATAAGTGTCTGGTTTTTGTTTCTGCAGCACACATGCTGTGTGCTTTACAATTCAGTGCTATTCTTTATTTTTTCTTGTCCAGCTTAGACTGTGTTTGGATTTTTTCAGTCAAGTTGGATTCTCAGGAGATGCAGATATACAATCCATGTCTTTAGTTAGATGGTGGAATTTTTGTATTATCTGCTTTGGATATTTTTAGGGTTTTAATACTGACCGCTTAGTATTCTGTCCTATCCTTTTCTATTTAGCTAGAGTGGCCTCTTTTGCTAAAACCTGTTTTCTGCCTGTGTGTGTCTTTCCTCTAATACTCACAGTCAATATTTGTGGGGGGCTGCCTATCCTTTGGGGTTCTGCTCTGAGGCAAGATAGAATTCCTATTTCCATCTATAGGGGTATTTAGTCCTCCGGCTGTGTCGAGGTGTCTAGGATGTGTTAGGTACACCCCACGGCTACTTCTAGTTGCTGTGTCAGTTTAGGGTTTGCGGTCAGTACAGGTTCCACCTTCTCCAGAGAAAGTCCCATGCGGCTCCAAGGTCACCGGATCATAACAGCTGCCTCTTCAAATTCACCCACAGGGTATACATTTTCACCCTGCTATCACTTACATCACATTACTGATGAAGGTCGCTGTATGAGACCAAAACGTTTTTTTTAACTGTTCTACCATTGGGAACTGAATAAATCCACTTGCATTATAACAGTTGAGTGCCAGGTTCTTAAATGTCACTAAGGTCTGGGAACCTACCTTGGCACCAATTTTCTCAGCTGTGCAAATGTGTATTTTACATTTAGACAAGACAGTAGGCTCGACTGTGAGACTCATGGCCACTGGAGACCATCATGGAGCGAAAGGTCAGGTGACAGGGCGAACTGGAAAAATGTGGAGACTAAAAAGGGTCTGATGACACAAACGGACTGTGACTTAAGAAGCAAAGCTCAAGGCTTACATACTGACTGCTGGGGGCGGGGGAAGCCTAACAAGGATATGGTGCTGAATAACGCTCAAAATCGACTGAGAGGGCCCTCTCAACTGGTAGGGCAAGGTGGCATGGGTGCCTGGTCTCGAGACCCCTGGTTTATGGCAAGTGTTCAACCCCACAGAATTGAACAGAGGGGGGGATATGTGATGCAGTGACCCCTGTTACAACTAGGGGGTGCTGTATGTGCTCCTCAGGATACACATGGAGGAGTAATGGTGATAATGAGATGGTGACCGGCATCCTTGTGAATGGCCGGTATGTGGCTCAGAGGAGATCCTCTGCGCTGTAAGCCAGTAATGTTGTTCTGGGACTTGTAGTCCCACAAGTATTTGTGTAGTTTTAAAGGGAGGCTTACAGGGTTAGTCGGAGAGCTGGGGGGGTCTGACCACACACACACCTCCCACCTATGGGGGTGGCTACAGGTACATAATGTGACCATGGTTTGGGTCACATGGTCTGTGTTCTCTGTGTTCAGAGTGTATGGACCTGAATGGACAGAGTGTAAGGTCCTGTGAGACTGGACAGACCTGTGTGTTGGAAGGTCCTAGGAGTGGACTTCCTGAAGAGCACATGGAGAGGCCGTATGTGAAGAGTCTGTGATGGCACTGGGTTGGGGAAGCTACCGTTTCTTCTGCGGGTCTGGACTGTCGTGAGTGCCCTGGTCACAATGACGGCGATCCCAGTAAGACAGCTTCTGGCGAGGGTCAGTTAATGAACTGTGCGGCCATCCATGGTAAGTGGACGCAGTAAGGTCCAGCATGTTTAGAGACTGCAACCTAATGTCGTGCTATGACGTATCTGAGATAAAGCAGTAATTATGAAGTGCTATGGACTATGTGAGGTCTGTGATGTGTAACATGGCCTACAGTGGTTTATGAGTCCTGAATAAACCGGATAGACTGTTTTATGAGAGAAAACCGATCCTGTGTGCTTTAATCCTGTGCCAAACGAGTATCCCCTAACACATGCAGTAAGCGCTATCTTACACAGGACTGGCAGCACACATTGCTTCTTACGAGTCACTCAAGTTTATTAGCGGCATATCCTGATCCGCTTTAGTGTGTGGCGGTCTGACAGGCAGAGAGCTTTGAGGTGCAGCGCCGACAGTCTCTGTAACATATAACGCTGAGTGGTTCGGGGACTGCCAGCATTGGCATACACCCATAGCGCTACTGCCAGACGGTGACGTGGGCATTTTGACGGCTTGATATGCAATGCTGATGATCTTCTAAATTTTTAACTACGAGTCACTTGGAGATTATTGGTATTGAGTTACAATAATAGTCCTTATTTTACAGCTGCTGACAACACGTATCAATACCATTGCTGCATAATATAACCCATGTGGATAACCACCTGTATGCTGATGACACTCAGATCTACCTCTCTGGCCCAGATGTCACCTCTCTGCTCTCCTGAATCCCGGAGTGTCTATCAGCCATATCCTCCTCCTTCAACTCTCCCTTCCTAAAACTCAATGTAGACAAAACCGAACTCATCATCTTTCCTCCATCTCGTGTATCTCCCCAACCCGATCTATGTATTATGGTTATTGGCATCACGCTCTCTCCCTCACCTGAAATCCGCTGCCTCGGAGTAACTCTCGGCTCTGCCCTGTCCTTCAAACCGCATATCCAAACTCTTGCCACCTCTTGTCACCTCCAACTCAAAAACATTGATAGAATCCGTCCTTTCCTCAGCCCTAAATCTACTAAAACACTTGTGCATGCCCTCATCATCTCCCGCCTCGATTACTGCAACAACCTCATCTGTGGCCTCCCCACTAACTCTCTTGCACCACTCCAGTCTGTCCTCAACTCTGCTGCCCGGCTAATCCACCTCTGTCCTTGCTACTCCCCTGTTTCTCCCCTCTGCAAATTCCTCCACTGGCTCCCAATTCCCCAACGAATCCAGTTCAAACTACTAACACTGATGTACAAAGCCATCCACAACCTGTCCCCTCCCTATATCTCTGAACTAATCTCCCAATGTCTTCCCTCACATAATCTTCGATCCTCCCAAGACCTCCTACTCCCCTCCACACTTATTCATTCCTCACACAACCGCTTCCAAGATTTCTCCCAAATATCCCCCATCCTCTGGAATTCCACGCCTCAACACGTCCGACTATCCACCACCCTCGGATCCTTCAGATGGAACCTGAAAACCCATCTCTTCAGGAAAGCCTACAGCCCGCAATAACCATCCTGCTGCCTCACCACCACCAGAGCTGCTGCCTCACCACCACCAGAGTTACCGCCTCACCACCACCAGAGCTGCTGCCTCACCACCACCAGAGCTGCTGCACCCCCAACCTTCTGTCTCTTCCCAATTATTCCGTAGAATGTAAGTCCGCAAGGACAGGGTCCTCTCCCATCTGTACCAGTCATTGTAAATTTGTTTACTGTAAACGATATCCATAATTCTGTATGTAACCCCTTTCTCATGTACAGCACCATGGAATTAATGGTGCTATATAAATAAATAACAATAATAATAAAAATTGTGATTTAATAAAGTATAATTTTTATTCACTATTCCTCTTTCCCTTTGCAGAATTCTTCCCTCTATTGTAGGCTTTTTTTAATGCTGCAATTGCTGTAGCCACAAATTATAAATCTCTTCTTGAATTCACAGGCCTGTATTTCAAAGTCCACATCTGAAGAACAAAGGTGTCTGAGTCCTAGGAACTGACCCACAGGTATAGAACGAATGAGGGCTGCAGGATGAGAGGAAGGCGCATGTAAGAGTGAATTGGCTGCTGTGGGCTTCGTAAATGTCAGTCTGAAGGATGTTGCTTAGATCACGTTTAATAGTTACGTCCAGGAAGTAAATACGATTAGCATCATGATTATGAGTTAGACATATATTTAAATTATTCATGTTCAAATGGGACATAAATGCTCCAAGGTTTCAACAGACCCTGCCAGATGAAAAAAATATAATCTATGTACCGTGTCCAAAATAGAACACGGTACATTCCTTGGTGTCTGTCAGAAAGAAAGAGGTCCCTCTCCCACAGCCGAGGCTGACACTATTCACGGCGTGGCCAAAGGCTACTTATTCCAAGACCTCCAGCTGAATTAATCCACCACACAAAGGATAAATAGTCCAGAAGCCAAGTGCAGCTTAGTAACAGGATAAAAGCCCCTAGAAAATCAGAGTCCAACAATCCAGCAGAGGATAAAATAGTCCATATACTCTCTGAGGTGCTGTCTTCACATCATTGTCCCGCACAGGATCTGATCTCTTGTCTCTCCTGGCTGCTATTTTAAAAGTCCATCTCCTCATTCACAGGTCAGGGGGGAAGGTCCCAGGAGCTCATTGTTTCAACAATCTAGTTCAATATGTCATTAACGTATTAGCAAACAGCATTATTCACTGACCCTGTGGAAAGAACAGTATAGTACTGTGGGGGGCTGATATCAGATGGCATCTACAGCCATTCATCAATTAGCAAATGACAACTCATCCTACAAGAGAACACCATGAAAATCCGTAAAATATGAATGCAAACAAAATTATACCCACATACCATATCCCACCATCGAAGCAAGCTTCTTCTAAGAGCAGGGGGATTCATCTGTTTATATATATATATATATATATATATATATATATATATATATATATATATATATATACTGCTCAAAAAAATACAGGGAACACTAAAATACCACATCCTAGATACCTCTGAATGAAATATTCCAGTTGCAAATTTTTATTCATTGCATAGTGGAATGTGTTCAGAACAATAAAACATAACAATTATCAATGTAAATCAAAATGAATATCCCATGGAGGTCTGGATTTGGAATGATACTCAAAATCAAAGTGGAAAATCAAATTACAGGCTGATCCAATTTCAGTGGAAATGCCTCATGACAAGGAAAAGATGCTCAGTATTGTGTGTGGCCTCCACGTGCCTGTATGACCTCCTTACTGTACAACGCCTGGGCATGCTCCTGATGAGACAGCGGATGGTCTCCTGAGGGATCTCCTCCCAGACGTGGACTAAAGCATCCGCCAACTCCTGGACAGTCTGTGGTGCAACGTGACATTGGTGGATGGAGCGAGACATGATGTCCCAGATGTGCTCAATTGGATTCAGGTCTGGGGAATGGACAGGCCAGTTCATAGCTTCAATGCCTTCATCTTGCAGGAACTGCTGACACACTCCAGCCACATGAATCCTGGCATTATCCTGCATTAGGAGGAACCCAGGGCCAACCGCACCAGCATATGGTCTCACAAAGGGTCTGAGGATCTCATCTCGGTACCTAATGGAAGCCAGGCTACCCCTGGCGAGCACATTGAGGGCTGTGCGACCCTCCAAAGAAATGCCACCCCACACCATTACTGACCCACTGCCAAACCGGTCATGCTGAAGGATGTTGCAGGCAGCAAATTGCTCTCCACGGCATCTCCAGACTCTCACATGTGTGAATCTGCTTTCATCTGTGAAGAGCACAGGGCGCCAGTGGTGAATTTGCCAATCATAGTGTTCTGTGGCAAATGGCAAGCGTCCTGCACGGTGTTGGGCTGTGAGCACAACCCCCATCTGTGGACCTCGGGCACTCAGACCATCCTCATGGAGTCGGTTTCTAACAGTTTGTGCAGACACATGCACATTTGTGGCCTGCTGGAGGTCATTTTGCGGGGCTCTGGCAGTGCTCCTCCTGTTCCTTCTTGCACAAAGGCGGAGGTAGAGGTCCTGCTGCTGGGTTGTTGCCCTCCTACGGCCCCCTCCACATCCCCTGGTGTACTGGCCTGTCTCCTGGTAGAGCATCCAGCCTCGACACTACGCTGACAGACACAGCAAACCTTGCCACAGCTCGCATTGATGTGCCATCCTGGATGAGCTGCACTACCTGAGCCACTTGCGTGGGTTGTAGAGTCCATCTCATTTAACCACGAGTGTGAAAGCACAACCAACATTCAAAAGTGACCAAAACATCAGCCAGAAAGCATTGGTACTGAGATGTGGTCTGAGGTCCCCACCTGCAGAACCACTCTTTTATTGAGGGTGTCTTGATAATTGCCAATAATTTCCATCTGTTGTCTATTCCATTTGCACAACAGCATGTGAAATTGATTGTCAATCAGTGTTGCTTCCTAAGTGGACAATTTGATTTCACAGAAGTTTGATTTACTTGGAGTTATATTCTGTTGTTTAAGTGTTCCCTACAGCTCTGGCAAAAATTAAGAGACCACTGCAAAATGTTCAGGTTGTATGATTTTTCTCTTTATAGATATATTTTTGAGTAAAATGTAAATTTAGTCTTTTATTCTATAAACTTCTGACAACTTGTCTCTTAATTTCCAAGCAATACAATTTGTATTTTTTTCTGACAAAGATAAATGGTCAAAATAAAAAAATATATAAAACAGTGCTTGCAGACCTCAAATAATGAAAGAAAACAAGTTGATAATCATTTAGAAAAAAACAATACTAATGTTTTAACTCAGGAAGCATTCAGAAATGAATATTTTGTGGAATAACCTTGATTTTTAATTACAGCTTTCATGCATCTTGGCATGCTTTCCACCAGTCTTTCACAAAGCTTCTGGCGCAAAAATTTAAGCAGTTCTTCTTTGTTTAATGGATTGTGACTAACCATCATCCTCTTGATTACATTCCAGAGGTTTTCAATGGGGTTCAGGTCTGGAGATTGGGCTGCCCATGACAGGGTTTTGATGTGGTGGTCTCTTACTTTTTGCCAGAGCTGTACCTATATGTATTAACATACACCAAGACACTGATTGATCAACATAAATAATGTAACAACAAAATTACAATATATATATATATATATATATATATATATATATATATATATATATAGTGATACAGTGACTGGCGTCATTGTGAATGGCCGGTATGTGTTGCAAAGACAGAGGTTGTACTCTGTGCTGTAAGCCCGAAATGTTGTTGTTCTGGGTCATGTAGTTCCACAAGTGCTTGTTTAGTTATAAGGGGGCTTACAGGGTTAGTTGGAGAGCTGGGCGCGACTGACTAACCACACACACCTCCCACTTATGGGGGTAGTTACAGGTACATAATGTGACCAGGGTTTGGGTCACATGTTCAGAGTGTACAAAAAAGAGAATGCACCACGGCAATAAATGCACACCACAAGATTGTATAGAAAATTATTTAACAGTATATTTTTTATTGGTACTCCACACAAAATATTAAAACATAATTAAAACCAGATAAGAATCAATCCACTCAGAAAAATAAGTACATATGTTTAACATGTACTTAGTTTTCTGAGTGGATTGATTCTTGTCTGGTTTTAATTATGTTTTAATATTTTGTGCGACGTACCAATAAAATATACTGTTAAATAATTTTCTATACAATTTTGTGGTGTGCATTTATTGCAGTGGTGCTTTCTCTTTTTTGGCCATTATTGTTTACCACTGAGCTTGCACCCTTAGTTTTTCTTTTCCTCTGGTAGTGGTGCACTTGGTTTCTCTATAATCACATGTTCAGAGTGTATGGACCTGAATGGTCAGAGTGTGAGGTCCAGGATGGCCTGTCTGTTGGAATGTCCTGGAGTGGACTGGATTTCTGGAAGCACATGGTGAGGCCATGGACTTGAAGGCCTGTGTGTTGGAAGTTCCTGGGACTGGTCTTTCTGAATAGCACATGAAGAGGCCGTATGTGCAGAGTCTGTGATGGCACTGCGTTGGGGAAGCTACTGTACCTTCTGCGGGTCTGGACTATCTGAAATGCCCTGGTCACAAGGATGGTGATCCCAGTTAGGCAGCTTCCCTGGGAACCAGGACTGACAGGAGTCAGTGTGTGGAGCAGGAGCTCCAGGAAGGTAACCCAGAGTTGGGGACTCTGTGCACTGACGAGGGTCAGTTAATGAACTGTGCGGTCACCCATGGTAACTGGACAGAGTAAAGTCCAGCATGTTTAGAGACTGCAACCTAATGTCGTGCTATGTAAGGTAAGGTAACTCCAGATAAAGGGGGTTACAGGTGGAGAACTATCTGCCATTGGAACAGACTCTCGGTGGTTATGTTCCGTGGATGTATATAATGAACTGTTCGTGGTGCGGTTTATGTGGCTAAATAAACCGGAATAGACGTTTTTGTGCGAAAACGTGCCTGAGTGCTTTAATCCCACTGTCAAGCGAATGTTCCCAACACACTAAGGTAGTGTTGAATAATCAGTGTCTCGGTGTATGTTATATTAACACAGTCATGTCCTCAGGGACTCAGTAATTGGGCCAGTTCGAGTGTATGCCATACAAACTGGCTGGCAGTTATTGAAAATACACTGATTGGATCAGTTACTTGGGTGAATGCCATAGACACTAACTGGCTGACACACCAATTTGTATTATCTGAATGTAATTGTATGAAGTGATTGATAGAACGAGTGTGTAACAGTGGCTAAAGAACAGTCCCAGATTGATAAGGCACCCTTGTCAGACTGTGTGAAATGAATATAACCAACTTCCTGATGGTAGGAGAAATACGGTAAGTTGGGGACACAAGATAGACGTTGTAAGTGACAAAGGAAGCATCCTTGAAGAAGGGTGTCGAATGAGACCTTATCCTGAATACACAACTGTTTTCTTGTGTGGCAACTGAATCAAATGTAATGCTAAGTATAGAAATCCAAATTACATGAATATCACTTTTGGTTGTCAGAGTGATTAGCGGTATATTGATATTGATTGGCTTGAAGGATTTGTTATAGTCTTGATCCTCTTGATAATATTCACTTGTATGTGTTATTTGATTCTGACAGGTTCCCCATGCCCTCCACCCCAGCAGCAGTCACCATATATATGATTAAACTCCCTCCCTAACCCGCCCTGTATAACATAAATCAGTTAAATAAATGCTTTCAAAATGTTTATATTGTCCACATTTCCTATGCTAATGAGTGCTTTGACTAGTCGATGGGGTGTTAGTTGAGGTGCTAGTCAGCTCTTTTTCCATGTGGGCGTGATTAAATAATTTGCACAAGCTGGCCTTATCACTAGCTCATGCAAATCTCACGCGCCGCTCATTTCGTCAGCATCACTGTATCTCTGAAGCCAGGTGTATTCTTCCCGACTTCAGGGGTGCACTGCACATGACCGGAAGTTCAGAAGACGGACTCCGGTCATGCACGGAGCCCCATTGACTAGTCAAAGCCCTCATTAGCATAGGAAAGGTGACATTATAAATGCTTTTCTAAAGAATTTGGACTGGGGTCTAAGGGGTAACGTTTCTCCTTATGGAGAGTGACATACCATCTCTGGCTTGTCAAGGTAAGGAGGCTTATTTGCCGTACAATGCTCCTTTGGGAATTTAAATATGCAAATTGCCTCTTCTGAGAAAAAGAGGACTTAACTCTATAGCGCCACCTGTTGGAAGTAGTGATCCTACAAGTGACAATCAACCCTTTAACGAGTCGTGCAATATGACTTAGGATAAAAGCCAAATCAGTATCTCAATTCGCAGACACGGTGTTTCGGTCTGTTGGCCCTCGTCAGTGCGAAGCATGAGAACTGATTTGGCTAGGTGAGAGGCTCTGGACTGGGGTCTAAGGGGTAACGTTTCTCCTTATGGAGAGTGACATACCATCTCTGGCTTGTCAAGGTAAGGAGGCTTAATTGCCGTACAATGCTCCTCTGGGAATTTAAATATGCAAATTGCCTCTTCTGAGAAAAAGAGGACTTAACTCTATAGCGCCACCTGTTGGAAGTAGTGATCCTACAAGTGACAATCAACCCTTTAACGAGTCGTGCAATATGACTTAGGATAAAAGCCAAATCAGTGTCTTCATTCGCAGACACGGTGTTTCCGGCTGTTGGCCCTCGTCAGCGCGAAGCATGAGAACTGATTTGGCTAGGTGAGAGGCTCTGGACTGGGGTCTAAGGGGTAACGTTTCTCCTTATGGAGAGTGACATATCATCTCTGGCTTGTCAAGGTAAGGAGGCTTATTTGACGTACAATGCTCCTCTGGGAATTTAAATATGCAAATTGCCTCTTCTGAGAAAACGAGGACTTAACTCTATAGCGCCACCTGTTGGAAGTAGCGATCCTAAAAGTCACAATCAACCCTTTAACGAGTCGTGCAATATGACTTAGGATAAAAGCCAAATCAGTATCTCAGTTCGCAGACACGGTGTTTCGGGCTGTTGGCCCTCGTCAGTGCGAAGCATGAAAACTGTTTTGGCTAGGTGAGAGGCTCTGGACTGGGGTCTAAGGGGTAACGTTTCTCCTTATGGAGAGTGACATACCATCTCTGGCTTGTCAAGGTAAGGAGGCTTATTTGCCGTACAATGCTCCTCTGGGAATTTAAATATGCAAATTGCCTCTTCTGAGAAAAAGAGGACTTAACTCTATAGCGCCACCTGTTGGAAGTAGCGATCCTACAAGTCACAATCAACCCTTTAACGAGTCGTGCAATATGACTTAGGATAAAAGCCAAATCAGTATCTCAATTCGCAGACACGGTGTTTCGGGCTGTTGGCCCTCGTCAGTGCGAAGCATGAGAACTGATTTGGCTAGGTGAGAGGCTCTGGACTGGGGTCTAAGGGGTAACGTTTCTCCTTATGGAGAGTGACATACCATCTCTGGCTTGTCAAGGTAAGTTATGTCACTCTCCATAAGGAGAAACGTTACCCCTTAGACCCCACTCTTCATTGTCATTTTATCCCTCCGGCAATAGCCATGGCAAAACGGTGAGAGAAGAATGAACTTCAATTGGGAAGGAGAGTAGGACATAGCGAGATAAGTGAAGATTACCATATTTTTTAGACTATATGACAAACCAGACCATAAGACGCACCCCAAATTTGGGGAGGAAAATAGGAAAACATTGTTTTTTTAATAAAATCAACATGATCCCCAAATGTTAATTATCTTAAGAAGTATTGTATGTTAATTTTTTTTTCCCGTTTTCTAGTACAGGACATAGTTAATCAAATGGGGTCGTTCAAAAGTACAACTCGTCCCGCAAAAAATAAGCCCTCACATGGCCATATTGACGGAAAAATAAAAAAGTTATGGCTCTGGAAAGGAGGGGAGCGAAAAACGAAAAAAGATCCGGGGGTTAAGGGGTTAAATCTAAGCCCACTAGTTATTAAAATGAGGAACAAAGTGTATGATTTGGAAAAACTACCTCTGTAAGCCTTGGGTAGGGTAAACCTCATTAAGATGTGCTTAATGCCATGACTTCTGTATCTTGTACATAACTCACCTGTCTGGATTCCTAAATACTGGGACCTAGGGAGGGACCGCCAGAATAAAACTGGAAAAACTGCCATTACCAAAAAATCAAGTGGGGTTAGCATTACCTTATATATGAGGGTACCACTTAGCTTCCCAATTTCAGCACTTCCAAGGCTAGGCGTTGGAGGAAGCCCAGGAATCAGGATCAATTGTATTAAAATACTTGGGAAGGGGGAGAATTTACTGGAATTACACAAATGTGTAGATAGTCTGAGTATATACCCTACCCGGTCACTGGTCCATAAAATTTGGTGGACATGTAAAAGTCTGTTTGGGATTTCAGACTGCTGAAAATACATGCCTAGCTATGATAACTTTAATCTAGAGGAGTTGCAAGATTGGAGGGATTTGGAGAATTAACCCCTTTCTGACATTGGACGTAATAACTCGTCCCTGTGCCCCGGGCCTATTTGACCAGGGATGGATTATTACATCTGAGTGAACGCCCGTGCACACAGGGGGTGTGCGGGCAATTGCCATCAGGTGTCAGCTGATTCTGACAGCTAACACCCGGCACTAAGTGCCAGGAGCAGTCACAGACCACTACCGGCATTTTAACCCCCAAATACTGCGATCGAACACTATCGCAGCATTCCAGAAGCAGGCAGAGGGCTGGCAGCCCCCCTCTACCTTTGTATCAGAGACCCCGCGGTGTGACGTGGGATCCCAATCGTTGCCATGGTGACCCGATGTTGTCATGATGACATCTGGGTCACCAGTCCTAGCAAACTTGCTAATCATGCCCAGTGCATGATGAGCAACTTTGTCAGTGCAGAGCTGACAGTTTCTGCAGCATGGGGGATGCTGCTTCATCTCCATGCTGTAGAAGCGATCAGCCTGCAAAAAATGATTGTCCCATATTGGGACAAAGTAAACAAGTTAGAAAAAAAGTTAAAAAAAGTTTAAATAATTGTAAAAATATTTAAAAAAATAAAAAAATTAAGATATTGAATTTCTAAATAAATATTTGAATAAAAAAACACAATAAAAGTACACATTTGGTATCACCGCGTCCGCAACGACCCAACCTATAAAACTGTCCCACTGTCCTAAAAAACGAGGCAAAAACAAAGCAATGCTTTATCATCTTACCGCCAAACAAAAAGTAGAATAAAACGCGATCAAAAAGAAGGATATAAGTAAACATGGTACCACTGAAAACGGCATTTAGTCCCACAAAAAAGAGCCGCCATACAGTGTCATCACCAGAAAAATAAAAAAGTTATAGCTCTCACAATAAAGCGAAGCATTAAAAAAAATTATTTCTATAAAATAGTTTTTATTGTATAAAAGCGCCAAAACATAAAAAAATCTAAAATTGAGGTATCACTGTAATCGTACTGACCCAAAGAATAAAGCAATCAAAAAATGTCATGTTACCGAAAATGGTACCAATAAAAACATCAACTCATCCCGCAAAAAAACAAAATCTCACATGGCTCTGGGCCAAAATATGGAAAAATTATAGCTCTCAAAATGTGGTTGGTGAAGCAACTAACTTTTTTTTGCAATAAAAAGTGTCTTTTAGTGCGTGCCAAACATAAAAACCTGCTATAAATCTGGTATCGCTGTAATCGCACCGACCTGAAGAATAAAGTCGCCTAATCACTTATACCACATGAGGAATGGCGTAAAAAATAAATAAAACCAATTCTTCACATGCTGTTGATTTTTTCATTGTGCCTCCCAAAGATTGCAGTAAGGCTCATGCACATTTATCCTGCACTCTGAGTTGAGCTCTTATACTGAGGTTTCTGTGTAAATCTCTGAAATACGTGATTCAGACAGAACCCCTGGCAGAAGAGTCCATATAATGAGACAGATGGAGGTACTGTGGATGCGAT
This sequence comes from Ranitomeya variabilis, assembly GCF_051348905.1. Classification (NCBI taxonomy): domain Eukaryota; kingdom Metazoa; phylum Chordata; class Amphibia; order Anura; family Dendrobatidae; genus Ranitomeya; species Ranitomeya variabilis. Next base: position 638,039,020 of record NC_135235.1, on the reverse strand, counting down.
CTGACCTGTGATCCGGCGATGTCCACCTTTTTGGGATTGCATAAAAGTGCCGTCGGCCACAGTTTTGTGCACTTCTAAAAAGGACACCAATGAACAGAGGCCAGTCGGAGTCCAGAGTAACTCTGTTGCCTCATTACAGTGAATGGCTCCCTCAGGGGTTTCATCTGAATCACGTCACTCGGAGATTTAGATCGGGATCCAAGAAGTATCTTTTCTCCTTGCGGAGAGTGACATGTTAAGCATGTCGAGATGAGGAGACTTAGGGCTCCTTCTCACTTGCGAGAAATACGTCCGAGTCTCGCAGGTTAAAACCCTGCTATGGCGCCGGCACTCTAGAGCGGAGCGTGCAGCCGCACAGCAATGAATGGAGCTGCACGCTCCGCTCTGCAGTGCCGGCGCCACAGCAGGGTTTTAACCTGCGAAACTCAGATGTATTTCTCTGCAAGTGAGGAGCCCTTAAAGTCGCAATGCTCCTCTGGGAAATATGCAAATTGTCTCTTCAGAGAAGAACAGGACTAGAACTCTAATGCCACCTATTGGAAGTATCAATCCTAACATTGACCGTTAGGATTGCTACTTCCAATAGGTGGCACTAGAGTTCTAGTCCTCTTCCTCTTTGAAGAAACAAATTGGAGATTTAGATCGAAATTCCAAAGTAAGTGGTCAGCATAGAGCACCGGATAAATGTGATCCCAAACGTTATGTGCAATGTTCGCAATAAAAGCTTCAACTCAATCCACAAAAAAAGCAAGCCCTGGCTCAGGTCCATCATCTGTTAATGGAAATGTAGGGGCCTTCCACGTTACTGGTAGCACAAAGATTCTGGAAAAGCTAAATGGCTCCTCACCCGCCAAAAGAAATAGAGAAAAATTTCCGCTCCCAAATCCCACTCCCTTCTGAGCCCCAGTGATCGTAAACCACATAATGCGTCCACGTTTGGCATTTCTGAAGGGGTATAGTTTCCAAAATGGGGTCACTTGAGGGGGGGGGATTCTACTGTATAATAGTGCCCCGTTCCTCCCGAGTCTCTGTATGACTAAGTAGTACTGTACAGCCACATATGGGATATTGCTACGTTCAGTAGAGATTGTGGGACAAATTTTGGAGACATTGTTACCCAAAATCTGGGGCTAAAACAAAATTTTGGTGGTAAAAATGTAGTTATTTTGTCTTTACTGCCCAATGGTATAAAATTCTGTGACACACCCATGGTGTCAATATGATCACTGCACCCCTAGATGAATTCATTGAGAGGTGTAGTTCATAAAATGGGGTCACTTATGAGGGGGTTCTGCTGTTCTGGCACCTCATGGTTTCTCCCAGTGGGTCATGGCTCCTGCAAACCATTAGGGTATGTGTCCACCTTCAGGATGGCCGGCGGTTTGGACGGAGCGGTAAACCCGCTCCGCCCTAAGCCCCGCCCCCTTCTGTGACGCGATGATGTCGGATGTGTTCATTGCTCACATCCGGCATCATCGCACCCCACACATAGGGCCCTGTGATATACCTTGCGGCAGCGCAGCGTCGCCCCAAGGTAAACGGACATGCTGCGATCTTAAAAGACGCGCCGCATGTCCGGAATCGCAGGGCCGACGGATGCGTGTTACCACGCATAGTGGAGACGGGATTTCATAAAATCCCCTGCACTATGCTGTAACATCTGGACGCTGCGTGTTTGATGTTGGTTCCAAAATTGTGCTGATGTAAAGTTGACATTTAGGAGATGTTACTTATTAAGTATTTTGTGTGACTATCTCTGTGATTTAAGGGCATAAAAATTCAAAGTTTGAAAATTGCTAAATTTTTCACATTTTTGCCAAATTTCAATTTTTTCACAAATAAACGCAAATCATACCAAAGAAATTTTAACACTAACATGAAGTACAATATTCAAAAAGGGAATAACCTTTGGCACTCAAACAGTCAAGTTTTCGCTATTGTTTGGTGAAATACATTTTGGGTTTTATGGAGATGTACAGCCGCATATGATATTTTATTTGAGCTGATGTTTTATATGGTGAAATAAGTTTAGTTGATGATGTTAATCACTAGCTGTTCATATTTTTTTAATGTTCATAGACTTCCTTGACAAAAGCTAAGATTGCCGAAACATTGGAAAAATGATGTCTGTCACCCTATGATGTCGGCAATGTTCATTAATAAAAACCACTATTTGAAAATTGAACATATTGTTGACTGTTTGAGTGCCAAAGGTTATTCCCTTTTTGCGTATCATTTTTTCCTTTGAGCACCATATGCTTGGCAGAGTGCACCACTTTTGACCTCTCTGGATAAAGTACAATATGTCATGAAAAAATAATGTCAGAATCACTGGGATCCGTTGAAGCGTTCCAGAGTTATAAAAATATAAACTGACAGTAGTCAAAATTGCAAAGATTTGCCTGGTCATTAACGTGCAAACCACCTTCGGGGGTAAAGGGGTAAAGAATTGAGGATTAAAATATGTGCATCAGTTATACTCTGATAATCAAGTTGTTTAAGGAGTTTAATTTGCGTAAAACTGAATTCTTTAAATACTTGCAGCTAAGACATGCAATACGGGCTCAGGAAGCCATCTCCGATCTCTCTATATCCTCTTATGGGCTGTTAGACTTCGAAGTACAGGCGAAAGCAATGAAGGGAACCATCTCTCTGGTTTACAACTCATTGTTGCTAAAGATTTTGTGTGACCCAATGGTTCTGGTACGGAGTAAGTGGGAGGAGGGCGTGGGTAGCATTTCTACAGAGGAATGGGAAGAAGTGCTGGAATCTCAAGGGTTTCTATAGAGTATAGAGGAACCTGAACGTATTGTATAGAGCAGGCCGAAAGATGGATGACTGTTGTCCGTGTCGCAGGGAAGAAAATGCGGATCTGATGCACATGTTTTGGGCATGCCCGAGAGTGGTGGGGCTCTGGGGGGATTAACAGCAGAAGTGTTTAATATTCAAATCGCGCTTAGCGTGAACACCTGAGTGTTAGGATTAATGGGGGAGGTGGAAGGATGTCCCCAGGAACAGTTAGCTACTGCTAAAATACTCTACCAGGCTAGAGAATCTATAGCCACACACTGGCTGGCAACCAGACCTCCCTGTCTAGAAGAAGTGGTCCAATCACTCCACTCTTCTATCTTAATGGAAAAAAAGGTTTATATCAAGAGGGGGAGGGTGGTAAATTTGGTAAAGTATGGGGAGACTGGATTAGGTGCGCGGCTGGGGTTTCAGAGGAGCTACCTATACTGTAGATATCTGATAATGTAAATTATTATTACCACCTGCATGAGTAGTAGGATAATGTATGTGACTAATTGTTTAATAACACCTATTTGAGTATGGGTCTGGTTTTATTGTACTGCACACCTCATACACACGCACGGCTTCGCTCCGTACACATGCCGCTCTGCTCCGTACACCTCGTACACATGCCGCTCCACTCCGTACTCCTTGTACACATGCCGCTCCGCTCCATACACCTCGTACACACACGGTTCCTCTCCATACAAGTCGTACACTTGCGGCTCTGCTCCGTACACCTTGTACACATATGGCTCCGCTCCGTACACCTCGCACACACACGGCTCTTCTACATCCACCCTGTAAACCCCTCCTGACCCCACACATACACTTCCCCTCATCCAGCACCATGACAACCAGCACAGCAGAGCCCTGCATACACTGAGGCCCCTGATCATGTGACCCCTGACTCCTCCCCTCCTGTGACCTCATCACAGGTCCTGTGCGCACAGAACAGCCATATATGTGGTGTGCGGCTCTGCAGGTGGAGGTAGGTGCTGGAGATTCCCCATTACTGGGCGCAGGAGACATTAACCCCCTCAGTCACATTCCAGGACACAGAACGTGTTCCCGTCTGTGTCGCTATATCAGGGTCTCTGTCTGTATTGGATTACATTGGGTCACTTCCCTCCTGACGGCGCTCGCTGCTCTGTTACTGTACAGTCTCCATTATGGCCGTCGCCCGCTCCATGTTGTCACTATCAGGAGATATTAATGTTCTATTATTATCTGTTACTGACGTCCCCGGTTCTTCCGTCCCGATCTCTGTGGATGTTCCCAGCACTTTACAACTGTGTCTTGTTTTTATGGAATATTTCATGGAGATTCAGATATTTTTGATTTTTCTTTTAGATTTGTTCTGTGTTTTTGGTGCTGGATTGGAGATATTCTGTGAGAAATCTCTGTATGTAAGGTCCTTCATTTGAGCAGTCCCAAAATTCCCCCCAGAAACACCCAACTCAGAAATGTCTGCCTTATGGGTCACCATGTCATCTTCATCGCCAGCAAGTAAACTCATCCGCCTCTCACTGGGGATTCTTCATGGTTGAAAAGGCTCTTAGGCCTCTTTCACACTTCTGTCTTTGAGCTCCCGTCGAAATCCGTTGATGTTTGAAAGAACAGGATCCTGCAAATTTTTCTGCTGGATCCTGTTTTTTCTCATAGACTTGTATTAACGACGGATTGTGACAAATGGCCCTCTGTTTCATCCATCGTGCACTGGATCCGTCGTAAAAATTGCTGTCTGTCGGGTGGAGACAACGCACAGAGGAAGTTTTTTCTGTATGTGACAGTCGCTGACAGTCAAAAGCAGGAATCCAGTGACGGGTTCCGTCTATGGAAACTGAGCATGCGTGGAAGAATTTCCCGTCAGGGAAATTCTCTCTCTCTCGCTCACTCTCTCTCTTTACTATTGATGCTGCCTATGCAGCAGCATCAATAGTAACAAGGTATAATGTTAAAAAGAATAAAAAAATTAATTAATCGCAATATTCTTACCTTCTGGCGTCCCACGCAGCGTTACCGATGCTCCCGGCAGCTGGCGTTCCCAGTAATGCATTGCGAAATGACCCGATGATGTTGTGGTCTCGCGAGACTGCGACGTCGCCAGAGGTCATTGCACGCAAGGCATTACTGGGAACGCCAGCTGCCGTGAGCTGCGTGGGACGCCAGAAGGTAAGAATATTGCAATTTTTTTTATTATTTAACCTGGTTTGTGTTGTGTATGAGTTTTCGCAGTGTAAAACCGCTGCGAAGACGCATGCACAACAGGTGCACATAGCCTCGACGGGTCCTTCAGAAAAACTGGCCCAGTGCACCCATTTTTTACAATCTGCACAGGATCCGTCTTTTCAACATTTTGACGGATCCTGTGCAGATTGTAAAAACGGCAGTGTGAAAGAGGCCTTATCTGAGTAACTTAGCATCCCTGCCTTCCGTCGTATGTCTCAGAACAAGCTAAAATCCCACCTTATTATAACTAGCTGTAGCAGATCTTTAACTACTCCTCTCATGGGCCGCTTTGCCCCTGTTCATTTCTATAGTCACTTTTGCAACAGGGTAGTCCTTGGCATCCCTTTGAATACAATGAATGGGGGAGTGGACCTTTTCCAGGGTCACCGAGTTCAAGAGTCCAGACAACAGTACCCTTTGTGCTCTGACCAACATAGTCACACCTGAGAGTGCCGATATTTCAGATTTTAATTTGGCACACTACTGTGCGTCCTGTAAGGCCAGGTCGTAATAAGCCTTACGAGGCTCGCCAGTTAGATAGGTGGCCACCACCTCCACCCAATGCTCCGGCAGCAGCTTCTCTCACTCAGCTACCCTTTCGATTACTGTTAAAAATGCCCCAACATCACCCTGGGTGATCTTTTGCATAGCAGGTCTTACCACTTTCCAGACTTATGAGTCATCACCTGGACATGAGAGAAGGGCTGTTGGCCTCCCATGAACCGCCTCTGTGAGCAGCTCAATCTGCTACTGCTGTTGTCAATGCAAAACTTGTTGCTGTTGGAAGTGTTGCTGGATCTATTGCATAAGGCTGGGTTCACACTGCGTTACAGCAGCCCGTTCAACACATACGTTAAACGGGCTGCTGTAACGCAAGTGCCGACTTGGCACCATTGCTAGCGAAGATAGAGCATCTGCTAGCTCTATCTGCGCTAGCAGTGACGGACCCGGAAATGCTGCAGCCCGCGTCCCAGGGTCCGTCACTCAATGACGGCACATCCCTAGCGCACGCCCATTGTGGGCGTGCATTAGTGATGCGTCCGACATAGGAATTAATGGCGGCCGTTAAGGACTACGTTACACCGCATTTATGCCGCGGTGTAACGTAGTCCGTCTAACGGACGGGTTCAACGCAGTGTGAACCCAGCCTAAGCAGCTTACTTGTCTCCTGATGTGCCAGCTGTTGCTGCTGCTGGGCTTCACTAGGCGCTTAATCAGATCCTCCATGCTGTCTGATGTTGCTTGTTGGCTTATGGCCGCCTTCAACCAGGACATGCAGTACCCCTGTAGGACATGTAGAGAACCTCTGAAGTAGTCAAACGTGTTCCCTATGAACATTTTCCACACTTCCAACACCAACTGTGGTAGATCGGCTGCTCACAGAGGTAGACACAGGAACGCTTTCCTGTAAAGTCTTCCACTGGTTTATTAAAAAGGTGCTGCATAAACCAGTTCAAAAGTAGATAAACAAATATGGCCCTCCTAGCATAACGGGAAAAACAAAATAGCATACAGTACAGTCTGTGTAGCTGCGGGGATCCGCCCACTCAGGGAAAAGACGCAAGGTTTAGCTCCCTTTTAACATGAGCACACCTCTGGAGCTCTCCTCTCCAGGGACATCGAACACTGAATGAGTCCAAAGGCTTCACCTGTAGCTTCTAGCCCACACCCGGGGATGGAGATATGGCGAACAGCCTCCCACCCACTAAAACCCAGCTCTTTTTTTTTAAACAATAAATTTTTATTGAAATTCGCCAATATGGTACAGAAAGAGAAGGAACAACAATATTTTCATATATTACATTGTACAGTAAAGAAGAGGTAACTATCCTTCATTTATGTTCTGGCAAACTAACAACAAACTTAACACAAGACAAAACAAAAAAAACAGCAAGGTGGGGGACGAGGGTTAGGAAAGGAGGGAGGGGAGGGGAGACCCAAGAAGAAATTATACCAAGTCCGTTCCCTGTTGGGTAATTCAATCGGAAGCCTGAGAACTAAGGTTAGACAACTGAGATACCGTCATAGCGAAGGGGGTATGGCTTGCATAGTCCGCCCATGGGAGCCAAATAAGTTCGAATCTGTCCACTTTGTCAGCGAGTATGGCTGATAGTTTTTCGTTTACCATCTACCATGAAAGACGAGATTTAACTCCCGATAGGTCCAAGTTTGTTTTTTTTCCAAGCTGAAGCTATAGTTTGTTTAGCTGCTAAAAATATAAATGCGATAAGGACTCGGGAATATCTAGGAATATTGGGGATACGCTTATTTAGTAGAGCTTCCCAGGGGTTTTTCCTAAGGTTAACGTTCGTTATAGAGAGAATCAAGTAGTATACCCTGGACCAAAACCTACGTACAGTTGGGCATAGCCACCAAATATGAAGCATATCTCCTATGGAGTTACATCCTCGAAAAGAGTTTGGGGAGTAGTTATCGACTGCCTTTGCTACGCTGGCCGTGGTCAAGTACCATCTAGTCAGCACTTTATAATTAGTTTCTAACATGAGGGTATTTAGCATACCTCGAGTGGAGGAGGACCAAATCTGGGTCCACTCTGAGTCTGTCAGGGTTGAACCAATATCGGACTCCCAGCGAGAGGTATAGCCTAGGCATCGCCTGTGGGTTGTTGAGTTAATGTGTGAATAGAGAAGAGATATGATACCTGGAGCATGTGGGTTTTGGCGGCATCTCTGTTCAAAGGGAGTGAAGGAGTAAGGAGGGGTAGAGTTTTTTTAACAAAGATTGAACAAAATTTTTAAGTTATAAGTAGCAAAATATTTCTCTGGGTGGGAGATGATGTTTTTCTCTCAAAACAGAGAATGGGATAATCCCATCCACGTTGAAGAGATGGTGAACTCTTGTTATTCCCGCTGCCACCCATAGACGGAAGTCCCTGAGAGAATCCACGCCTGGGAGGAACTGGGTATTACCCCACAGGGGGGCCAAGGGTAGAAATGGTGATATTAAATGTGAAGAATATTTTAATGAGTCCCAAATTCTAAGAGAATGAACCATTATAGGGTTAGTGATTTCTGTACGCTGCGTTGGGAGAGTCCACAGTATTGTATCAAGGGTAGTCGAGTGGAGTTCAGAGGCCTCTAGAGCAAGCCACAGGGGTGATTCAGAATAGGCGTGGTATAACGTCAGTTGACCTAGTTGGGCTGCTTGATAATATTTCGGGAGGTTTGGGACCCCCAACCCCCCTTTTAGGCGGTGACGGTAGAGAGTGGCTCTATTAACTCTGGGGAGGCTGCCCCTCCAAACAAAGGTATTAATTGCTCGCTGGGCTATTTTAAGGTATTGAGTAGGAACCGAGACTGGGAGAACCCGAAATAGGTAAAGCAGTTTAGGGAGGATAGTCATCTTTAATGCACGCACTCGGCCGAGCCAGGAAAGATGAAGTTTGCCCCATGACTGAAGTATTAATCGAGGGTAATTAGCTGTGTTTAATGAATTGTAATCTGGAGTGAGTTTCACACCCAAGTAGTCCAAGTGGTTGGTAGCCCACTGGAACGGAAAATCTTGTTTTAGTAATGCGATAGTGGAGGGAGGGAGAGTTATATTCATGGCATAGGATTTAGAGGGATTAATTTGTAAACCTGAAATGTGCTCAAAATTGTTAAGAGTTTGAAGTAAGGCTGGAAGGGATGACCGAGGAGACGTTAGAAGGAGCAGCATATCGTCAGCGAACAAAAAAAGTTTGTGGGGTACTGATGCTATGGTAACACCCTGGATGGATGAATTGAGTCGAAGGTGTATCGCCAGAGGCTCAAAAGCTAAAAGGAATAATAGGGGTGATAAGGGACAGCCTTGGCGAGTGCCTCTATGAATAGGGAAGCGTGTGGCGGAAAAGCCATTGTACCGTACATATGCCGAAGGGGAACTATAGAGGGCGTGAATCCAGGAGAGGAAGTGATTAGGAAAATCCCATCTTTGCAGGACCGCAAACAGATAAGACCAAGACATAGAGTCAAAGGCTTTTTTGATGTCAAGCGACAGTAACATGCTTGGTATATTACTAAGTCTGCAGTGGTGCAACAGATGAGACCCTTCTTATATTATCCGATGCTTGTCTTTTAGGAACAAAACCCACCTGGTCCCTATGTATTAAGGCTCCCAGACCCGAGTTTAAACGGTGGGATAGAATCTTGGCTAGTATTTTAAGATCTACGTTGATTAGGGATATTGGTCTATAATTAGACCATACTAACTGATCAGAATTAGGCTTTGGTATCATAGACACTGCCGCTATCAATGATGCCTCTCCAGGTTTATTACCGTCTCTCAAGGAGTTAAAGTAGTTGGTGAGGTGGGGTATCAGGAGTGGGGCATATTTTTTGTAATATAAGGCTGTAAATCCGTCCGGGCCAGGCTTTTTATTGGCTTTCAATTGTTGGATAGCTAACTCTATGTCGTTGGGGGAAATAGGTTGGTTCAACTATTCAATCAAATTTGGACCCAGAGCTGGGAGTGGAATAGAGTCTAAAAAAGCGTCCAACTCCTTTGAATTTACAGTTGTAGTGGCGCTATATTCTGCTGAAACAATTGAGTAATCTTTTGTGGGTTGGACGTGATTCCTGGAGGGGTATGTAATCATACTGGGGGGCGGGGTTGAGGTAGACATTTTAACCGACGTGCTAAATTAAAATTGTTTTTATTATTGAGGGCATAAAACCGTTGTTGGGACCAGCGTATGACTCGGTCTGCATTTTCAGATAGGCAGAGGTCAAGTTCAGTTCGAGCGTGAGTGAGGTCTTTATATATGTCAGAGGAAGGCAAATTCTTCAACTGAGTCTCAAGCACTAATACCCTGTCCTCCAATTCAGCCACCCTCGCACATCTTTCTTTTTTCTTGCCGGAGGCCACTTGGATACAGAACCCTCTCAGCACTGCCTTATGAGCTTCCCATAAGGAAATTGGAGAAGAAGCTGATTGGAGGTTTAAAGAAAAATACTCTTCAAGGTGATTTTTAAGTTTTTGAGCGATTTCAGGGTAGGAGAGCAGAGAGTCGTTCAAGGTCCAATTGAATGAGTGAGGTTTAGGATGTAGCATAGAACATGTAAGTAGAATTGGGGAGTGGTCAGACCATGGGGTGGATAGGATGGAAATATTAGAGACATTTGGAATAAGGGATGGGTGGGCAAAAATATGGTCTATTCTAGTATAGACTAAATGTCGTCGGGAAAAATACGTGTAATCTCTACTTGAAGGATGCAAGTCCCTCCACAGGTGCACCCAGTGTTATTGGGAAAGGAGTTTATTAAGAGAGGTTGAGTCCGCCGAGGGAGGTGGCGATGGAGCAGTAGGGGATTGTGCAATAGTTGACCTATCCAGGTTAGGTTTGAGTATGCAGTTAGAATCGCCACAAAGTATCGTGGTTCCTTGGGCATGTTCGGTGATTAATTCACATAATTGGGAAAAAAAGGCGGTTTGATGGGTGTTAGGGGCATAGTATGAGACGATAGTTACCAGTTCGTCCGAAATGGAGCCTGTAACCATTAAGTAACGACCCTCTTTATCGGCAACTAAAGATTTAAAGACAAAAGGGACAGACCTCTTAAAACAAATGGCCACGCCTTTAGTTTTATTTGGGGCATTAGCTAAATAATATAACGGGTAGGAGGTGGATAGGAATTTTGGATAGGAGCTGGCCGAGAAATGCTTCTCATGGAGGCAGACCACATCAGCCCATTGAGTCCTGTAGTAGCGAAAGGCCTTGGTACGTTTGTGTGGAGAGTTAAAGCCATGTACATTGTGTGAAATGATCATTAGCGGCATGGTAAAAAGATATGAGGTTCGCTTATGGTAACTATCAATCATGGCATGGGACGGGAAGTGGAAGAAACCCCTTGGTTCAGGCAAGACAGGTAATAATTACTCGGGTGGGGAATGGGGAAGGAGTATTGGATGGTCGGGTTAACACAAGTAAAGCGGGTCGGGCACAACTGGAATGTAAGGGAAACAAGGGTAACTACAACATTGGCTAAGAACAACGTGCTGAGCAGCAGTGTATAGAGACACTGTAGGGACATAAGGACTAGTCAGGGACAACGCAGTATAGAGTAAAATTAGTAAATTTAGGCTTATAGGTAGGGTAGGGCAGGTGAGGGAAAGCTGGGTATGAGAAACGCCAATGAGGCATAACATTATACTGGGTCTCCCCGAGGCCAATCATCTGTGCCTTTACAGCCTTTTTACTAGGCACTGCTCCTAATAGCCAGATTCCTACTCCACACTGATGAGGGGCAAATACCCCGAAACAGCTGTCTGTGGATGGATACCATGCTTGGCATAGGTGGTTTTCCTGTATTGGATGTTTTCCTTTATTGGATGCTGCCCTTTCCGTGGTTGTTCCTTCCCGGGGAAAGGCCTGGCTATTCACTGCTTGCGTTGAGAAACACGTGATGGTGTCTCCGCAGCTACTCTACATGCATTATACTGGGGTTAACACATAGGCTGCAAACCAAGCTAGCTCCGTATAGGTAGCTGTTAAGAGAGAAAATTCAACCACAATAAAATACTGGAAACACTACATGGCGTGTAGTTAGTAACGATAACCTAAGGTTAAAAATAAAACATCAATGCATAATAGGAGAAATAGACCTTCTCGGGTGATCATGGCAGATAGGATAATATTTTGAATCTGGATTCCGAGTAGGTGTCTACCGTGAAATGGAAAAACAATAATATGCATTAATAACTTTAACTCGAACGTCCTGTCAGCTATAAAACAATTAAAAGTTATAGGTTAATAATGACACCAAGGGACTCTAAAGGCAGCGTTCAGAATTGCCTAGGTGTGCATCAGAGCTCCAGGTAGAGCTATCGTAATTGTAGGGTCTCAGGGAGGGGCCGATGAGGCTTGCAGTTCAGGTCGTCTGTCCTCCGAACGTGACAAAGACGATGATGGCAGTGAGGTGGGCGAGGGGGGATTCATAAGTTGCAGCTTGGTGAGGCAGCGGCTTGCGCCCTCTGGGGAAAGGACCGTATGAACCATCTCGCCGTGGGTAAACATCAGCTTAAAGGGGAATCCCCAACGGTACTTAATATTTTTGGAACGTAGAACTTGCACATATGGCCTCATTGCCCGTCTTTTCGCAATAGTAGTAGGAGCCAGGTCCGGGAACAGTTCGTAAGGGTGTCCCTGGAAGACCAATGATGATGATTTTCTTGCAGCTTGAAGAAGTTGATCTTTAGTTTTATAATAGTGAAGCTTTAATATTATATCTCTCGGGGGGCCATCAGGTTTCTTTCTGGTTAAAGCTCTGTGAATGCGGTCCATCTCAAGGCGTTCAATAGAAATGCCAGGTAAAAGTTCTTGGAACAGAGCTGTAGCCGTAGACTGGAGGTCTGTAATGGACTCCGGCAGACCTCTAATTCTAATATTGCCTCTGCGGGCTCGATTCTCGAAGTCCTCTAGCTTGTTATTGAGGGTATATATCTCTTCATGAAGCGACTCCATATCTTTTTCATGAGTAGCGAGATTGGCGAGAGTATAGTCCATTTTGTCCTCTAGGTCAGAGGTACGAGATCCCAGCTCCCTAATCTCTTTCGTTAAGTCTTTAGTCAATTTGTCGGACATTTTGGATAATTCCGTATGTAAAATAGACTGAAATTGTGAGAGTAGGGCAGTATGATCCGGAGTTGGGGTACTTGGGATCCTGGTGGTAGAGGCTGGAATTGTTTCGGACTCTGCTCCATCCATTATGGAGGAATTGGAGGATTCAGACTGGGAGTGTGGCCCCGGAGACATATTGTCCTCTAGATCAGTTAGCGCCTGAAACCTATTGCTAGCGTACCTTGAATTAGTTCTGCGCTGCTTAGTCATGGGAGCGGTGGAATTAGATAGAGAACCACAGTATTATAAGACCAGCTTAAAGGGATAAAGTCAAGGGGAATGCATGCTGCACGTTGTCCCTTACAGGGATTAGGGGGGTGTTGAGTTTAAGCCATTAATAAAGTCTCAGTGAGCCTCCAGGAATGAGACTTAGCAGGCCAGACCCCATGAGAGTGTAGCTTTAATGATGACCAGAAAGCTGTCGGTTCTAGAGTCACTGGGCCCCTGGGAGTATTTTATGAAAATAGACAATCTGCTGTTCTTGCCTCTATTTCCTCTTCAGAGCTTCGCTGTAGGACAACTTGGCAACCAGGACCTGTCACAGTCACCCTGGAGGAGCTCAACCCCTCTCTGCCCTACAAGTGTGCAGGTAATGCAGGGATGGGATAACGCAGCCGGGCCGCAGACCAGGGGGTCGGGTGGGGGAGCCTCAACACCAGCAGCGCCGTACTCTCCAGGGACGTGGCGCCGACAAGCTGCCCCCCGTGTCTGTCCCGGATCCGCACCGCGAGGCGAGTCCGGAGACCGCAGATATGTTACTCCTCAGGACCGCCGCAGTATAAGCTGCCTCACCCCAAGGCCGGCGGTCGCACAGCACCAGCGTTCCGGCACCGTCAGGCGCTCTGTCTCTCACCCTCAGTGTCCTGCTGTTGAGCGTTGCGGGGACCAGGCTTCCAGGGACGCCGCGGGTAGGCAAGTGACCTGCAGGGAGACTGTACCGAAGTCCCCGTTATATCGGCGGGTGCCGCTGGTTACCTCCTCTCTAGGTGTCGTCCCTCCGGCCGGTGTGCTTTTAGCCGAGGACCGCTGCAGGGATGGAAGAGGGGGAGGGCGGAAAAGTCTCCACCAACGCGCCTGAGCTCGGCTCGTCCCCGGTCTCTTCACCTCCCACCGGCCTCGGATCTCAACCGACAGAGTCGCTGGGGTTCTAAGGAACAGGGGTAAGCCACACCGTTATCCTGCTGATCACGCTCTTCTATGTGGAGGCGGGTGAGGTGCAGAAGGTCGATCGCTTCTTGCAGGCTTCAGGCCTGTATGTAGGCCTCCGGGTTTCCCTGCGGCTGAGGCTCAATTATATGGCCAATATAGCTCAATAAAGTTTCCAGGGCTTTTAGGCAGATGAATAGAGCCTTCAAAGCTTAATTTGACGATTTGGACGATTGGATTAGGCAGATTTTATCTGCTATTAGAGGATCTTAGGGAAAATGCATCCTGCTCCTTCTGCAGTTAGCCACGCCCCCCTAAAACCCAGCTCTTAACATGTCTGACTAACCCCTCTCAGCACATAGTATGCTGGAGCACTTTCCCAGGTTCATATCACTGAGGCTAACATCCTGAGTGACACATATCTCCTCTCCAGTATTTTACTAGTGACCTTCTCACAGCACTTTATAACTTTATGTATTGTTTTTATGAAATATTTAATAAAGATTCAGATATATTAGATTTTTTTCTATTGGGGTTCTGTGTTATTGGTGCTGGATTGGAGATATTCTGTGATAAATCTCAGTATGTGACTATTATTAGATTGTGTGTTATACCGGGGGCAGGATGGGGCCATGACTGGATGTAATGATCATGTGACGCCGGTAACAGCTCCGGAGATTTCTTACATGGGATCTTTATGATGTTACATCGTCATCTTCTCCCCATTCAGGTCCCTACAATATCAGATCCTCTCAGTGGAGATCTTCTATATAAGAGAATTCTCCTGAGTGACCCTACAAGGATGGATAGGGACAGGGACAAGATGGCGGAGAGGATATTACACCTCACCCTAGAGATCCTCTTCCGGCTTACTGGAGAGGTGAGAGATTCTGATGACGTCACATTACATCATTCTTATCTATGGGAGTAACAGATGGACAGAACTGGAGAGGTGAGGACTCTGGAAATGTCTGTAGTGAGATTTATTAATGTGTCTCTCCATAACCAGGATTACACAGTAGTAAAGAAGATCTCTAGTGAGCACTGTCAGGACCCTGTGTCTGAGGGATGGGGAAGACCCCTGAGCCCAATCACAGAGCCTCCACCTCACCCCCTGATACATGAGGACATCAATGACCAGAAGATCCTAGAACTCACCTACAAGATGATTGAGCTGCTGACTGGAGAGGTGACACTGCTGGGAATGTTGGGACACTATACAGTAATGCTATGGAGGGATCGGGGGAATGACGGTATCATTGTATGTGTCAGGTTCCTATAAGGTGTCAGGATGTCGCTGTCTATTTCTCCATGGAGGAGTGGGAGTATTTAGAAAGACACAAAGATCTGTACAAGGACGTCATGATGGAGGTTCCCCAGCCCCTCACATCACCAGGTAATAGCCAGGACTAAATACACACGGCCTATAATTATCTGTATGTAAAGAATGAATTCAGTCCCTGTATGTGTTTCCTACAGTTCTATCCAGTAAGAGGACAACACCAGAGAGATGTCCCCGTCCTCTTCTTCCACAGGACTGTAAACAAGAAGATCTCGATGTTCTTCAGGATCATCAGGTAGATGGAGAGAAGTTGTCATGAGATCTCTCCTTTGATGTGTAGAACGTTGTCAAGTTCTTGTGTTCAGTATTGCTTTATCGACAAGTATTATACACTGAACGGACAATTTATTAGAGACATCGCCACTTTCTTATTTGGAACTTTGCTGTATACAGAATAGACCTGTAACCACGCAGTATAATCTAAAATGAAGTGATCATGTTTCAGTGTGAAACCATTATACTGAGACTATTGAGCTCTTCAACAGCTAAGGCCCAAATTTTGAAAAACTCCCAACCTCAAGAGGTTGTTTGTCAAAAGTGCTGAGAATATTGTGGTAGAGGAAGAAAATACAATGAAAGGGGATCCTGTGGACATAAATGGCTTGTCGAGAAAGACATCAATAATTGTGCTGAGGAGCAGGTAGTTCACAGTCTTGTAAATTTGAACTGAATACAGAACTGGAGTCCAACTAACGTGTTAGAATACAATCATTGGTCCTTAGCACTAATGGACTACAACACCAGATGAACAAACCCAGTGCCACCATTGTCTGAGGGAAATAGAAAAAAAAGCTTGAGTAAAAATGATATCACTGAGCAGTGGAAAACATCTTCTAGTCAGATGAATCCAGATTTCTGTTGCAGCATGCTAATTAGTGGGTCAGAATTTAATACAAGCAGCATAAATCCATGTATCCTTTCTGTCAGATGTTGTCATTTCAGGTTGGTGGAGGTAGAGTAATGGCGGGGGATTTTTTTTCTAGGCTCATCCTGGGTCCTTTATCTGTGGATGGATGTTTTGATAATAGGGCTTACATAAGCATTCCGGCGAACCAAGTTCATCACTTCATGGCAGCTGTTTACCTTGCGTTAGAAGGACAATGCACCATGACACAATGATCGATTAGTCATGGATTGCTTCCAGGAATATTAGAGTTTTTGTTGCTTTCCCTGCCTTCATAGTCCTCATATTTAAATCATATAGAGCATCTCTAGGATGAGGTAAAACAGACTGTTCACATGTCAGTTTCTCTATCTTATTTGCGGCAATAGCAAGAAGCTATCCTGTCGGGATGGGCCAATATTTTTGCACAATTACTTCTTCATCTAGTGGAATCTATTACAAGATGAATTTCTGAGGTTCTGAAAACAAAACCTCACTAGATGGGTGTCTCTAATAATGTGGCCATTCAGTGTATGTTTTATACCTGGTGTGGAGATGACAGGGTAAATCTGATCATAGACATTACATATTGTCTGGATCTTCTCAAAATTTTCTGGTTATGGAGACTGCTGGTTAGAATTAGGAGCCAACAGGTTGGATTTATACAGGAGACCTGCAGCTATGTGATAATTACTGCTGTCATTTTTTTGACTGTCATGATAATTTATTATCTTTTCTGTTCTTCTGACTCATTTTTTACAACTTCTCCATCTGTTTCAGGGTAAATATCTGCCCCATATTAATACCCCAGAGACATATGTGAGGGGTGATGAGTGGTGTAAAGAGGAGATTAATACAGATAACTGCACAGGTAGGCATAGCCTAAAAAACAATCAGCACAAGAAATGCACTTTTCGGTTGGCTCCATCCCTGAGGGAACACAAATCCATTATGGGTATTTCTTATTTATGCTTTATGATTGTGCACATAATAATATAAGATTATTCTTGTGACTTGTTCTAACATTTCATGATTTCACATATCTGGTCACTTTACATTTTCTGTATCTAGTATCAATTGCTTTTAGGTTATCTGACGACCCATATTACACAGACATATGTGATAGGTGATGAGTGGTGTAAAGAGGAGTATACTACAGATAACAGCACAGGTGAGTATAACCTAAAAAGCAATCAGTGCCCGAAACGCACGGCAGGTTTGGCTCCAATAACACCTCCATTAAGGGTATTTCTTATTTATGCTCTATGATTGTGCACATAATGATATGTGATTATTTTTGTAATGTGTGAGGACATTTAATCTCTTGCACATATCTGGTCAGTTTACATTATGTTTTGCGGTGCATGATTATTATATTACATTATATGGTGATGTGCTGAAGATCTTTGCAATGTCCGGTATTACCCTGGTTTTTTGTAAACCTACTACCATGGATTTTGGTTTCCTTCATCATTTTTGTACAATCATGATTTTATTGCCATGGTATAGGACATGGTTCTTGTCCTCCTCTCTCAGGGTTTATATTGCTGGCCTCTCTTTGCATCTGGGAGGGGTATTTATACACACTCCAGACTAGGATTCCCTGTCAGCTATACTTTCGTTTAGTCTGTGTGTCTGACCCCTTGAGTGTGTGCTCTGTTTGCGTTTGCTGGTTTTGCTCTCCGTGCCTTATACTGCTCGTTTGTTCTGTTGGCTCTCTGACCTTTGGCTCACTCTCTGACTATCCCTCCGCCTTTTTCCTTGGTTACCTCGTTATCTCCTGGCTTTGATCTTGGCACGTTTTACTACTCTCCAGTGTATATCGTCTCCTTTGCACCCGACATCTGGCTCCGCCCTCGACCACCTCCTACCCTGTCATGTGGTTCAGGTCCTGTTTGCTACCCTGTGAGTTCCCCGTCGCTCTGCTCTCTGCTCCCTTGCTGCAGTGCGCAGCTCTCCCCACAGCAGTATACCCGGGAGTTGTGACATTATATCTGACCATACAGTCTTTCCCTGGTGGTGGGGTGTTAGTATATTATGGAGCCAGTACAGGCTCTCACTGAGCAGGTTAATGAGCTCTCCCAGATTATGTAGAAGCTGTCCATGGAACAGCAAGTCCTGGTTCGCTCGCACCAACAAGTGCAGAGAGAGGCGGCAGGCGCTCTACAGGGGTCTGCTCCATTGGGGTTCTGAGAGGGGGCTCTACTGATGTATCCCTAGCGGACCCCGAGCAACCAGTAAAATTACCCGACAATTTTTCCGGAGATAAAAAATTGTTTAGGGTCTTCAAAGAGGGATGCAAGTTGTTCTTTGAATTGCGTCCCTGGGCCTCTGGAAATTAAAGGCAGAGGGTGGGGATCGTAATATCCTTGTTAAGGGGGGCTCCACAGGCATGGGCTTTCTCTCTCCCTTCCTCTGCTCCTGAACGTATGTCTGTGAACCTGTTCTTTGAGGCTTTGGGGCACATTTATGATGAGTCTGATGGAGTGCGCCTGGCAGAGGATATGGTGATGAGTGTGAAAAAGAGGAGGCACTCCGCTGAATGGGTCTGCTCAGAGTTTAGGCGTTGGGCAGCCGAAGTATCTTGGAGCAACGCCACCCTGAGGGGGTTGTTCCGCAGAGGCCTGTCTGACTGTCTATAGGACGCCCTGGCATTACATCCTCTTCCTGATACCCCGGAGGATGCCATGATGCAGGCGGACTGTATGGATCGGAGACTCCATGCTAGAGGAGTGATGCAACAAGAGACTCCCTTGTACTCCAAATTGTGTGATGCTGCACTTGTTCCTGAGCCCATGGAGATTGGGTGTGTCTCGGTAAAGGAAAAAGAGAGAAGGCACCGTAGAGACAACCTACTATGCTTTTACTGTAGAGCCTCTGGACATTGGAAAAGGGACTGTCCCTCCTGCCCTGGAACAGTCGGAAAAGCGACTGAGTCTGGACAACAATCATGGAGGTTGTCCAGACTCCAAGGTACATTTTTTCTCGCTTGCTAACATTATGCTCCAGGTGGAATTGGAACTTTCCCGCGGTCCTGTCATGACCACCGCCTTTGTTGACTGCGGTTCCTCCATTAATCTAATTGATGCCCAAGTTGTGCCACTTAATAAGATAGGGACAGTCAGGCTGAAAGACCCTGTTAAAATTGTGGCTGTTGATTCATCCCCTCTTAAAGTCCTCTTTTTCTCAGAAGAGGCAATTTGCATATTTAAATTCCCAGAGGAGCATTGTACGGCAAATAAGCCTCCTTACCTTGACAAGCCAGAGATGGTATGTCACTCTCCATAAGGAGAAACGATACCCCTTAGACCCCATAGATAAGTTAAACAGTGAATTAAACTATCTAATATCAATTGTTTATTAGGTTGTAGTTCTGTAATCATGGTTCTTTTTCAGTACTATGTGTGCATGTCAATGGTTCGATTGCATGGAGAAATAGTAGTGGTTTTAGGTGGAATCCCTGACGAGTACCTCTTTTGAAAATATGCTGAGGAGAAACAGTTATAGGGGACATAGGCCAAAGGCGAACTTTACAAGGCATAGATCCATAAAAGAAATTGATAGGTATTTCCATTTGCGCAAGACTGCAAACAGATATGGCCATGAGATAGAATCAAAGGCTTTTTTAATGTCAAGTAATAGTAGCAAACTTTCAAAGTTATGTTGTTTGCATTGATGCAGAAGATGAGAAACCCTCCGGATATTATCAGATGCTTGCCTGTGGGGCACAAAAGCAAGCTGATCATTGTGTGTGAGAAATCCCAGACTTGAATTTAGATGTTGAGATACAATTTTTGCTAAGAGTTTGAGATCTATGTTGGGATATTGGTCTGTAATTAGACCATAATGTGTGATCTGAGTTTGGTTTAGGCATCATGGATATTGCTGCCATGAAAGAGTTTGCCCCTGGCCTATAACCATCTCTTAATGAATTATGAAAAGCTGGTGAGATGTGGGAGTATGCAAATGCATATATCATGTAGTAAAGGGCTGTGAACCCATCAGGACCTGTTTTTTGGTTATTTTTTTAGATGTTGAATTGTATTTTCTCTTTCACAGGGAGAGGTTGCTTGATTTAGAAGTTCAATCATGTATGGACCAAGGGTTGGAATAGGGTAGAGTTTAGGAAAGTTTCTATTTTTTGAGTATTTATTGGAGAGGTGTCATCATATAAATGTTCAATTTGCTGTTGAAAATGAAGAGCAATTAGTTGCACATTAGAGGTTAAACCTGTGGCGGTGGGCAGATGTATAGGATTATGAGGCAGCGGGAGGCATTTGTGGCAACCAGGCATCAATATTTTTATGTTGCAGAAACTTAAAAGTATATCCCATAGAGAGGGGGAGAATGACAGAAAAATCATATACCTGCCTGGCAGTGAGTGTCCTTGGTTGTGGTAAACAGCCATAGAAATTGAAGAAGGTGGGGGATAATGTAACTTCAGCTGTGCTAGTTCCTGAGAAATCAAAACATATCATGTGAGCAGCACTAGAGAAACATCCCGGGAGAAAAAAGTTTGTGGAAAAGGTGAAAAAAAAAAATCTATGAGCAGAATAGCTCAATGCTAAAAAACAGATATGTGCAACCTTATTACCATAGAAGCTTAGTCACATATGTGGTTACCTATTTGTTGTGCAGAAAAGTGTCCGTAGCCCGTAAGTTAGGTGAACTTTGAAAGAACCAACAACTGTCATCCATGGATGACTGAGGACACTGCTGCAAATTCATTTTCAGATCTCCCAATGCTCCCATATTCATGATGGAGTCTAATCCTTGACTTCCAATACATATAAAATTAGTCGTTTTTCTAAAAAAAAAAAAGTACAAAACCTACACTTGCATAAAAGCCATGGCTTATTATTACATGACCATACTGCTGTGCTCTGTGTTAGATGCATGTATATACCTGTCACGAAGTGTGTGAGAGAAGAACACTATCTATTAGCACTGACTTGCAATTAACTTTATGAGGGTCCACTGAACATGAAACTGCAAATGATTGGTGACATGTGAAATTAAACCAGAACCTACAGAGAAGACGGCTTCAACAGAGAAGAGAAAATATTTAAAAAGTACTATCTGGCCTAACATAATATACTAGTCTTGGTTTGCTGAAGCTGAATTCTGTTACAGTTTGTATGGAAATGTTCTAAAATATAGAATAACATAAATATTTATATATTTTCAATGCAGTGTTATTAAGAAATAATAATTTTATTCTTGACAGATGATGGTACCAGGAGCACAGAGGGACATCTCATATTTTCAGATTTTACAGCAGGTGATCATGGTATCAGATCAGATGCATATGAAGAACATGTAATTATTCCAGATACACCTCAAGCCCTTCTTAGGCAAAATCCATCATCTGATCCTTTTCAACAGATCCTTTCTTCTGCTTCATTAAAGGATAATATGAAAAAGAAAAACCATAACAGTACTGATGAACATGGAGCAGCTCACACAGGGGAGAAACCATTTTTAAAATCAGAATCTGGGAAAGGTTACCTCGTTAAATCAAGATTTCTTTCACATCGGCAAAGTCACTCAGGGAAGAAGCTATTTTCATGTTTACAATGTGGGAAATTTTTTAAAAGGAAAGCACATGTTGCTTCACATCAAAAAACTCACACAGGGGAGAAGCCATTTTCATGCTCAGAATGTGGGAAATGTTTTAATGAGAAAAAAAATCTTGTTAGACATCAAAGAACTCACACAGGGGAGAAACCATTTTTATGTTCTGAATGTGGGAAATGTTTTGTAGATAAAGCACAACTTGTTGGACATCAGAAAACTCACTCTGGAGAAAAGCCATTTTCATGTACAGAATGTGGAAAATGTTTTATGCGTAAATCTCATCTTGTTACACATCAGAGAACTCACACAGGGGAAAAACCATTTTCATGTTCAGAATGTGGGAAATGTTTTATAGCTAAATCACAACTTGTTAAACATCAGAAAAATCACACTGGAGATAAGCCATTTTCATGTTCAGAATGTTTGAAATGTTTTATAAGTAAATCTTATCTTCTTAAACATCAGAGAACTCACACTGGAGATAAGCCATTTTCATGTTCAGAATGTGGGAAATGTTTTTTATGTAAATCTCTTCTTGTTACACATCAGAGAATTCACACAGGCGAAAAGCCATTTTCATGTTCAGAATGTGGGAAATGTTTTATAGGTAAATCTTATCTTGTTAAACATCACAGAACACACACAGGGGAAAAACCATTTTCATGTTCAGAATGTGGGAAATGTTTTACAGATACATCACAGCTTTCTCGGCATCGCAGAACTCACAAAAGAGAATCCAGTTTTGTTTTAAATCATTACATTGTCACCATGTAAAAGAAAAGTTACAAGTTATAATCAAGTAAACTCTCTTGTCTACAAGAGAAAGGGAGAACAACTTACACACACACACACACACACACACACACACACACACACACACACACACACACACACACACACACACACACACACACACAATCTCAATGACCATTTGCTCTATAAAGTAATTACAATCCTGATGTCAGTAAAATATTTAACATTTGTATGTACTATTTAACCTTCAATTAGTCACAGAGTCGATTGGACCCCAATTGGGTTTGTTTTTATCATATTTCTACAAGTATGGTGAGTAACTGTCCATATTGGTATCTTTCTAGCTTAGGCGACCCTCCATACTCAGTGCATCACAAGATGCTGCATTAACTACACATAACATAGCAAAAAAAAATTCAAGGCATTTCTAGTACTGCCCACTATGCATTATGGTAAAGTTATATGTGAAGGTGATAAGAAGAAGCCGAAAATAGACTTTTACAATAAAACCCATGGTGGCGTTGAAACAAACTTCAAACCGTGCGAAACTGCTATGTGCACACGTTGCATATTGGGGTGCAGAATTTTCTGCACAAAATCTGCATCTCCTGGCGGAAAACGCAGGTGCGGATTTGATGCGCTTTTTGTGTGGATTTCATGCGTTTTTTACCCCTGCGGATTTCTACAGTGAAAGGGTGCAGAAACGCTGCAGATCCGCACAAAAGAGGTGACATGCTCCTTATTTTTATCCGCAGCGTTTTCCATGCGGAATTTTCCGCATCGTTAGCACATCATTTTTTTTTTCCTATTGTTTTACATTGTACTGTAAATCACTTTTCGGATCTGCAGCGTTTCTGTGCGGGAAAAAACGCTGCGGATCCGTAGTAAATCTGCATCGTGTGCACATAGCCAAAATATCGCTCTGCACTGTAAGAGATGGCCAATGGTCATATTCTTTCATCTCTTCAGTGTATCAGCAATAAATGCTTTGTGTTATTTATAACATGATTCATAAGAGTAAAATTACCCCAAGAGAATTTCTGAAACTTTTTCTCTAAGTAATTCATAACGGCTCATAAAAGTACAAAAGCCGAAGTTTCGAAATTACCATGTTTCCTGAAAAGACGAATCAATGATGACACTGAGACTTCTTTTCTAAACGTAGGTCAATGTCAATTGTATCTGAGATCTAGCGATGGAAAAAAAGAAAATTGCAGATGTGATAATTGTAAGAAATTTATGTGCAGTGTGCAGCATAGTGTGATTCTTGTGCCAAATAATTATTGTTTTTTCTTAGTACATAAGTAGATGATTACATTTTGTTGATTACTAAAAATCGATTTTCGTTTAGCTAAGATGTTGTACTTTAAATTACTAAATAAAGTAAAAAAAAAAATCTTCTTTTCTATTGTTTAATTTTTAAATATGAAAACTGAGGTCCCATGAAACCAATGCAACTAATAGTGTAAATATTTTGACCAAATATCTGAAGGTTAAAAAAGTGCAAAACTTTGAAAAATATGCTCACCATTACCAGTTCCATATATACCGTATATACTCGAGTATAAGCCGACCCAAGTATAAGCCGAGACCCCTAATTTTACAACAAAAAACTGGAAAAACTTAATGACTCGAGTATAAGCCTAGGGTGGAAAATGCAGCAGCTACCGGTAAATGTCAAAAATAAAAATAGATACCAATAAAAGTAAAATTAATTGAGACATCAGTAGGTTGTGTTTATGAATATCCATATTGAATCAGGAGCCTCATATAATGCTCGATACAGTTCATGATGGCCCCATAAGATGCTCCATACAAAATACGCCCCATATAATGCTCCATAAAATTTGATGGGCCCCATAAGATGCTCCATATTAAAATATGCCCCATATAATGCTGCACAAATGCTGATTATGACCCCATAAGATGCTCCATATAACAATGTGCCCCATATAATGCTTCATGCAGTTCATTATGGCCCCATAAGATGCTCCATGTAGCAATGTGCCACATATAATGCTCCATACAGTTCATTATGGCCCCATAGATGCTCCATATAACAATGTGCCACATGTAATGCTTCATGCAGTTCATTATGGCCCAATAGATGCTCCATATAACAATGTGCCACATATAATGCTCCATGCAGTTCATTATGGCCCCAAAGATGCTCCATGTAACAATGTGCCACATATAATGCTTCATGCAGTTCATTATGGCCCCATAAGATGCTCCATATAACAATGTGCCACATATAATGCTACTGCTGCAATAAAAAAAATGACATACACTCCTCAGCGTCCCGTCTCTCCGCTGTGACTGTTCAGGCAGAGGGCGGCACGTACACTAATACGTCATCGCGCCCTCTGACCTGAACAGTTACTGCAGAGGCTGCGGAAGATGGGGCGGTCCATGGCAGCTTCTCCAGGACAGATGGGCTCCGGGAGCCGGCAGCTTCTTCCTCTGTTCAGCGGTCACATGGTACCACTCATTACAGTAATGAATATGTGGCTCCACCCCTATGGGAGTGGAGTGTTGTGAATTCTGCTCTTGGGCTCCCTCAGGTGGTTGTTAGTGGCAGTGCAGTTGTCTCTGGATTGTAGTCCAGGGCAGGTGTTTCTGCTGATTGCAGCTCTATTAGGTATTTAGGTGTGTTGGATCCAGGATTCCATGCCAGTTGTCCATTGTTCATGGAGGGATTGCATCTCTGTCTGGCTCCTCATGCCCTGCTGTCAATTCAGCTAAGATAAGTGCCTGGTTTTTGGTCTCTGTTGCACGCATGCAGTGTGCTTTTCTGTGCAGTTCAATTTATTGTGTTTTTGTCCAGCTTAGACTTTGTTTGGATTTTTCTGTCATGTTGGATTCTCTGGAGACGCAGATATACATTCTATGTCTTTAGTTAGATGTAGAATATTAGTATAACCTGCTGTGGATATTTTTAGGGTTTTAATACTGACCGCTTAGAATTCTGTCCTATCCTTTTCTATTTAGCTAGAAGTGCCTCTTTTGCTAAATCCTGTCTCTCTGCCTGCGTACGTATTTCCTCTTAAACTCACAGTCAATATTTGTGGGGGGCTGCCTATCCTTTGGGGTTCTGCTCTGAGGCAAGATAGAATTCCCATTTCCATCTTTAGGGGTATTTAGTCCTCCGGCTGTGTCGAGGTGTCTAGGCCGTGTTAGGAACACCCCACGGCTACTTCTAGTTGCGGTGTCAGTTTAGGTTTGCGGTCAGTACAGGTACCACCCACTCTCATGCGGCTCCAGGGTCACGGGATCATAACAATGGAGTCCATATTCATTACTTTAATGAGCGGTACCACGTGACTGCTGAACAGGGGAAGAAGCAGCCGGAGACCATGGGACATGCAGAGACCGCGTCAGGAGCGCCAGGAGCAGGTGAGTATGTGACTGTCGTCGCTCCCCCTTATCCACCGACCATGACTCGAGTGTAAGCTGAGAGGGGCACTTTCAGCCCATTTTTTGGGGCAGAAAATCTCGGCTTATACTCGAGTATATATGTTGAGCAGTCCTGAAATTTGCAGAGAAGACTTGTCAGCTTCAGCAAGTGAACCTAAAAATGGAAAAAAGTGCAACTTTATTAACACAGAAGCTTAAGGTACCTTCACACGAAACGACATCGCTAGCGATCCGTGACGTTGCAGCGTCCTGGCTAGCGATATCGTTTCGTTTGACACGCAGCAGCGATCAGGATCCTGCTGTGATGTCGCTGGTCGCTGAATAAAGTCCAGAACTTTATTTGGTCGTCCGATCGCTGTGTATCGTTGTGTTTGAAAGCAAAAGCAACGATACCAGCGATGTTTTACACTGGTAACCAGGGTAAACATCGGGTTACCAAGCGCAGGGCCGCGCTTAGTAACCCGATGTTTACCCTGGTTACCAGCGTAAAAGTAAAAAAAACAAACAGTACATGCTCACCTGCGCGTCCCCCAGCGTCTGCTTCCTGACACTTACTGAGCGCCGGCCCTAAAGTGAAAGTGAAAGCACAGCGGTGACGTCACCGCTGTGCTGTTAGGGCCGGAGCTCAGTCAGTGTCAGGAAGCGGACGCCGGGGGACGCGCAGGTGACAATGTACTGTTTGTTTTTTTTACTTTTACGCTGGTAACCAGGGTAAACATCGGGTTACTAAGCGAGGCCCTGCGCTTAGCAACCCGATGTTTACCCTGGTTACCCGGGGACCTCGGCATCGTTGGTCGCTGGAGAGCGGTCTGTGTGACAGCTCCCCAGCGATCAAACAGCGACGCTGCAGCGATCGGCATCGTTGTCGCTATCGCTGCAGCGTCGCTTCGTGTGAAGGTACCTTTAGTCACCTACGTGGTTACCTATTTGTTGCACACAAAGGTGTCTGCAGCCTTTAAGCTAGGTGATCTTTGAAAGAATCAACAACTGTCAACTATGGATTACAGGGAACTCATTTTCAGATCCCCAGTGCTCCCATATTCATGAATCCTTTCTGTTCCAATATATATATAAAATAGTATAAATAACTTCTTCTCCAATCTTGTATCTATCGTTTGGTTCCTTTTTATAAAAAAAAATACAAACCTTCACTTGCACCAAAGCCGTGGCTTATTTTTACAAGACCATACTGCTGTGCTCTGTGCTAGATACATGTATATACAGATCGCGAAGTATATGAGAGATGAACATTATCTAATAGCACTTGCAGTTAACTTTATGAGGATCCACTGAACATGAAACTGCAAATGATTGGTGACAGGTGAAGTGAAACCAAAACCTACAGAGAATACGGCTTTAACAGAGAAGAGAAAATATTGAAAAAGCACAACCTGGTGGCCTAACATCATAATCTACTAGTCCTTAGATTGCTGAAGCTGAGTTCTATTACAGTTTGTATGAAAATGTTCTAAAATATAGAACAATATAGAATAATATAAATATTAATATAATTTTTTAGAACTAAATTTTTATAAAAGTTTTAAAATTTTAACAAAAAGACCTGAGTCCCAGCATACAATTAAATTCAAAAGACATCTTATGAAAAAGAGCGAAAGGAAGAAAGGTTACAAAAGCCAAGCTTTGTGAGATGGAACATGGAGAAATACTCCCTCTAGTATTTAGAATACCCATTTGTAAAATGAAGCAGTGGCTGCCATTTTTTCCACGCTAGTCTAGGTACCTGTATTCAATTAACAAACTTTAGCCAGAATCATCCAGCAATATACAGAAAAAAATACATAAGAAAAGTAATCGTGGATAGGGGCTGTGCGGGACTGTTCGTGTTCATTGTGGTAATGTCTATAGCCAAAATTAGAAAAATGTTGTCTCTGTCCAAATATATATGGACCTAACTGTAGATCTGCTACTAATACGCTACTCCATGCTCAATCGTCTCACCCACGATCAACAATCCAAGGGATCCCTATCGGTCAACATCTGAGAATTAAACGGATATGCTCCACGGAAGAAAAATTCCATAAACAGGCAAGAGAACTCTATTCTAGGTTCCGAGAAAGGGGCTATAGCCACAGGTCAATTCGCCGTGGTTATCATAGAGCAGAGGGGACTTCCAGGAATGCACTACTGTATAAACCATCAAGACAGCTGAATGGGGAAGGCCAACAGGTCAGATTAATAACAACATATAATAACCAGTGGAACCAACTTACTGAGATTCTTAATAAACACTGGAAAGTGCTGGAAACTGATCCAATTTTGCGAAAATTCATCTCGGCAAAACCTGCAGTAACAGCAAAAAGAAGTAAAAATCTACGAGACCTCTTAGTTGATAGCCACTATGCCCCCAAAATCAATAAAAACAACTCTATGGTTCCTGTCTTTTCACAAGGCTTTTTTCCTTGTGGTTTGTGCAAGGCCTGCAAAAATTTAGTTAAATGCAAGGAGTTTAGTAATTCAGGAGGGACACATGTTTTTAAGATCTTGCACAGACTTACCTGTTCATCTTCTGGGGTGATATATTATGCTCAATGCCCTTGTAAGAAAATATATATTGGCATGACTACTAGAGAATTTAACCCCTTTCTGTCATTAGACGTACTATTCCGTCCATGTGGGGTGGGCCCTACTTCCCAAGGACGGAATAGTACGTCCAGCACGATCGGCCGCACTCACGGGGGGAGCGCGGCCGATCGCGGCCGGGTGTCAGCTGACTATCGCAGCTGACATCCGGCACTATGTGCCAGGAGCGGTCACGGACCGCTCCCGGCACATTAACCCCCGGCACACCGCGATCAAACATGATCGCGATGTGCCGGCGGTGCAGGGAAGCATCGCGCAGGGAGGGGGCTCCCTGCGGGCTTCCCTGAGCCCCCCGCAGCAACGCGATGTGATCGCGTTGCTGCGAGGGTCTTACCTCCCTCCCTGCCTGCTCCAGACCCGGATCCAAGATGGCCGCGGATCCGGGTCCTGCAGGGAGGGAGGTGGCTTCACAGAAGCCTGCTCAGAGCAGGCACTGTGAAGCAGCCTGCACTTCTCTCAGATCGGTGATCTGTCAGAGTGCTATGCAAACTGGCAGATCACCGATCTGTATTGTCCCCCCCTGGGGCAAAGTAAAAAAGTAAAAAAAAATGTTTCCAAATGTGTAAAAAAAAAAAAAAAAAAAAAAAAAAATATTCCAAAATAATGAAAAAAAAAAAATATTATTCCCATAAATACATTTCTTTATCTAAATAATAAAAAAAAACAATAAAAGTACACATATTTAGTATTGCCGCGTCCGTAACGACCCGACCTATAAAACCCACTAGTTAACCCCTTCAGCAAGCACCGTAAGAAAAAAAAAAAAAAAAACGAGGCAAAAAACAACGCTTTATTATCATACCGCCGAACAAAAAGTGGAATAACACGCGATAAAAAAGACAGATATAAATAACCATGGTACCGCTGAAAGCGTCATCTTGTCCCGCAAATAACGAGCCACCATACAGCATGATCACCAAAAAGTAAAAAAGTTATAGTCCTGAGAATAAAGCGATGCAAAAATAATTATTTTTTCCATAAAATAGTTTTTATCGTATAAAAGCGCCAACACATTAAAAAATAATATAAATGAGGTATCGCTGTAATCGTACTGACCCGAAGAATAAAACTGCTTTATCAATTTTACCAAACGTGGAACGGTATAAACGCCTCCCCCAAAAGAAATTCATGAATAGCTGGTTTTTGGTCATTCTGCCTCACAAAAATCGGAATAAAAAGCGATCAAAAAATGTGACGTGCCCAAAAATGTTACCAATAAAAACGTCAACTCGTCCCGCAAAAAACAAGACCTCACATGACTCTGTGGACCAAAATATGGAAAATTTATAGCTCTCAAAATGTGGTAACGCAAAAAATATTTTTTGCAATAAAAAGCGTCTTTCAGTGTGTGACGGCTGGCAATCATAAAAATCCGCTACAAAACTCGCTATAAAAGTAAATCAAACCCCCCTTCATCACCCCCTTAGTTAGGGAAAAATAAAAAAAATGTATTTATTTCCATTTTCCCATTAGGGCTAGGGTTAGGGCAAGGGTTGGGGCTAGGGTTAAGGCTACAGTTAGGGTTGGGGCTAAAGTTAGGGTTAGGGTTGGGGCTAAAGTTACAGTTAGGGTTTAGATTACATTTACGGTTGGGAATAGGGTTGGGATTAGGGTTAGGGGTGTGTCAAGGTTAGAGGTGTGGTTAGGGTTACTGTTGGGATTAGGGTTAGGGGAGGGTTTGGATTAGGGTTTCAGTTATAATTGGGGTTTTTTCACTGTTTCGGCACATCAGGGGCTCTCCAAACGCGACATGGCGTCCGATCTCAATTCCAGCCAATTCTGCGTTGAAAAAGTAAAACAGTGCTCCTTCCCTTCCGAGCTCTCCCGTGTGCCCAAACAGGGGTTTACCCCAACATATGGGGTATCAGCGTACTCAGGACAAATAGGACAACAACCTTTGGGGTCCAATTTCTCCTGTTACCCCTGGAAAAATACAAAACGGGGCTAAAAAATAATTTTTGTGGGGGAAAAAAAAAAAGATTTTTTATTTTCACGGCTCTGCGTTATAAACTGTAGTGAAACACTTGGGGGTTCAAAGTTCTTACAACACATCTAGATAAGTTCCTTGGGGGGTCTAGTTTCCAAAATGGGGTCACTTGTGCGGGGCTTCTACTGTTTAGGTACATTAGGGGCTCTGCAAACGCAATGTGACGCCTGCAGACCATTCCATCTAAGTCTGCATTCCAAATGGCGCTCCTTCCCTTCCGAGCCCTTCCATGCGTCCAAACGGTGGTTCCCCCCCACATATGGGGTATCAGCGCACTTAGGACAAATTGGACAACAACTTTTGGGGTCCAATTTCTCCTCTTACCCTCGGGAAAATACAAAACTGGGGGCTAAAAAATAATTTTTGTGGGAAAAAATTTTTGTTTTATTTTTACGGCTCTGCATTATAAACTTCTGTGAAGCCCTTGGTGGATCAAAGTGCTCACCACACATCTAGATAAGTTCCTTAGGGGGTCTACTTTCCAACATGGTGTCACTTGTGGGGGGTTTCTACTGTTTAGGTACATTAGGGGCTCTGCAAACGCAATGTGATGCCTGCAGACCATTCCATCTAAGTCTGCATTCCAAATGACGCTCCTTCCTTTCCGAGCCCTCCCATGCGCCCAAACAGTGGTTCTCCCCACATATGGTGTATCATCACACTCAGGACAACTTGGACAACAAATTTTGAGGTCCAATTTCTCCTGCTACCCTCGGGAAAATACAAAACTGGGGCTAAAAAAATAATTTTTGTGGGAAAAAATTTTTGTTTTATTTTTACGGCTCTGCATTATAAACTTCTGTGAAGCCCTTGGTGGGTCAAAGCGCTCAAAACACATATAGATAAGTTCCTTAGGGGGTCTACTTTCCAAAATGGTGTCACTTGTGGGGGGTTTCAATGTTTAGGCACATCAGTGGCTCTCCAAACGCAACATGGCGTCCCATCTCAATTCCTGTCAATTTTGCATTGAAAAGTCAAACGGCGCTCCGTACCTTCCGAGGTCTCCCATGCGCCCAAACAGTGGTTTACCCCCACATATGGGGTATCAGCGTACTCAGGACAAATTGTACAACAACTTTTGGGGTCCAATTTCTTCTCTTACCCTTGGGAAAATGAAAAATTGGGGGTGAAAAGATAATTTTTGTGAAAAAATATGATTTTTTATTTTTACGGTTCTGCATTATAAACTTCTGTGAAGCACTTGGTGGGTCAAAGTGCTCACCACACCTCTAGATAAGTTCCTTAGGGGGTCTACTTTCCAAAATGGTGTCACTTGTGGGGGGGGCTCAATGTTTAGGCACATCAGGGGCTCCCCAAACGCAACATGGCGTCCCATCTCAATTCCAGTCAATTTTGCATTGAAAGTCAAATGGCGCTCCTTCGCTTCCGAGCTCTGTCATGCGCCCAAACAGTGGTTTACCCCCACATATGGGGTATCGGCATACTCAGGACAAATTGTACAACAACTTTTGGGGTCCATTTTCTCCTGTTACCCTTGGTAAAATAAAACAAATTGGAGCTGAAGTAAATTTTTTGTGAAAAAAAGTTAAATGTTCATTTTTATTTAAACATTCCAAAAATTCCTGTGAAGCACCAGAAGGGTTAATAAACTTCTTGAATATGGTTTTGAGCACCTTGAGGGGTGCAGTTTTTAGAATGGTGTCACACTTGGGTATTTTCTATCATATAGACCCCTCAAAATGACTTCAAATGAGATGTGGCCCCTAAAAACAAAATGGTGTTGTAAAAATGAGAAATTGCTGGTCAACTTTTAACCCTTATAACTCCCTAACAAAAAAAAATTTTGGTTCCAAAATTGTGCTGATGTAAAGTAGACATGTGGGAAATGTTACTTATTAAGTATTTTGTGTGACATATCTCTGTGATTTAATTGCATAAAAATTCAAAGTTGGAAAATTGCAAAATTTTCAAAATTTTCGCCAAATTTCCGTTTTTTTCACAAATAAACGCAGGTACTATCACAGAATTTTTACCACTATCATGAAGTACAATATGTCACGAGAAAATAATGTCAGAATCACCAGGATCCGTTGAAGCGTTCCAGAGTTATAACCTCATAAAGGGACAGTGGTCAGAATTGTAAAAATTGGCCCGGTCCATAACGTGCAAACCACCCTTGGGGGTGAAGGGGTTAAAGTAAGGGTAAGGGAGCATATAAGGGACATCGAAAAATCTAAGAATAAGAATTCTGATGAACCCCTAAAGACCCTACCAAAACACTTTAGGGAATTTCATAATTCAGACTCTAGTAAGCTCATCCTGAGGGCAATTGATCAGGTCTCAATGGGTCAGAGGGGTGGGAACTTGTTTAAGAGACTTGCGCAAGTAGAAAGTCGGTGGATTTACCGATTACAAACAGTGACTCCCCTGGGCCTTAATGAGAACTTTGGGTTTAGTTCTTTTCTCTGAATTAGCAAATTTTTACTTGGGTATGGGGAGGGTGGGTATTTATTTATTATAGGATATATACCGTATTAGTTTTTTATTTTAAATTTTATTCTGCTGTTCTCTTGCTGTCTGGTACTAATTTTGTATTGTTCTTTTTTTTAGACATATACTATGTTCTTACTGTTTTTTGGTATATGGGCCTGGACTTGAAAACCTCTTGGGGTTCTAGCAATGGACTACCACCAGATCATCTCTTTTCTTCTATTACTAAGTGATATCGATGCTATGGACATAATTCCGGAGGCCATATTAGTACAAGGGGCATCGTATTGTAAGAAGAAAGGAACTTAGTGTGCAGTATTGCTGCCTTTGTGCGATGTGTCAAAATTACATTGGTGTCTTGTAATTCTGTGAAATGTGTGTTTTTATTTGTAATCCAGGATATGTATATTGCTTATTCTGCATATTGCACTTTATCAGCTAATATTTATAATAATTTTTGCACATTAATTTAGTAGTGTGTATATATATATCAGTTATTGTATTTTCGGTATCACTTATTATAACCTTTTGTGACCCAGATGGTTATACTGCTTTATGCTGTTATTTATTCGCACTTTGCACTTTTTAGTCTAATATTTATAATCTCTCCATATATATGTTGTTTGTATATGTAGTTATAGGTGATAATCTTCGGTCATAAACTTTTTCAGGTTTTATGTTGATATATTTATATGCCTTTGTATTTTGGCACTTAGCACTTTCACCTCATAGTTATATATCTATTGGCACTCTGCTCACATAGTATATGTTAGCCTTTACAAGTATTTTACACATTTCACACATTTTCCGGGCTTGACACATTATTCTGTTCCTTCTTTCTTTCATAGTTACCGCAATCAGCGCGGGCCCGGCTGCCTCGCTCTTTGACGCTTACACGAGTGGCCATTAGAAGACTTGCGCATGCGCCGTCTCCATGACGGCCTATGTAAGCTTGCGCTTCACGGCCGCGGGTCTATGCGTTTCAATGAAGAGTGATGTCGGCCGCGCCTGCGCAATATGATTCCGGAACTAATTCACTAGTTGCTTTGTGCCACCTGATGCGCTGAGACGTGCCTCTGTACTATACACAATTGATTGGCCAGCCATACTTTAAATACAGCCTCACCCCTCCCCAACACACGCCTCCTGACGAAGAAGCGAAACGTGCGTTGGGGCGGCGGGGACGCCACATTATAGAGACATCTTTTTCATGTAAGTGCTGCTCATTATTGTTTATGTATTTTACATTGCCATCAGTGACTTTGACTGGGCGGTATGCCCCTACACTGGATAGTTGATGTGCATGTATATTGCAAGTGTGATTTACTATATTATGCAGGCATTACCATGACTGAATAACCGGTATAATACACCGGCAGTGGCTGTCTCTGCTTTCTAAGTAGCTACCTTGTATATGTTTGTGCGATTTTAATAGATTTAATAAAATTTTGATATATTGGCACTATATACTGTTTTTCTCTTTTGTGGTTTATATTATATGCAGTTTTTTGTGCCGTGAGAGTAGTTATGGGTTTAGTGGTTTTGCTAACTGTAGATCTGTCTATTCATCTCATCTATCATCTATCTGTGTGTGTGATTACTTTTAGTCCCTTTAAAACAGGGTGGCACATGTTAAGGAGCAGAAACTCCTAAACCCTTCATCCATTTTTAATGTGAATACCCTCAAATGAAAGCTGAAAGTCTGAACGTCAACTGCATCTGAATTGTTTAGTTTAAAATTCATTGTGGTAATGTCTATAGCCAAAATTAGAAAAATGTTGTCTCTGTCCAAATATATATGGACCTAACTGTAGATCTGTCTATTTATCTCATCTATCATCTATCTGTGTGTGTAATGGAGTGTGGGTTGGACAAATGTAAAAGAGGAGGTTGGACAATAATGACATCACAAATCTTTTTTTTTTTTGGTTCAGTAATACATCTTTATTTAGCTTTCAAAAACGCATAAAGACCGCGCAAAAACCGCACCAAAAACAAATAAAAAAATGCATCGAAACCGCGCAAAAACAGCAACAAAAATGCATCAAAAACGCCTCCAAACCGGCAAAAAAAAGCACCAAAAACTACATAAAAACACATCAAAAACTGATTCAAAACCGCGCAAAAACCCGCACCAAAAACCAGACCAAAAACTGCATTAAAAACACATCAAAATCGCGCAAAAAAAATGCACCAAAAACTGCATAAAAAATGCATTAAAACTGCATCAAAACCACGCAAAAAGCACACCAAAAACCAGACCAAAAACTGCATTAAAAACACATCAAAAACCATGCAAAAAATGCATCAAAACTGCACCAAAAATGCACCAAAAACCAGACCAAAAACTGCATTAAAAAAACATCAAAAACTGAATCAAAACCACGCAAAAAACGTATCAAAACGGCACCAAAAACTGCATCAAAACCCGCACCAAAAACACATCAAAACAGCGCAAAATACACACCAAAAACGCATCAAAGCCGTGCAAAAAACGCAGCTGGCTACAAGTGAACACATCGCTGGACCGGCGTCACACATGCCGATCCAGCGATGACAGCGGGTGATCCAGTGACGAAATAAAGTTCTGGACTTCTAGCTCCGACCAGCGATATCACAGCGGGATCCAGATCGCTGCTGCGTGTCAAACACAACAAGATCTGTTGTGAACTCTATTTTTGGGCTCCCTCTAGTGGTCACAAGCGGTATTGTGTAGTGTTGTCTTTCTGCAGGTTGCAGCATCAGCTGGTTCGTTATCCTGGTTGGTTTCCTATTTAGCCCACCTGGATACTCAGTTCCTTGCCTGCTATCAATGTATTCAGTGCTCTTCAGATTCCTTGTGTCTACCTTGCTCCCAGTCTCTCCAAGACAAGCTAAGTTTTTGTTTGATCATTTTTTGATTATCATCGTTCATTATGTTTTTAGTCCAGCTCGCTAAAATGTGATTTCCTCGCTTGCTGGTTGCTCTAGAGGACTGAGTTTCTCCCCCCACACCGTTAGTTGGTGTGGGGGGTTCTTGAAATCTCAGAGTGGATATTTTGTAAGGGTTTTTGACCGCATAGATTCCCTTTTCTATTTTCTGCTATCTAGTATTAGTGGGCCTCATTTGCTGAATCTGCTTTCACCCCTGTGTATGTGCCTTCCTCTTACCTCACCGTTATTATTTGTTGGGGGCTTCTATATCTTTGGGAATTATTTCTCTGGAGGCAAGAGAGGTCTTTCTTTCTCTCTAGGGGTAGTTAGTTCCTCAGGCTGGCTCGAGACGTCTAGGATTTTTAGGCACGTTCACCGGCTACTTCTAGTGTGTTTGGATAGGTTCAGATTTGCGGTCAGTCCAGTTTGCCACCTCCCTAGAGCTTGTCCTATGTTTGTTACTTAGCTGGAGTAATTTGTGATCCTCAACCACTAAGGATCATAACAGTATAGCAGGCCAAAAAGTGTTTAATGCATCGCAGAAGTGGGATAAAAAGAAGACCTGAGTACTTTTTTTTTTTTTTTCCTCCCGCTTTTCCTTTGTTGCAGTCTGTTTAGCTTCTTTCATCCCCTTGAACTCTGGGTGGTTTTGAGCTCAGCTGCAGACATGAATGTTCAGACTCTGACTTCTAGTGTGGATCATCTTACTGCACGGGTGCAAAGTATTCAGGATTTTGTTATTCATAGCCCTATGTCAGAACCAAAGATACCCATTCCTGAGTTGTTTTCTGGAGATAGATCTAGGTTCCTAAATTTTAAGAATAATTGTAAGTTATTTCTATCTCTGAGACCTCGTTCCTCTGGTGATTCCACTCAGCAAGTTAAAATTGTTATCTCCTTGTTGCGTGGCGACCCTCAAGATTGAGCCTTCTCTCTGGCGCCAGGAGATCCTGCATTGCTTAATGTAGATGCATTTTTTCTGGCTCTTGGACTGCTTTATGAGGAGCCTAATCTTGAGAATCAGGCAGAAAAAGCGTTGCTGGCTATCTCTCAAGGTCAGGATGAAGCAGAGGTGTATTGTCAAAAATTTCGGAAATGGTCGGTGCTTACTCAATGGAATGAGTGTGCCCTGGCTGCAAATTTCAGAGAAGGTCTTTCTGAGGCCGTTAAGAATGTTATGGTGGGGTTTCCCACCCCTACAAGTCTGAGTGATTCTACGGCTTTAGCCATTCAGGTTGATCGGCGTTTGCGGGAGCGCAAATCTGCTCATCCTTTGGTGGTATTTTCTGAACAGAGACCTGAGTCTATGCAATGTGACCGAACTCTGACCAGAATTGAGCGACAAAGTCATAGACGTCAAAATGGGTTGTGCTTTTACTGTGGTGATTCTACTCATGTTATCTCAGCATGCTCTAAACGCTTAAAAAAAATCGCTAAACCTGTCACCATTGGTACTATACAGCCTAAATTTATTTTGTCTGTTACTTTGATTTGTTCTTTGTCGTCCTACCCGGTTATGGCTTT
Source organism: Ranitomeya variabilis (assembly GCF_051348905.1). Taxonomy (NCBI): domain Eukaryota; kingdom Metazoa; phylum Chordata; class Amphibia; order Anura; family Dendrobatidae; genus Ranitomeya; species Ranitomeya variabilis. Next base: position 638,001,786 of record NC_135235.1, on the reverse strand, counting down.
TGTGGATTCGGGTGCTGCCCTGAATCTGATGGATTTGTCGTTTGCCAGGCGCTGTGGTTTTGTCCTGGAGCCTTTGGAATTTCCTATTCCTCTGAGGGGAATTGATGCTACGCCATTGGCTGAGAATAAGCCTCAGTATTGGACGCAAATGACCATGTGCATGACTCCCGTACATCAGGAGGTGATTCGCTTTCTTGTTCTGCATAATTTGCATGATGTTGTCGTTTTGGGTCTGCCATGGCTGCAAGCTCATAATCCAGTTTTAGATTGGAAAGCTATGTCTGTGTCAAGTTGGGGTTGTCAGGGAATTCATGGCGATACTCCGTTGGTGTCTATTGCTTCTTCCACTCCTTCTGAGGTCCCTGAGTTTTTGTCTGACTACCAGGATGTATTTGATGAGCCCAGGTCCAGTGCCCTGCCACCTCATAGGGATTGTGACTGTGCTATAAATTTAATTCCTGGTAGTAAATTCCCTAAGGGACGACTTTTTAATTTGTTTATACCAGAGCACGCCGCGATGCGGAGTTATATAAAGGAGTCTTTGGAGAAGGGACGTATTCGCCCATCCTCTTCCCCTCTTGGTGCAGGATTTTTTTTTGTGGCCAAGAAGGACGGTTCTTTGAGACCTTGTATAGATTATCATCTTCTGAATAAAATCACAGTTAAATTTCAGTATCCTTTGCCACTATTGTCTGATTTGTTTGCTCGGATTAAGGGTGCCAGTTGGTTCACCAAGATAGATCTCCGTGGTGCGTATAACCTTGTGCGCATTAAGCAGGGAGATGAATGGAAAACAGCATTTAATACGCCCGAAGGCCATTTTGAGTACTTAGTGATGCCTTTTGGACTCTCTAATGCTCCTTCTGTGTTTCAGTCCTTCATGCATGACATCTTACGAGAATATCTGGATAAATTTATGATTGTTTATCTGGATGACATTTTGGTCTTTTCTGATGATTGGGAGTCCCATGTGAAGCAGGTCAGGATGGTGTTTCAGGTCCTGCGTGCTAATGCTTTATTTGTGAAGGGCTCAAAATGCCTCTTCGGAGTACAGAAGGTCTCCTTTTTGGGTTTTATTTTTTCTCCTTCTACTGTGGAGATGGACCCAGTCAAGGTCCAGGCTATTCATGACTGGACTCAGCCCACGTCTGTTAAGAGTCTTCAGAAGTTCTTGGGTTTTGCTAATTTTTACCGTCGTTTCATCGCTAATTTTTCTAGCGTGGTTAAACCTTTGACGGATTTGACCAAGAAGGGTTCTGATGTGACTAATTGGTCTCCTGCGGCCGTGGAGGCCTTTCGGGAGCTGAAGCACTGGTTTTCTTCAGCTCCAGTCTTATGTCAGCCAGATGTCTCTCTCCCCTTCCAGGTCGAGGTTGATGCTTCTGAGATTGGAGCAGGGGCTGTTTTGTCGCAGAGAAGCTCTGAGGGCTTTGTGATGAAGCCATGTGCTTTCTTTTCAAGAAAGTTTTCGCCTGCCGAGCGGAATTATGATGTTGGTAATCGGGAGTTGTTGGCTATGAAGTGGGCATTTGAGGAGTGGCAACATTGGCTCGAAGGAGCTAAACATCGTGTGGTGGTCTTGACTGATCACAAAAATCTGATTTACCTTGAATCTGCCAAGCGCCTGAATCCTAGACAGGCTCCTTGGTCGTTGTTTTTCTTCCGTTTCAACTTCGTGGTCTCATACCTGCCTGGTTCGAAGAACGTGAAAGCTGATGCACTTTCTAGGAGTTTTGTGCCTGACTCTCCGGAAGTTTCTGAGCCGGCTGGTATTCTCAGAGAGGGAGTGATTTTGTCTGCCATTTCCCCAGATTTGCGACGGGTGCTGCAGAAATTTCAGGCGGATAGACCTGACCGTTGTCCACCAGAGAGACTGTTTGTCCCGGATAGATGGACCAGCAGGGTTATTTCCGAGGTTCATTCTTCGGTGTTGGCGGGTCATCCTGGGATTTTTGGTACCAGAGATTTGGTGGCTAGGTCCTTCTGGTGGCCTTCCTTGTCGCGAGATGTGCGTTCCTTTGTGCAGTCTTGTGGGATTTGTGCTCGGGCTAAGCCTTGCTGTTCTCGTGCCAGCGGTTTGCTTTTGCCTTTGCCTGTTCCGAAAAGGCCTTGGACGCACATTTCCATGGATTTTATTTCGGATCTTCCAGTATCTCAGAAAATGTCTGTCATCTGGGTGGTGTGTGATCGTTTTTCCAAGATGGTCCATTTGGTGCCCTTGCCTAAGTTGCCTTCTTCCTCCGATTTGGTTCCTCTATTTTTTCAGAATGTGGTTCGCTTGCACGGCATTCCTGAAAATATTGTGTCTGATAGAGGATCCCAGTTTGTGGCCAGGTTTTGGTGGACTTTTTGTGCTAAGATGGGCATTGATTTGTCTTTTTCGTCTGCCTTCCATCCTCAGACTAATGGCCAAACCAAGCGAACTAATCAGACGTTGGAAACTTATTTGAGATGTTTTGTTTCTGCTGATCAGGATGATTGGGTGACTTTTTTGCCTTTGGCCGAGTTTGCCCTTAATAATCGGGCTAGTTCTGCTACTTTGGTTTCGCCTTTTTTCTGCAATTCTGGTTTCCACCCTCGTTTTTCCTCGGGTCAGGTTGAGCCGTCTGACTGTCCTGGGGTGGATTCTGTGGTGGATAGGTTGCAGCAGATTTGGAACCATGTGGTGGACAATTTGAGGTTGTCACAGGAGAAGGCTCAGCGCTTTGCCAACCGCCGCCGCGGTGTGGGTCCCCGACTTCGTGTTGGGGATTTGGTGTGGCTGTCTTCTCGGTATGTTCCTATGAAGGTCTCCTCTCCTAAATTCAAGCCTCGCTTCATCGGTCCTTATAAGATCTTGGAAATCCTTAACCCGGTGTCTTTTCGTTTGGATCTCCCAGCATCGTTTGCCATTCATAATGTGTTCCATAGGTCTTTGTTGCGGAGGTATGTGGTACCTGTGGTTCCTTCTGTTGAGCCTCCTGCTCCGGTGCTGGTCGAGGGCGAATTGGAGTACGTGGTGGAGAAGATTTTGGATTCTCATATCTCTAGACGGAGGCTTCAGTATTTGGTTAAGTGGAAGGGCTATGGTCAGGAGGATAATTCCTGGGTTGTCGCCTCTGATGTTTATGCGGCCGATTTGGTTCGTGCCTTCCACGTGGCTCATCCTGATTGCCCTGGGGGTCTTGATGAGGGTTCGGTGACCCCTCCTCAAGGGGGGGGTACTGTTGTGAACTCTATTTTTGGGCTCCCTCTAGTGGTCACAAGCGGTACTGTGTAGTGTTGTCTTTCTGCAGGTTGCAGCATCAGCTGGTTCGTTATCCTGGTTGGTTTCCTATTTAGCCCACCTGGATACTCAGTTCCTTGCCTGCTATCAATGTATTCAGTGCTCTTCAGATTCCTTGTGTCTACCTTGCTCCCAGTCTCTCCAAGACAAGCTAAGTTTTTGTTTGATCATTTTTTGATTATCATCGTTCATTATGTTTTTAGTCCAGCTCGCTAAAATGTGATTTCCTCGCTTGCTGGTTGCTCTAGAGGACTGAGTTTCTCCCCCCACACCGTTAGTTGGTGTGGGGGTTCTTGAAATCTCAGAGTGGATATTTTGTAAGGGTTTTTTACTGACCGCATAGATTCCCTTTTCTATTTTCTGCTATCTAGTATTAGTGGGCCTCATTTGCTGAATCTGCTTTCACCCCTGTGTATGTGCCTTCCTCTTACCTCACCGTTATTATTTGTTGGGGGCTTCTATATCTTTGGGAATTATTTCTCTGGAGGCAAGAGAGGTCTTTCTTTCTCTCTAGGGGTAGTTAGTTCCTCAGGCTGGCTCGAGACGTCTAGGATTTTTAGGCACGTTCACCGGCTACTTCTAGTGTGTTTGGATAGGTTCAGATTTGCGGTCAGTCCAGTTTGCCACCTCCCTAGAGCTTGTCCTATGTTTGTTACTTAGCTGGAGTAATTTGTGATCCTCAACCACTAAGGATCATAACAGAGATCGCTATCCAGGATGCTGCAACGTCACGGATCGTCGTCGTTCTCGCTGCAAAGTCGCTTAGTGTGAAGGTACCTTTAGTTCATATATATGCAGTGACGCTGCTACCATGAGGCGACTTGAGCTCTTTGGCTCAGGCGGCAGAAGAGAGGGGGCGGCAGATTCTGTAACTGGATTTGCGCTGCTAGGTTTTTTGGTTCTTTTTAAACTCCGGGGTCAAGTGCCCGCCCCCCCCTCCCCCCCTCACGTGCGGTCACGTGCTGACTAGACATGTGTGGCCTCACTCAATGAAAATGAACTGAGTGAGGCCTGGCACGTCTAGTCGGAATGTGGTCTGAAGTATACAAATCACATGCTTGTGCTGACATGACCGTCCACCGGCAAGGGAGAATCCCAAAAGTGTGCAGTGCATGTGTTGTAAGAATTCAGAAGCCTGCGATGTCAGGATTCAGCTCTGCAGGTTCCAGTCGTCACATGGACACGTCACTCATATGCGATTTTCATACTCATGGTCCTGTGACAACGAGCTTCTCTTCTGCTTCTCTCAGTTTTTCACTGAACATTGAGAGCATTAGGGAGAGGATCTCGTGGGTACATGACTGAGTGTGCAAATCGCATATGTCCTTGGTGGGGGGGGCACCAAAACGAATTTTTGCCCCTGGTGCCAGAAACCCTAGATACACCTCTGCTGGTATGCTACTGTGAGTGGCGATTACCGGGTTCGGTGGAGGGATCTGTGTGCACAGGCAGTGAGACAGGGACTGTGTGTGTGTTTGTGTGTGCGTGTGTGTGTGGGGGGGGGGGGGCGCCATTTTTCCTTTCGCCTCAGGCAGCAGAGAGGCTAGGTTCACCCCTGTATATATGTGAATCTAAAATAGCAGAGAGCATGATAAAATATACTTCATAAAAAATATATATGTTATAAAACACACCTAGAATCATTAATTATCACACACATAAGGTATATATAGAGACAGATTCATATTAATATCAGAACTGAAAAAAACAAAACATTTCCCCTAAAAAAAAATTTCATTTTTTTTAATTTTTTTAAAGGGAAAAAAATAAATATAAAATATTTTTTTTTAAAGCTCAATACATTGCATGAGTCAAACATAGGAACATATCACTCCCAAAACAGCTTATTGGTTCATCATTTAGATCAGCAAACATATTCTGACCCAGTGTCATGCTCTATATGTTCTCCAATCTATCATTTTAGAGCATGACACTGGGTCAGAATATGTTTGCAGATCTAAATGATGAACCAATAAGCTGTTTTGGGAGTGATATGTTCCTATGTTTGACTCATGCAATGTATTGAGTTATTAAACATTTTATTTATTTTTTTAATTTATTTTTTTCCCTTTAACCCCTTCATGACCCAGCCTATTTTGGCCTTAATGACCTTGCCGTTTTTTGAAATTCTGACCAGTGTCCCTTTATGAGGTAATAACTCAGGAACGCTTCAACGGATCCTAGCGATTCTGAGATTGTTTTTTCGTGACATATTGGGCTTCATGTTAGTGGTAAATTTAGGTCGATAATTTCTGAGTTTATTTGTGAAAAAAACGGAAATTTGGCAAAAAATTTGAAAATTTCGCAATTTTCACATTTTGAATTTTTATTCTGTTAAACCAGAGAGTTATGTGACACAAAATAGTTAATAAATAACGTTTCCCACATGTCTACTTTACATCAGCACAATTTTGGAAACAATTTTTTTTTTTGCTAGGAAGTTATAAGGGTTAAAATTTGACCAGTGATTTCTCATTTTTACAACAAAATTTACAAAACCATTTTTTTTAGGGACCACCTCACATTTGAAGTCATTTTGAGGGTTCTATATGGCTGAAAATACCCAAAAGTGACACCATTCTAAAAACTGCACCCCTCAAGGTGCTCAAAACCACATTCAAGAAGTTTATTAACCCTTCAGGTGTTTCACAGCAGCAGAAGCAACATGGAAGTAAAAAATGAACATTTAACTTTTTAGTCACAAAAATGATCTTTTAGCAACAATTTTTTTATTTTCCCAGCGGTAAAAGGAGAAACTGGACCACGAACGTTGTTGTCCAATTTGTCCTGAGTACGCTGATACCTCATATGTGGGGGTAAACCACTGTTTGGGCGCACGGCAGGGCTTGGAAGGGAAGGAGCGCCATTTGACTTTTTGAATGAAAAATTGGCTCCAATCTTTAGCGGACACCATGTCATGTTTGGAGAGCCCCCGTGTGCCTAAACATTGGAGCTCCCCCACAAGTGACCCCATTTTGGAAACTAGACCCCCCAAGGAACTTATCTAGAAGCATAGTGAGCACTTTAAACCCCCAGGTGCTTCACAAATTGATCCGTAAAAATGAAAAAGTACTTTTTTTTCACAAAAAAATTATTTTAGCCTCAATTTTTTCATTTTCAGATGGGCAACAGGATAAAATGGATCCTAAATTTTGTTGGGCAATTTCTCCTGAGTACACAAATACCTCACATGTGGGGGTAAACCACTGTTTGGGCACATGGTAAGGCTCGGAAGGGAAGGAGCGCCATTTGACTTTTTGAATGAAAAATTATCTCCATCGTTAGCGGACACCATGTCGCGTTTGGAAAGCCCCTGTGTGCCTAAACATTGGAGCTCCTCCACAAGTGACCCCATTTTGGAAACTAGACCCCCCAAGGAACTCATCTAGAGGCATAGTGAGCACTTTAAACCCCCAGGTGCTTCACAAATTGATCCGCAAAAATGAAAAAGTACTTTTTTTTCACACAAAATTTCTTTTAGCCTCAATTCTTTCATTTTCACATGGGCAACAGGATAAAATGGATCCTAAAATTTGTTGGGCAATTTCTCCTGAGTATGCCGATACCTCATATGTGGGGGTAAACCACTGTTTGGGTGCATGGCAAGGCTCGGAAGGGGAGGCGTGCCATTTGACTTTTTGAATGGAAAATTAGCTCCAATCGTTAGCGGACACCATGTCGCGTTTGGAGAGCCCCTGTGTGCCTAAACATTGGAGCTCCCCTACAAGTGACCCCATTTTGGAAACTAGACCCCCCAAGGAACTTATCTAGATGCATAGTGAGCACTTAGAACCCCCAGGTGCTTCACAGAAGTTTATAACGCAGAGCCGTGAAAATAAAAAAATAATTTTTCTTTCCTCAAAAATGATTTTTAGCCCAGAATTTTTTATTTTCCCAAGGGTAATAGGAGAAATTGGACCCCAAATTTTGTTGTCCAGTTTGTCCTGAGTACGGTGATACCCCATATGTGGGGGTAAACCACTGTTTGGGCGCACGGCAGGGCTCGGAAGGGAAGGCACGCCATTTGGCTTTTTGAATGGAAAATTAGCTCCAATCATTAGCGGACACCATGTCGCGTTTGGAGAGCCCCTGTGTGCCTAAACATTGGAGCTCCCGCACAAGTGACCCCATTTTGGAAACTAGACCTCCCAAGGAACTAATCTAGATGTGTGGTGAGCACTTTGAACCCCCAAGTGCTTCACAGAAGTTTATAACGCAGAGCCGTGAAAATAAAAAATGTGTTTCCTTTCCTCAAAAATATTTTTTAGCCCAGAATTTTTTTATTTTTGCAAGAGTAACAGGAGAAATTGGACCCCAAAAGTTGTTGACCAGTTTCTCCTGAGTACGCTGATACCCCATATGTGGGGGTAAACCACTGTTTTGGCACACGTCGGGGTTCGGAAGGGAAGTAGTGACGTTTTGAAATGCAGACTTTGATGGAATGCTCTGCGGGCATCAGGTTGCGTTTGCAGAGCCCCTGATGTGCCTAAACAGTAGGAACTCCCCACAAGTGACTCCATTTTGGAAACTAGACCCCCAAGGGAACTTATCTAGATGTGTGGTGAGCACTTTGAACCCCCAAATGCTTCACAGAAGTTTATAACGCAGAGCCGTGAAAATAATAAATGTGTTTCCTTTCCTCAAAAATATTTTTTTAGCCCAGAATTTTTTATTTTTGCAAGACTAACAGGAGAAATTGGACCCCAAAAGTTGTTGTCCAGTTTCTCCTGAGTACGCTGATACCCCATATGTGGGGGTAAACCACTGTTTGGGCACATGCCGGGGCTCGGAAGGGAAGTAGTGACGTTTTGGAATGCAGACTTTGATGGAATGGTCTGCGGGCATCATGTTACGTTTGCAGAGCCCCTGATATGCCTAAACAGTAGAAACCCCCCACAAGTGACCCCATTTTGGAAACTAGACGCCCCAAGGAACTTATCTAGATGTGTGGTGAGCACGTTCAACCCCCAAGTGCTTCACAGAAGTTTACAACGCAGAGCCGTGAAAATAAAAAATCATTTTTCTTTCCTCAAAAAAGATGTTTTAGCAAGCAATTTTTTATTTTCACAAGGGTAACAGGAGAATTTGGACCCCAATATTTGTTGCCCAGTTTGTTGTGAGTATGCTGATACCCCATATGTGGGGGTAAACCACTGTTTGGGCGCACGTCAGGGCTCGGAAGGGAAGTAGTGACATTTGAAATGCAGACTTTGATGGAATGGTCTGCGGGCGTCACATTGCATTTGCAGAGCCCCTGATGTGCCTAAACAGTAGAAACACCCCACAAGTGACCCCATTTTGGAAACTAGACCCCCGAAGGAACTTATCTAGATGTGTGGTGAGCACGTTCAACCCCCAAGTGCTTCACAGAAGTTTACAACGCAGAGCCGTGAAAATAAAAAATCATTTTTCTTTCCTCAAAAAAGATGTTTTAGCAAGCAATTTTTTATTTTCACAAGGGTAACAGGAGAATTTGGACCCCAATATTTGTTGCCCAGTTTGTTGTGAGTATGCTGATACCCCATATGTGGGGGTAAACCACTGTTTGGGCGCACGTCAGGGCTCGGAAGGGAAGTAGTGACATTTGAAATGCAGACTTTGATGGAATGGTCTGCGGGCGTCACATTGCATTTGCAGAGCCCCTGATGTGCCTAAACAGTAGAAACACCCCACAAGTGACCCCATTTTGGAAACTAGACCCCCGAAGGAACTTATCTAGATGTGTGGTGAGCACTTTCAACCCCCAAGTGCTTCACAGAAGTTTATAACGCAGAGCCGTGAAAATAAAAAATAATTGTTCTTTCCTCAAAAATTATGTTTTAGCAAGTAATTTTTTATTTTTGCAAGGGTAACAGGAGAAATTGGACCCCAACAGTTGTTGCCCAGTTTGTCCTGAGTACGCTGGTACCCCAAATGTGGGGGTAAACCACTGTTTGGGCGCACGTCGGGGCTTGGAAGGGAGGGAGCACCATTTGACTTTTTGAATGCAAGATTGGCTGGAATCAATGGTGGCGCCATGTTGCGTTTGGAGACCCCTGATGTGCCTAAACAGTGGAAACCCCTCAATTCTAACTTCAACACTAACCCCAACACACCCCTAATCCTAATCCCAACTGTAGCCATAACCCTAATCACAAACCTAACCCCAACACACCCCTAACCACAACCCTAACCGCAACACACCCGTAACCCTAATTCCAACCCTAATCCTAACCCTAATCCCAACCGTAGCCCTAATCCCAACCCTAACCACAACTGTAACCCCAACACACCCCTAACCCTATCCGTAACCCTAACCACAAGCCTAATCTTAACCCTATTTCAAACCCTAGCCCTAATTCCAACCCTAACTCTAATTCCAACCCTAACCCTAAGGCTATGTGCCCACGTTGCGAATTCGTGTGAGATTTTTCCGCACGATTTTTGAAAAATCTGCAGGTAAAAGGCACTGCGTTTTACCTGCGGATTTACAGCAGATTTCCAGTGTTTTTTTGTGCGGATTTCACCTGCGGATTCCTATTGAGGAACAGGTGTAAAACGTTGCGGAATCCGCACAAAGAATTGACATGCTGCGGAAAATACAACGCAGCGTTTCTGCACGGAATTTTCCGCACCATGGGCACAGCGGATTTGGTTTTCCTTAGGTGTACATGGTACTGTAAACCTGATGGAAAACTGCTTCGAATTCGCAGCAGCCAATCCGCTGCGGATCCGCGGCCAATCCGCTGCGGATCCGCGGCCAATCCGCTGCGGATCCGCTGCCAATCCGCTGCGGATCCGCTGCCAATCCGCTGCGGATCCGCTGCCAATCTGCTGCGGATCCGCTGCCGATCCGCGGCCCATCCGCTGCGGATCCGCTGCCAATCCGCTGCGGATCCGCTGCCGATCCGCTGCGGATCCGCTGCCGATCCGCGGCCCATCCGCTGCGGATCCGCTGCCAATCCGCTGCGGATCCGCTGCCGATCCGCTGCGGATCCGCTGCCGATCCGCTGCGGATCCGCGGCCGATCCGCTGCGGATCCGCTGCCGATCCGCTGCCGATCCGCTGCGGATCCGCGGCCGATCCGCTGCCGATCCGCTGCGGATCCGCGGCCGATCCGCTGCGGATCCGCTGCCAATCCGCTGCGGATCCGCTGCCGATCCGCGGCCCATCCGCTGCGGATCCGCTGCCAATCCGCTGCGGATCCGCTGCCAATCCGCTGCGGATCCGCGGCCGATCCGCTGCGGATCCGCGTCCGATCCGCGTCCGATCCGCTGCCGATCCGCTGCGGATCCGCGGCCGATCCGCTGCGGATCCACGGCCGATCCGCTCTGTGTGCACATGCCATAACCCTACCCCTAATTACCCTACCCGTAACCCTAACCCTACCCCTAACCCTACCCCTAGTTCTAACCCTAGTTCTAATCCTAACCCTAGAGGAAAAAAAAAAAAAAAAAAAAATTCTTTATTTTATTATTGTCCCTATGGGGGTGATAAAGGGGGGGGGGGGTTATTTATTATTTTTTTATTTTGATCGCTGTGATAGAACCTACCACAGCGATCAAAATGTACCTGTAAGGAATCTGCCGACTGGCAGATTCGGCGGGCGCACTGAGCATGCGCCCGCCATTTTCCAACATGGCGGCGCCCAGCGAGGAGACGGACGGACACCGGGAGGATCGGTAAGTATGAAGGGGTGGTGGGGGGGTGGATCGGAGCACGGGGGGGGGGAACGGAGCACAGGGGGGGTGGGTCTGGGCAAGGAGGGAGCGGACAGGAGGACGGGGGAGCCGGCAGGCGGACGGAGGGGACCGGACCCCATAACAGAGGACGGGGGGGGCGATCGGTGGGCGTGGGGGGGGGGTACTTCAGTATTTCCAGCCATGGCCGATGATATTGCAGCATCGGCCATGGCTGGATTGTAATATTTCACCATTTTTTTAGGTGAAATATTACAAATCGCTCTGATTGGCAGTTTCACTTTCAACAGCCAATCAGAGCGATCGTAGCCACGGGGGGGTGAAGCCACCCCCCCTGGGCTGAAGTACCACTCCCCCTCTCCCTGCAGATCGGGTAAAATAGGAGTTAACCCCTTCACCCGATCTGCAGGGACGCGATCATTCCATGACGCCACATAGGCGTCATGGGTCGGATTGGCACGGGTTTTCATGACGCCTACGTGGCGTCATGGGTCGGGAAGGGGTTAAAAAAATTAAAAAAAAAAAAAAAAATTTTTTAAGGAGAATTTTTGTTTTCAGTTCTGCTGATATTATTAATATGAATCTGACTCTATATATACATTGTGTGATAATTAATGATTCTAGGTGTGTTTTATAACATATTTTTTAATAAGTATATTTTATCATGTTCTCTGCTATTTTAGATTCACATATATATGAACTAAAGCTGTGCAATGAAAGCTATTGAATGTTAAATAGACTGGTGAGTCACCTTCGGGTGTCTAACAATTAGCATCTAATATATAATTGTCTTGAATACTACTTCCTGCAATTTGTGCCAACTTCCGTGGCTTTGTCCGGAGCTAATGTCCGGAGATAATGTTCGGAGCTAATGTCCGGAGCTAATGTCCGGAGCTAATGTCCGGAGCTAATGTCCGGAGATTAATTGCCTAGAATACTGCTTCCTGCAATTTGTGCCAACTTCCGTGGCTTTGTCCGGAGCTAATGTCCGGAGATAATGTCCGGAGCTAATGTCCGGAGCTAATGTCCGGAGCTAAGTGACGTCACCAGTGTCCTACACCCAGGCAGAGCACAGGGGCCCCAGGCAGCATATGGGGCCCCAGGCAGAGCACAGTGGCCCCAGGCAGCATATGGGGCCCCAGGCAGAGCACAGTGGTCCCAGGTAGAGCACAGGGGCCCCAGGCAGCCTATGGGGCCCCAGGCAGAGCACAGGGGCCCCAGGCAGCATATGGGGCCCCAGGCAGAGCACAGGGGCCCCAGGCAGCATATGGGGCCCCAGGCAGAGCACAGTGGCCCCAGGCAGCATATGGGGCCCCAGGCAGAGCACAGTGGTCCCAGGCAGAGCACAGGGGCCCCAGGCAGCCTATGGGGCCCCAGGCAGAGCACAGTGGCCCCAGGCAGAACATGGGGCCCCAGGCAGAGCACAGGGGCCCCAGGCAGAGCACAGGGGCCCCAGGCAGCATATGGGGCCCCAGGCAGAGCACAGGGGCCCCAGGCAGCATATGGGGCCCCAGGCAGAGCACAGTGGCCCCAGGCAGAGCACAGGGGCCCCAGGCAGAACATGGGGCCCCAGGCAGAGCACAGGGGCCCCAGGCAGCATATGGGGCCCCAGGCAGAGCACAGTGGCCCCAGGCAGAGCACAGTGGTCCCAGGCAGAGCACAGGGGCCCCAGGCAGCATATGGGGCCCCAGGCAGAGCACAGGGGCCCCAGGCAGCATATGGGGCCCCAGGCAGAGCACAGTGGCCCCAGGCAGAGCACAGGGGCCCCAGGCAGCATATGGGGCCCCAGGCAGAGCACAGTGGTCCCAGGCAGAGCACAGGGGCCCCAGGCAGCCTATGGGGCCCCAGGCAGAGCACAGTGGCCCCAGGCAGAACATGGGGCCCCAGGCAGAGCACAGGGGCCCCAGGCAGAGCACAGGGGCCCCAGGCAGCATATGGGGCCCCAGGCAGAGCACAGGGGCCCCAGGCAGCATATGGGGCCCCAGGCAGAGCACAGTGGCCCCAGGCAGAGCACAGGGGCCCCAGGCAGAGCACAGGGGCCCCAGGCAGAGTACAGGGGCCCCAGGCAGCATATGAGGCCCCAGGCAGAGCACAGGGGCCCCAGGCAGCATATGGGGCCCCAGGCAGAGCACAGTGGCCCCAGGCAGAGCACAGGGGCCCCAGGCAGCATATGGGGCCCCAGGCAGAGCACAGGGGCCCCAGGCAGCTTATGGGGCCCCAGGCAGAGCACAGATGTAAAATTACTGTGAAAATACCTGATGGGCACACAAGTATGCGCCAGTATGGGTACTAAGAGCTTTTCCACATAATAATGAAATATTTTAAAATGTCATAGAACATACCAATATACATAGTTATTGATACATATTATTTATTATTTACATTATTGTTCTTAAGCAAAGAACCGTTGTTGTGGCAAATGCAAACCGTTGTTGTCTGATGTCTTTCATCACTCCCCTCATAAGCATGTTCATGGATCCTGTGTAACTGTACCTTAAATAACAAGAATTGTCAAGAGCTGGTGAGTGCAGCCATTTTTTGTTCTTTCTTACTATTATTTATTAATTGTATTATTCTTACATTTGAATAAATAAAGTATATATGGATTCTAGACTCCCGATTCTTTAGAATCGGGCTGCCATCTAGTAATTAATAATAATCTTTATTTTTATATAGCGCTAACATATTTTGCAGCGCTTTACAGTTTGCACACATTATCGTCACTGTCCCCGATGGGGCTCACAATCTAAATTCCCTATCAGTATGTCTTTGGAATGTGGGAGGAAACCGGAGTGCCCGGAGGAAACCCACACAAACACGGGGAGAACATACAAACTCCTTGTAGATGTTGTCCAAGGTGGGATTAGAACCCAGGACTCCAGCGCTGCAAGGCTGCAGTGCTAACCACTGCGGCGATTGCTTAAGCTGATATGTGCAGACTATATAACTCTGTTCATTCCTGAAGTAGTATTATACCTGAGGAAGGCTATTTTTTATAAATATATATCCAAAACGCGTTGTTTTATTTTATTTATTTTATTTTAATTTTCAGAGATTTGCACTATTGTTGCCTGGTGCATGTTACCTGGGAGCGCTGAATAGCCTGGATGATCCTTCCTTTTTCACTTCACTTCACGGTCTCCTGGCTGAGAGATCTGTTGTATCCAGACTGCTGCTGCATACCAGGGAAACCAGGCATCTTGTTCGGACCTAATAGGTCGATATGCTATGATACAAGCTACACACAAGGTGAGCATTTTTAACCTACATATTTGAGGTGAACGAAATTATTTACACTTAGATCTGTGCCCCGATCTCTTGTTTCCCTCCACTCTCCCTAGACCCTGTAGCCTTGGGGTCCTCTATACTCTTGATTAATAGAACACCTGTGGAGAGATCTAAAAATGGCAGTTTGGAGAAAGCACCCTTCAAATATCAGGGACCTGGAGCAGTTTGCCAAAGAAGAATGGTCTAAAATTCCAGCAGAGCATTGTAAGAAACTCATTGATGGTTACCGGAAGCGGTTGGTCGCAGTTATTTTGGCTAAAGGTTGTGCAACCAAGTATTAGGCTGAGGGTGCCAATACTTTTGTCTGGCCCATTTTTGGAGTTTTGTGTGAAATGATCAATGTTTTGCTTCATTCTCTTTTGTATTTTTTCATTTAAGACAAATTAAATGAAGATAACAATACCAAAGAATTTGTGATTGCAATCATTTTCAGGAAGAAACTGAGTATTATCTGACAGAATTTCAGGGGTGTCAATACTTTTGGCCACAACAATATAATACACATACACACAATAATATATATACACACACTCGCACAATACTCACCCCTCCTCCTTGTTCCCTGCGCTGCTTCAGGCTCTGCTGTTCGAGTCTCATTGGCTCCACTGCTGGCACAATGTGGCGCACGATGAAGTGACATCATCACTCGCCTGCTGAGTTACAAGCAGAGGGGAAGTGATAGGAGAGAGAGCGTCAGCACTCAGTATGAGGCCGTGCGATCAGTGCGCCGTACATATACTGCTCTTTGCGGGAACGCACCTCCCGCAGAACAGTATATGTACATCGCATGTCGGTACGGGGTTAAAGACAGATTTTGTTCCTCAATTTTTTTCTAAGATTTTTATATATTCCCAGTCCCTTAATGCATGCCTTACGCATTTCATAGATATTAGTTCTCTTGAAATCAAGTTTATTATTAATTAAAGAAAAAAATTGGTCACCTGCAGCACTGAAAGCGGTTTTTGTGAGTTTACTCGACTGTAATGTAACAGAAAGAACATAAAAGTGTATGAATAACAAATTTAATCCAGAAAAATGTTTCAATGCTTTTCCTCAGTTTTACAGGTCAAAGAAATGTTTACAGACCATGTAACACTGTATGTCTGAGATATGGAAGCCATCAAAATTTTTAAAAGCTTTTGTTCATGGAGATCACAGAAATATTCACAGACAAAGTAATATTGTATGTCTGAGCAATGGCATAATACTTCATGGATCAAAATATATTCAATTCTTCCAGCACACAAAAAAAACTGCAGTTGTATATTTGCCTACGGACTGCACAGGCCTAGTCCCCATCTACAGACTGGATTCTGTCACTCGTCCTGCTCCTGTGACTCTCTCCCTCGGCTAAATGCAGATTGTACATGCTGCAAACAATTAGCCCTTAGAAGGGCTGTTGGCATGATGGTTCAGCTTCATCACCAGTATCAACACTACAGGACTGTGATTCATTATACTGTGCACACAGGCCTTGACAAGCACTGTCTCCCTCCAGTACGAAGTGTCACAGAGCTGGGTAACTGCATCAGTGTGCTGAGCTGGGTGGCGCCTGTCCTTTTATAACCTCTGATGATGTAAGATGGCCAGCCAATTACAGTAATGCCACAACCAAGCTGGCTACGGCATTACAGTGACTCACAGGCAATCCCGCATGCTTATTGGCTGCGCAACAGGTGCAAAAAATGTGAAGATTCAAGTTTTACATCAAGCACCTCCCATTACTTGCCGAGTAACAAGCACATACGAGCACCATGATACTCGACTGCTAGCCAAGTATCACCGAGCACATTTGCTCATCCCTAGTGGCAGACTATATGTTATGCCCCAAGTTAGACCATTAGTAAGGGACGATGAGGAAGCTGACCAAATTTTAGCAGAATGTATGATAAGATGCTAACAAACAAGGAGATCTCTATTTCTATTCCAGGATAAGCCGTTCCTCTAGGATTAGTAGTGAAACCTGGAGATAGGGCTCTGATTAATGTGATTAAACAAACACATTGGCATTAGTGATGAGTGAATATACTCGTTACTCGAGATTTCTCGAGCATGCTCGGGGGTCCTCTTGAGTATTTTTTAGTGCTCGGAGATTTCGTTTTTCTTGCCGCAGCTGAATGATTTACATCTGTTAGCCAGCATAAGTACATGTGGGGGTTGCCTGGTTGCTAGGCAACCCCCACATGAAGTTGGATCGCCCCTCCAAGGGCCGTGGGGTACTCGGTACCAGGTCCGATGTTCACTGGGGGAATGTCATGGTGGCTGACCCGGTCCGTGGCCCTGGGATGTCCGTGTAAATGGGAATGGTCTTTAAAGGGCTAGTTTATGTTTCTGATGTCACCTGTGGTATTTGGTCAGGGTGACCGACGCTGCTTTAAGGGGTCCACTGGGGTGATGTTATGGCACCTAGATGATATACCTTCCCACAGGTGAAGTATGTCCCCAGGTCGTCCCGGTGTGTAGACGGTGGATGGTGAGAGGCGCAGAGAAGAACGAGGACACAAGGTTGCAGTCTCTTTACCTTTACTGAAGACTTCAGCATCCACAGTCCAGTGCACCAGATCACAGGGCAGGCAGAGTCCGGCCGGTTTGGAGGCAAGCCCAGCGTTCCCTTGTCCAGGTGGAAATCAGTAGCCTTCCCTTGCGCTGCAGTGGTGTAGTCCCTTACTGCCTATGGCTTCACATAAGGGTCTCACAGATGTGGTGTTTTGCTCTCTCTGTCCCCCATATAGGATAGGACAAAACCCGTATGACTGGTGACTTGAGCCTGTTTATAGGGTCTCTTAGATAACATGGCTCTGTAGGTGTCACTGTGCCTCCTGGGTGTAGGTGCGGACAGGTAACCTGCAATTAGCTGTTCTGCCAATCTCTGAAATAAGGCGTAGAGGTCCTTACTCCTTCGGTGTTCCGGCTACCAGATTTTGCACCTCAGAGGGAGGCAGCCTGAGCGGGGCTGGTCCCCTTCTGGTATCCTCTCCTTTGCTTTCACTTCCTTCACGCTCGCTGCAATATAATTCTGCCTTTCAATGTCTCTTTCTGGGAGCTGCAGCTCTGAGGGCATGCACAGCTCCATTGACTCTCTGTCCTCCTCAGACTTCTGTCTGGAACTTTCGCCTAACTTTCCCTACAGACTACCAGTTATATATATGTGGGGAGTGACCTAATAAATAGGAACAAATTTCCCCCTGGTGGCCTGGAGTGTGAATGTGTTGCATGTTTGTGATACCTGGATGCAGTTATCCTTTCTTGCCTCCAAACGTAACATCACTCTCCCCGGGGGGAAAGCAATACCACTGTAACGACCAGGACCCTGGGGCGCCGAATACTTATGCTGGCTAACAGATGTAAATCATTCAGCTGCGGCAAGAAAAACTAAATCTCCGAGCACTAAAAAATACTCAGAGGACACCCGAACGTGCTCGAGAAATCTCGAGTAACGAGTATATTCGCTCATCACTTATTGGCATATTCACAGATGGGAAGGACCTGCTCAGTATCTCTGCTGGATGACAGGTTGTATGGTCCCTATATACAAAAGAAGTTGCACTTTGTCGTGCTAAAGCATGTAGACATGGAATATA
Source organism: Ranitomeya variabilis (assembly GCF_051348905.1). Lineage (NCBI taxonomy): Eukaryota > Metazoa > Chordata > Amphibia > Anura > Dendrobatidae > Ranitomeya > Ranitomeya variabilis. The sequence goes on along the minus strand of NC_135235.1, from coordinate 637,983,973 downwards.
TGAAATATGCAATACTGATCTGAATAATAAGAAAAAATTGAGACGCTTAGCACATAACTTGGCCAATTCATGCATGTCCAGCAACCAACAACAAGGTGGTCTCAAGCTGCTGGGACCCTACGTCTCTAGTGTGAACACCTCTGTTAGGTTGAAGTCTGAATTCCTCGGTAAATGTGGATACCTTTCTCTAATGCCTGTATTTATGGGTAGGTAGGATCCTGCTGTAATTAAAACCACCACATGTTGAAGGGTGGAGTGCATGGTTAAAGAGCTAACATACAAATAAGAAAAGAGTGACTGGCACTTCCAAGCTAATGTGAACAGGTGCATACTAGGAGCAGCCACCTCCATATACAATGTACACAAGAAGTTGCAATTTGTCTTGCTAAAGCACGTAGACATGGAATAGATGAAATATGAATATCAATACTGCTGTGGATAATCAGAAAAAATTGAGATGCTTAGCACAGAATTTTGCCAATTCAAACATGCCCAGCAACCAATGACAAGGTAGTCTCGAGCTGCTGGGACCCTACCTGTCTAGTGTGAACACCTCTCTTAGGCTGAAGTCTGAATTCCTGGGTAAATGTGGATACCTCTCTCTAAAGCTCAATTTTTTCTTATTATCCAGAGAAAAGATGTCCCTGTCAAACTTATTTCTGACTTATCAAGTCACATGCTTCAAAAATCGAGGGCACGGAGACCATTACTGGACATCTAAACATACTATACTCCTGAGGGTTTCCTTTTCTCCTGCAAGTGCGACACTTTGATTGTTCTCAATGCTGTTTTATTGTTATCCAATTAATTTTCTATGGTATGGTATTCTGTTTCTATGGCAGTTTTCATTAAAAACATAATTGTTAATACAATAGTATAGCTAACATGCTAATATATTCTTTAAAAAAAGAGCTGGTTCTGGAACTGGGGAGGGATTAACCTCCACAGAAAGTCTGCCTCCTTCTAGTGCATCTACACACTGCAAGTCAGGTTTAGGGCTCATACTCACTTGTGAGAAACTCGGATGAGTCCCGCACGTCAATACTCGGCACTGCACCCGGCACTCAGGAGCGGCTTCATGTATGGCTACGCGGCCGCACGCTCTGATCTGAGTGTCGGGTATTGACGTGTGAGACTCATCTGAGTTTCTCGCATGTGAGTATGAGCCCATAGAATATAACTCACAACTTCCTTACCCTTCTCCCTATTTTTTAGGCCAGAAGACTGGAGCACTTCTGAGGCCAGGTGACCACTCCTAATTACATCAGCTTAGGCCTTCTTTTTCCCACCCCTTCACGTTTTGCTTCATTCCCCTACCCCACCTCTTTTTCTCTTCTACTTGGAGCCACGTTCCCCATTCTTTCCTTTACCTTCTTTTGTCATGATATGGGATCAATTGAACTCAGCTCGCTTAATGCAAGAAGTTTTAACACACCACAGAAGTGATCACAAATTCTTTATACCATACGTAGACAAAGAGTGAAAATCCTATTTTTGTAAGCAACACATTCCAAGACAGGACACATACCCATTGTAAAAGACAGGTATTTCACTTACTGGTCTCACATCACCAACCCAGAGTCACGTTCCATAGATTTGTCACTGAGTACACAGGACAATCATCTTACAGGCAGAGGAGCCGTGTGCAGACAACAAACAAGTGACAGAACTCAGCGCTGTGCCGGAGACTGAGGAGACGGAGAAGATGGAGGAGACGGAGAAGACTGAGGAGACAGAGAAGACGGAGGAGACAGAGAAGACTGAGGAGACAGAGAAGACTGAGGAGACAGAGAAGACTGAGGAGACCGAGAAGACTGAGGAGACTGCTGCTGTACTGACAACCAGTGCACGGGGTTCAGCCAGGAGCGCGCTGTGTAGGCTCCGCACCCACAGAAAGCTGCATCGAGTGTCTGTGGAACTGAATACGGAGTTACCCTGACAACGAGCAAATTAGTTCACAAACAGCATCAGGAGAATCTTCTAGAAGGTTTCTGAAAGGTTTTCTTTTGGATTTCATTTATAAAGTATATTTGAAACTTTATTAGAAATCACTTGTCCTACATTATTATTAAGTAAAAATGAAAACGACGGTTACACTTTACATTCACACAGAATCTCCTGATCCCCGAGCACCAAGAATCTGAGCCTGACTGCACGATAAGCTCCGGAGCTTCAGAGACCATAGATAGAAGGGAACGGAGACGATACAGAGACCTGGATAATCCATTGCGGCTCACGGCGAGATTCTCCCCACCCCCTCCAAATGATTGACAAATGATTGACAGGTCTATCCCCAGGTGTACACAGCACACGGCTCCGCTCTGTACACCTCATACACACACAGCTCAGCTCCGTACACCTCGTACACACACGGCTCCGCTCCGTACACCTCGTACACACACGGCTCCGCTCAATACACCTCGTACACACACGGCTCTGCTCCGTATGCCTCATACACGCACGGCTCTGCTACATCCACACTGTAAACCCCTCCTGACCCTACACGCGTAAACTTCCCCTCATCCAGCACCATGACAACCAGCACAGCAGAGTCCTGCATACACTGAGGCCCCTGATCATGTGACCCCTGACTCCTCCCCTCCTGTGACCTCACCACAGGTCCTGTGCGCACAGAACAGCCATATATGTGGTGTGCGGCTCTGCAGGTGGAGGTAGGTGCTGGAGATTCCCCATTAACCCCCTCAGTGCTGAGCCTGTGATAAATCCCTGTATGTGACTATAATGGGACTGTGTGTTATACCGGGGGCAGGACGGGGCCATGACTGGATGTAGTGATCATGTGACGCCGGTAACAGCTCCGGAGATTTCTTACATGGGATCTTTATGATGTTACATCGTCATCTTCTCCCCATTCAGGTCCCTACAATATCGGATCCTCTCAGTGGAGATCTTCTATATAAGAGAATTCTCCTGAGTGACCCTACAAGGATGGATAGGGACAGGGACAAGATGGCGGAGAGGATATTACACCTCACCCTAGAGATCCTCTTCCGGCTTACTGGAAAGGTGAGAGATTCTGATGACGTCACATTACATCATTCTTATCTATGGGAATAACAGACGGACAGAACTGGAGAGGTGAGGACTCTGGGAATGTCTGTAGTGAGATTTATTAATGTGTCTCTCCATAACCAGGATTACACAGTAGTGAAGAAGACCTCTAGTGAGCGCTGTCAGGCCCCTGTGTCTGAGGGATGGGGAAGACCCCTGAGCCCAATCATGGGGCCTCCACCTCACCCCCTGATACATGAGGACATCAATGACCAGAAGATCCTAGAACTCACCTACAAGATGATTGAGCTGCTGACTGGAGAGGTGACACTGCTGGGACATTATACAGTAATGCTATGGAGGGATCGGGGGGATGACGGTATCATTGTATGTGTCAGGTTCCTATAAGGTGTCAGGATGTCACCGTCTATTTCTCCATGGAGGAGTGGGAGTATTTAGAAGGACACAAAGATCTGTACAAGGACGTCATGATGGAGGTTCCCCAGCCCCTCACATCACCAGGTAATAGACAGGACTAAATACACACGGCCTATAATTATCTGTATGTAAAGAATGAATTCAGTCCCTGTATGTGTTTCCTCCAGTTCTATCCAGTGAGAGGACAACACCAGAGAGATGTCCCCGTCCTCTTCTTCCACAGGACTGTAAACAAGAAGATCCCAATGTTCCTCAGGATCATCAGGTAGATGGAGAGAAGGTGTCATGAGATCTCCCCTATGATGTGTAGAAGGCTGTGAAGGTCTTGTGCTCAGTCTTGTTTTATCCACCAGTATTATACGCTGAATGGCCAATTTCTTACTTGAAACTTATCTGTCTACAGATTAGACCTGTAACTCCAGAGTGTAATCTAAAAGCAAGTGATCATTTTTCAGCGTTAAACCACATTAGACTGGGAGTATTGAGCACTTCAACTAGCTATGGCCCAAATTTTGAAAAATTCCCAACTTTAAGAGTTTTTTTGCGAAAAGTGCTGAGAATGTTGTGATCGAGAAAAAAAATACAATGAAATACATAACTGTGCTGAGGAGCAGGTAGTGCAGTGTTGGAAATTTCAACTGAATACAGAACTGGTGTCCAACTAACGTGTTAGAATACAATCATTGTGTCATGTCGGACGCTGTTCATACTAGGGCGTTCGACAGACAGCGGTAATTCCGCTTTTGTCCACTATGTGCTCAGTGGCGTCGGCTAGATTTTATCTAGCTGGTCCGGGGTTAATTTAGCTGGTGCTTGGATTGGTAGTTGGGTCACGCCCACTGCCTTTAAATAGTTCTTCTGAACATTGGGCATCGCCAATTATAGCTTCTGTCTTGTGCTTGGTTACCTCGGTCTGGAGTGGTGATCTAGGAGAAGGAGTATCGTGTCTGGTGGTGTATATTTCCCTTTGTCATATTTTCTCCCTCCTATATTCGTATTTCTTTTGCCCTGTTCATTTATAGTGTATTCCTGTGTGACTGCGGCGTGGTGTATATTTTCTGTTATCCTTGTCTGTGCTAACTGTGGGTATTGGTGTGTGGTCTCTTCACTGGGTGGTGGGTGGTGGTTTCAGCCTAGGGTTGAAACAGGAGACAGGGTGAGGGTGGAGGCCCAGACATGCACACCATCAGTGTAAACTCTGGGAGAGGGTCAGTCTGAGGGAAATCGCAGGGGCCCGGGTTATTAGCTCTTGCTTACCTAGGCTTCCTGTGACACATTGGTCCTTAGCACAGGTGGACTACAACACCATATGAACAGTTCCAGTGCCACCATTGTCTGAGGGAAATAGAGAGAAACAACTTAACTGAGTAGAAATTATATCTTTGGCAATGGAAATTATGCAAATTGTCTCTTCAGAGAGGAAGAGAGCTAGAACTCTAGTGCCACCTATTGGAAAGTAGCAATCCTACAAGTCAATTTTGACCCTTTAACGAGCCTCGTCACATGACTTAGGATAATAGCCAAACCAGAATCTCAATTTGCAGACACTGTGTTTCGGGGTACTGCCTCTCGTCAGTGCAAAGCAGAGACAATTTGCATAATTAGCATATTACCCAGAGGAGCATTGCGGCTTTAAGTCTCCTCATCTAGGCATGCTTATTATGTCGATCTCCGCAAGGAGAAAGGATACTTCTTGGATAATGGAAAACATTGTGCAGTCAGATGAATCCAGATTTCTGTTGCATCATACTGGTTAGAATTTCATGCAATCAGCATGTATCCTTTCTGTCAGGTGTAGTAATGGTGGAGGATGTATTCTTTGCTCATCCTGGATCCTTTGTTATCTGCGGATGGATGTTTGGACATTAGGGCTTACAGAAGCATTTTGGCCAATCAAGTTCATCGCTTTATGGCAGCTGTTTACCCTACTGTAGAAAGACAATGCACCTTGTCACAATGGTCTACTAATGGATTGATTCCAGGAACATACCGTATTTTTCGGCATATAAGACGCACCGGACAATAAGACGCACCCCAAATTTGGGGTGAAAATTGCAGAAAAAAAGATTTTTTATAAGATGGGGGTCCGTCTTATTGTCCGAATTTACAGTATCTTACCTGTGGGCTGGTGGTGGCAGAGCAGGGTCACAGGAGGCATGGTGTCGGCAGAGGTGGGGTGAGGCGGTACGGCGTGCACCTGAGCAGGGTCCCTTCCTGCTTAGGTGGGCGACGCCACGGCCTGGTGTCCATGGGAGGGTGGCAGCAGTGGTTACCGGCAGAGGTGTTGGGATGAGGAGGCACAGTGAGAGGTATGGCGTTAGAGGGGTCCCTTTCCCCGGTGAGGTGATGCAGCAGCCCGGTAATGCAGCAGAGCCGGGTGAATCCTGTTGTTACCGCGGTGGCAGAGGTGTGGAGACGAGGAGGCGCAGTGAGCGGGGTCCCTTTCCCTGGTGAGGTGATGCAGCAGCCCCGGTAATGCAGCAGAGCCGGGTGAATCCTGTTGTTACCGTGGTGGCAGAGGTGTGGAGATGAGGAGGCGCAGTGAGCGGGGTCCCTTTCCCCGGTGAGGTGATGCAGCAGCCCCGGTAATGCAGCAGGGCCGGGTGAATCCTGTTGTTATCGGTTCGCGCGGCCATCTTCCTGAGGCCGCGTGTTCGCAGATGGAGCTCTGCTGCCCGGGGCTTCAGGAAAATGGCCGCCGCGATCCCCATCTGCGCACACGCGGCATCCCGCGGCCATTTTCCTGAAGCCCCGGGCAGCAGAGCTCCATCTGCGAACGCGCGGCCTCAGGAAGATGGCCGCGCCCACCGATAACAACAGGATTCACCCGGCTCTGCTGCATTACCGGGGCTGCTGCATCACCTCACCGGGGAAAGGGACCCCGCTCACTGCGCCTCCTCATCTCCACACCTCTGCCGCCACACCTCTGCCGCCACGGTCCACGGTAAGCCTGCATTGCGAATATAAGACGCACCCCCCATTTTCCCCCCTTTTTTTGGGGGGAAAAAGTGCATCTTATATGCAAAAAAAATACGGTAAGAGTTTTGTTGCTTTCCCGGCCTTCATAGTCCTCATATTTTAATCATATAGAGCATCTCTAGGATGAGGTAAAACAGACTGTTCACAAAATGTTCTTTTCTCCATCTTCTTTATGGCAGCTGCAAGAAGCTATCCTGTCGGGATGGGCCACTGTTTCCTGTAGAATTACTTTATTTAGTGGAATCTATTACAAGATGAATTGCTTCAATTCTGAAAACAAAAAATTACTAGATGGGTGTCTCTAATAATGTGGCCATTTAGTGTATGTTTTATTCCTGGTGGAGATGACAGGATAAAGCTGATCATAGACATTAAGTGTTGTCTGGATCTTCTCACAGTTTTCTGGTTATGGAGGCTGCTGGTTAGAATTAGAAGCCGGCAGGTTGGATTTATACAGGAGACCCGCAGCTATGTGGGATATTCTGCTGTCATTTTGTGATTGGCGTGATAATTTAGGATCTTTTCTGTTCTTCTGAATAATTTTTTACAACTTCTACATCTGTTTCAGGGTAAAGATCTGACCCATATTACAGAGACATATATGAGAGGTGATGAGTGGTGTAAAGAGGAGATTCCCACAGATAACCGCACAGGTGAGTATAACCTAAAAAACAATCAGTGCCAGGAGCGCACATCGGGTTGGCTCCATCCCAGAGGGGACAGAAATCCATTATGGGTATTTATTTATGCGCCATGATTGTGCATATAATAATATATGATTATTTTGTGACATGTTCGGAAATTTCATCTCTTGCACATATCTGGTCAGTTTACATTATCTGTCTTGCAGCACATGATAATTATTATTATATTACATTATATGGTGATCTGCTGCAATCTTCTGCAATGTCTGGTATAACCTTGTTTTTTGTAAACCTACTACCATCCACTCTGATCATTACGCAGTATATTTTCACCTTATTTAAGACTTTAGACGCCTTTTTTTGTTTGTTTTTTAAGCAGATTTTGGTTCCCGTCCTCATTTTTCTGCAATCCTGTTCTTATATTCTGCAAGAAATTCTGCACTTGACCCATTTTTGTTAGATTCTATTTTACATGTGTGATAAAAATTATTGATGGTTTTTATTTCACTCTTTAATTCCACATCTTCATTTACAAAAATGGTGTACGGTCGTGCACTTGATGTGTGCATTGCAGACTAGTTTGGCTATTTGTGCAGCTTTAGATTTTCTACTCAGACAGGTACGGAAGCTAACTTCTATTACATGAAATATAGTGGCCAATTAACTGAATCAGAATTGTGTATGTTGCAATTTCTTTTGTTGCGAACCACCAAACGCCAATATTTTTACGGTGCAGATCTTCATAGTGTGAATATGTCCCATGGAGAGGGAGGAATGATGGAGAAATCCTATACCTGCCTGGCAGTGAGTGTGCTTGGTTGTGGGAAACAGCCATAGAAATTGAAGAAGGTGGGGGGGTAACGTAACTTCAGCTGTGCTAGTTCATGAGAAATCAAAAAGTATCATGTGAGCAGAGCTGGAGAAACATCCCGAGAGAAAAAAGTTTGATTGTGGAAGAGGTAAAAAACATCAGCTGTGAGGGTTTCTGATGAGCAGGATAGCTTAATGCAAAAAAAAACTTTATTAACTACGGAAGCTTAGTCACATACCGTGGGTAAGGAAAGTATTCAGACCCCTTTAAATTTTTCACTCTTTGTTTCATTGAAGCCATTTGGTAAATTCAAAAAAGTTCATTGTTTTCACATTAATGTACATTCTGCACCCCATTTTGACTGAAAAAAAACAGAAATGTAGAAATTATTGCAAATTTATTAAAAAACAAAAAACTTAAATATCACATGGTCATAAGTATTCAGACCCTTTGCTCAGACACTCATATTTAAGTCACATGCTGTCCATTTCCTGGTGATCTTCCTTGAGATGGTTCTACTCCTTCATTGAAGTCCAGTTGTGTTTAATTAAGCTGATGGGACTTGATTTGGAAAGGCACACACCTGTCTATATAAGACCTCACAGCTCACAGTGCATGTCAGACCAAATGAGAATCAGGAGGTCAAAGGAACTGGCCAAGGAGCTCAGAGACAGAATTGTAGCAAGGCACAGATCTGGCCAAGGTTACAACAGAATTTCTGCAGTACTTAAAGTTTCTAAGAGCACATCTTAGATGGAAGAAGATTGGGCCTTGGTGAGAGAGGTAAAGAAGAACCCCAAAATCACTGTGGCTGAGCTCCAGTGATGCAGTAGGGAGATGGGAAAAAGTTCCACAAAGTCAACTATCACTGCAGCCCTCCATCAGTCGGGCCTTTATGGCAGAGTGGCCCGACGAAAGCCTCTCCTCAGTGAAAGACATATGAAATCCTCCATAGAGTTTGCTAAAAAACACATGAAGGACTCCCAGTCTATGAGAAATAAGATTCTATGGCGTGATGAGACAAAGATAGAACTTTTTTTGGTGATAATTCTAAGCGGTATGTGTGGAGAAAACCAGACACTGCTCATTACCTGCCCAATACAATCTCAACAGTGAAACATGGTGGTGGCAGCATCATGCTATGGGGGTGTTTTTCAGCTGCAGGGACAGGACGACTGGTTGTCATTTACGGAAACATGAAAGCGGTCAAGTACAGAGATATCCTGGATGAAAACCTCTTCCAGAGTGTTCTGGACCTCAGACTTGGCTGAAGGTTCACATTCCAATAAGACAATGACCCTAAGCACACAGCTAAAATAACAAAGGAGTGACTTCAGAACAGCTCTGTGACCATTCTTGACTGTCCCAGCCAGAGCCTTGACCTTAGCCCAATTGAGCATCTCTGGAGAGACCTGAAAATGGCTGTCCACCAATGTTCACCATCCAACCTGACGGAACTGGAGAGGATCTGCAAGGAAGAATGGCAGAGGATTCCCAAATCCAGGTGTGAAACACTTGTTGCAGCATTCCTAAGAAGACTCATGGCTGTACTAACTCAAAGGGTGCTTCTACTCAATACTGAGCAAAGGGTCTGAATACTTATGACCATGTGATATTTCAGTTTTTCTTTTTTAATAAGTTTGCAAAAATTACTACATTTCTTTTTTTTCTGTCAAGATGGGGTGCAGAGTGTACATTCATAAGAAAAATATGGAACTTTTTTGAACTTACCAAATGGCTGCAATGAAACAAAGAGTGAAAAATATAAAGGGGTCTGAATACTTCCTATACCCACTGTATATGGTAACCTATTTGTTGTGCACAAAGGTGTCCGTAGCCCTTAAGCTGAGTGATCTTTGAAAGAACCAGTACCTGTTAACCATGGATTATAGAGGACACTGCTTTGTGCTGACTTCCAATACATATAAAATAGATAAAAGATAGAAGTTCTTTATACTATCGCTTAGTTCCTTTTCATAAAAAAAAAATACAAAACCTACTTTTTCACCAAAATCATGGCTTATTTTTACATGACGATACTGCTGTGCTCTATGCTAGATGCATGTATATAAATTGTATGAGATGGACACCACCTAATAGCAATGTCTTAAAGTTAACTTTATGAGGGTCCACTGAACATGAAACTGCAATAACAATAAATCTGAAAAACAATAAATCTTCAGGAGCGTGGTCCCGGCCGGTGACACACGCTCCCTGAGTCTCCTTCCTGGTGTAGCACAGACTCACCGAGCTCCGTAGTCAATGAATGCAGTGCCGCGTCCGGCTAGCAGGACCTTGGGTGACGCAAGGTGTCACGTGGTATGTCGGGACCAGGCTCCTGAAGATTTATTGTTTTTAAAGCTGCTGCAAGAGTGTGGATTTAACACAGCAACAACGGCATTCAGTGAAGGAGGACAAATAGAAGATCCCAGGGATTTTATTTGTGATTTCAACATCACCTTACAGATAAGGTAAAAACAACAATTTAATTTGCTATTTGAAGAATTCACTTTGTGCATGTGCATGAACAGTTTTAACTTAGAATATTCGTATTGCACACAGTGGACCTGAATTCGGAGCCTGTATTTGTATGAAAATCCTGTTCCTAGAGGATTTTGTATACATTTTTATTAATCAGCTTTTTCTATTCGCCACGACAGCACCCACTAGAGAGAGGGGATCCGCCCCTAGGAACAGGAAACCTACAGAGAGATAAAAGGGGCGGCCCCCCTCGCTCCTCAGTTGGTTTCCTGTTCCTAAGGGGAACCCACAGAGAAGACTCTATGGAGTTGTTAAAGAAGAGGAAGACTCGCCTGGATGCCGCCGGTGCTGAGCGACAGGGGCTCCAGAGCGAGTAGACAGAGTCGGGGGTTCCTGCTGGTTCCCCCCTCATCTGCTGCGGTCTGCTGGGAGGCCTGAAGTCAACAACGATCTCCCTGCTGGGACATCATTGTAGGGGATGACCGGTGGAGCGGTCTACCTGGTCTGACCCGGACCTGAGCCAGGTAACGGTGCCCTCCGGATGATGTGGAGCGGTCATCGACTTTCCCCCGGTCCCTCAGGTATGGCGGCGACATGGTGCGGGAGTAGCGCTCTCGGAGACTGCCGACAGGCTGCAGAGACACCGGCGCATGCGCGGTACAGCCGAATCCCGGATGTAGTCCCCTGAACCTCGAGGTCGGCGTTCTATTTCCGGGGAAACCGCCATGTTGGATTCTTCTAGGCGGTTTTTGTCCCCCTGACGCTACACTGGATCTGCAGGTAAAAAAAAAAAAAAAGGGAACGGCAGGAAAGGGTGTGGTTGGAAAAGTCCCTGCACTATAAAGTGCATTTTGGCAGTGCAGAGAGCGCGCTATCATGTCGTCCCAAGAGGAAGTCTGTGAGCGCCCTATGGAGGAGCCACTAGTACCCGGTGGTGAAACCAGAAATAGGAGTAGTGGACACTCGAAAAAGGGTGACTCCACTGACAAATCGGGAAGGAAGTCGTCCCGTTCCACACCCCAGGCCAAGCAAACCCAGCAATCGGTATACAGATATACTTCTGGGTGAGTGTATATATAGCTTCAGGGAAGCTTATATTGTTTTCCTCTGCTTATGTTTTTTTTTAGGCAAAGAGGATGGGGAAAACCAAGCACAAACAGTGTGCTATATGTACTGAGCCCCTGCCTGACTCTTATCTTAAAAAGCTGTGTCAGGCCTGTATAGACAGCACCTTGCGGCAGGAGGAGTCCGTTAAGATGAATGAGATACGGCTTATAATTCATGAAGAGCTTCAGTCGTTAGGAAGTGGTCCCTCCGTAAATATTGAAAGGAGAAGTAGGAGAGTGTCCTCACCTAAAGCTGACACATCAGCAGAGAGTGGGGAGGTTGACTCAGATGTCTCTCAATTGTCTGGTTCATCAGATGAAGAGGACTATGTCTGTTTTCCTACTGATGGTGTTAACAACTTGGTTAAGTCAGTAAGGAGTATGATGGGGTTGTCTGAGTCAAAAGAACCCCAAACGCCACAGGAGGTTATGTTCGCTGGTCTCTCTCAGCGAAAAGGCCACGTATTTCCGGTAAACCAGGCCATAAAAGACCTCGTTAAAAAGGAATGGAGTAAGGGACAAAAGGGGTTTGTGCCAATATCCTGTAAGAGACGCTACCCCTTCGATGACGAGGATTTAAATTCCTGGGCTAAAATACCAAAAGTTGATGCGGCTGTGGCGTCTACATCTCGCCGTTCTTCTTTACCTGTGGAGGATGCAGGTTCTTTATCCGATCCCATGGATAGAAAATCAGACGCACTTCTTAAAAAATCGTGGGAAGCCTGTGTCACTGCTTTCAAGCCAGCAATCTCGGCCACGTGTACTAGCAGGTCTATGCTAGTTTGGCTAGAGCAGCTGCATCAAAATATCAAGAGTGGCGTGTCCAGGGAGAAATTACGTGCGTCTATGCCCTTGACTAAGGGTGCTGCGGCTTTTATATCTGATGCCTCTGTAGATTCTCTCCGCCTGGGGGCCAGGACAGCTAACCTCTCCAATACTGCTCGGCGAGCATTATATCTAAAGAACTGGAAGGGGGATGCCCAGTCTAGATCCAAATTGTGTGCCATACCCTGTCAGGGTGAGTACCTCTTTGGAACCGTTCTGGATGATATACTCACTAAGGCGGGTGAAAGGAAGAAGGGGTTTCCTAATCCCTTTGTTCCTTCTTACAGAAGGGCATTCAGGAAGCCATCATTTGGCAGAAAAGGAGGCTTTAAGGACCAATGGAGAAACAAAGAGTTCAGGCAAAAGGGCAATTTATTCAACAAGTGTCCCTTCAGGCCAGCAGAAAAATTCCGGGAACCCTATTCCACCAGTGGGCGGTAGACTTCTGGGATTTATTAATCAGTGGAGGAAGATAACTGTTAATCCATGGGCCATAAATTTGATATCTTCAGGCCTCACCCTAGACTTTATCCGAACACCTCCGGACTCCTACCTGCTCACTTCCCTAAAATCCAGACTACAGCAAGAGGCACTGGAAATTGAAATTAAGTCCCTTTTGGCTAAACGGGTCTTAATAGAGGTTCCGTCGTCTCAAATAGGGAAGGGGTTCTACTCCCCCTTGTTTCTGATTACTAAACCTGACGGATCCTTTAGAACTATATTTAATTTAAGGAAGCTGAACACCTTCATTAAACCCAGAGCATTTAAAATGGAATCCATTCGGTCAGCCATTAAAAATTTGTTCCCTAACTGTTACATGGTAGTACTGGATCTTAAAGATGCTTATTACCATCTTCCTATACACCAGTCACACCAGCAGTTTCTTCGGGAAGCAGTTTTTATAGATGGTCAGGTTCGTCATCTACAATACAGGGCAATGCCTTTTGGCCTATCTATGGCTCCAAGGGTTTTTACTAAATTGCTGTAGGAGGTAATGTCCTTTCTGCGATTAAAAGACACACTGGTCATTCCATATCTGGATGATCTCCTACTTGTAGGAAAAAATGCCTTACAGTGTGAGCAAAGGTTGGAGGAAGTGGCGTTTTCTTTACAAACGCTTGGCTGGATTGTCAACTGGGAAAAATCCAGACTCCAACCTGTTACTTGTCAAAATTCCTAGGACTCCTTCTGGATTCAGTTAACCAAGTATGTTGGTTGCCTGACGATAAGAAAGCTTCCATAATTGACAAAGTGGGCTTACTACGTTTTTGATTGCTATCTCACTGAGAAGTGCCATGTCGTTGCTAGGTTCACTGACTTCATGTATACCTGCAGTTAAATGGGCGCAGTTTCATACCAGGCAGCTCCAGAAATTTATATTACAGGAGGACATTAGAAGTCGAGGACATTTGGATCAGACAGTTTTTCTAACGTCAGAAGTAGTACACTCCCTTACATGGTGGTTAAATTGGGAAAATCTGTCGAAAGGGGTACTATGGGTTATCACTCCTTCTAGTGTAGTGACCACAGATGCTAGTCCTGAAGGCTGGGGGGCACATTTTCGGGATCAGGTGGTTCAGGGTCTTTGGTCCAGATCAGAATCTGATAAACCCTCTAATGTTAAAGAATTAAAAGCCATATATTATTCCCTACTCCATTTTCTTCCCCAGCTACGAGGCTCTCACACAAGGGTCCTCTCCGACAACACCTCTGCGGTGGCCTATCTGAACCATCAAGGAGGTACACGGTCAGACACTCTCATGGAAGTCACATCAGACATCATGATGTTAGCCGAAAATCATTTGGTGTCCTTGTCAGCGGTGCACATCAGAGGCATAGACAACTTTCGTGCCGATTTCCTCAGCCGTCACACCCTTCATCAAGGGGAATGGATGCTCAACAGGAGAATTTTCAGATTGATAACAACCTGGTGGGGCATACCTCAAATAGACCTATTTGCAACAAGGTCCAACCGTCAGGTCAAAACATTTGCTTCTCTGTGCAGACTAGACAACCCGGACATATTCGATGCACTTCAGGTGCCATGGACATTCGACCTAGCTTATGCATTTCCTCCATGGAATCTATTACCCATAGTAATAAGAAAAATAAGGGAGGAAGGGGCAAGAGTTCTGTTAATAGCCCCATTTTGGCCCAAAAGGCCATGGTTTTCATGGCTCAGGGCGATGTCAACTACAGACCCTTGGATTCTGCCTCAGACCAAGGACCTGCTGTCTCAGTGACCGTTTTTCCATCCTTAAGTAAAAGGCATGAATCTGACTGTCTGGAATTTGAGAGGCAATTATTAAATCTAAGAGGATTTTCTAGTGGATTGGTAGATACCCTCATGAAGAGTAGAAAGCCTTCTACTACCAAAATCTACGTAAGGGTCTGGAGAAAATTTCTGGAGTTCCATAAAACACAACTTTCTTCTGAGGTGCCTATATTTTCAATATTAGAGTTGCAAAAAGGGCTTGAATTGGGGCTCTCTGTAAATACTCTGAAAGTTCAAATTTCAGCTCTAGGGGCTCTCTTCAGTTATGATACCGCAGGTGATAGGTGAATATCCTGTTTTATATCTGCATGTGAGCGGTCAAAACCAATAAATATACCACAGGTGCCTCAGTGGGATCTAGGTTTGGTCCTGGATAAATTGACACAGAGCCCGTTTGAGCCTCTACATACAGCCTCATTAAAGCACATCTCGTTAAAAACTATATTATTAGTGGCATTGGTATCTGCTAGAAGAGTAAGCGATTTACATGCCTTATCAATAGATCCTCCATATTTATCTGTGACACCTGATAGGTTCTGAAAACAGACCCATGTTATCTCCCTAAAGTGGCCACTAGTTTTCATAGATCTCAGGAGATCTTATTACCTACCTTTTATAAAGACCACTCAACTCCAGAAGAAGTAAGACTTCATACCCTAGATGTTAAAAAGGCTGTTCTAGCCTATTTAGAGATAACTAGGGACTGGAGGAAGAGTAGGGCTCTCTTTGTGTCTTTCCAGGGTAAAACCAACGGTTCCAGAGTCACAAAGAACACGCTATCACGCTGGATCAGAGACTCCATAATCCTAGCGTATAAAGCTGGAGGAAGAGATCCTCCGATGCATGTAGGAGCACACTCCACAAGAGCCTTGTCGACTTCCTGGGCAGAAAGGGCGAACGTACCAATAGACCTTATATGTAAGGCTGCAACCTAGTCTTCGCCTAGTGCCTTCTATAAGCACTATAGATTAGACCTATCTGCTGCTTCTGATCTAACCTTTGGGGTTTCGGTTCTTGACTCAGTTAACCCACCCAATTTATAGTCTCTGTAAATCTCTCTAGTGGGTGCTGTCGTGGCGAATAGAAAATACCGGATTACTCACCGGTAATGCTCTTTTATAGAGCCCACGACAGCACCCATTCACATCCCTCCCTTTTCCTTTATTTAGTTGCACGTGGTGCCTTGGTAAGGAGATATAAATAATAGAATACTACAATATAAGGTTGTAAATATGTATATACAGGTCCTTCTCAAAAAATTAGCATATAGTGTTAAATTTCATTATTTACCATAATGTAATGATTACAATTAAACTTTCAGATATTATAGATTCATTATCCACCAACTGAAATTTGTCAGGTCTTTTATTGTTTTAATACTGATGATTTTGGCCTACAACTCCCCAAAAAACCTGTCTCAATAAATTAGCATATTTCAACCGTCCAATCAAATAAAAGTGTTTTTTAATAACAAACAAAAAAAACATCAAATAATAATGTTCAGTTATGCACTCAATACTTGGTCGGGAATCCTTTGGCAGAAATGACTGCTTCAATGCGGCGTGGCATGGAGGCAATCAGCCTGTGACACTGCTGAGATGTTATGGAGGCCCAGGATGCTTCAATAGCGGCCTTAAGCTCATCCAGAGTGTTGGGTCTTGCGTCTCTCAACTTTCTCTTCACAATATCCCACAGATTCTCTATGGGGTTCAGGTCAGGAGAGTTGGCAGGCCAATTGAGCACAGTAATACCATGGTCACTAAACCATTTACCAGTGGTTTTGGCACTGTGAGCAGGTGCCAGGAAGCATGAAGTGCTCCAAAATCTCCTGATAGCTAGCTGCATTGACCCTGCCCTTGATGAAACACAGTGGACCAACACCAGCAGCTGATATGGCACCCCACACCATCACTGACTGGGTAC
This sequence comes from Ranitomeya variabilis, assembly GCF_051348905.1. Taxonomy (NCBI): domain Eukaryota; kingdom Metazoa; phylum Chordata; class Amphibia; order Anura; family Dendrobatidae; genus Ranitomeya; species Ranitomeya variabilis. The sequence continues at coordinate 637,967,479 of NC_135235.1, read as the reverse complement.
TTGACACTGGACTTCAGGCATTTTGGCATTTCCTTCTCCCCAGTCTTCCTCCAGATCTGGCACCTTGATTTCCGAATGACATGCAAAATTTGCTTTCATCAGAAAAAAGTACTTGGGACCACTTAGCAACAGTCCAGTGCTGCTTCTCTGTAGCCCAGGTCAGGCGCTTCTGCCGCTGTTTATGGTTCAAAAGTGGCTTTACCTGGGGAATGCGGCACCTGTAGCCCATTTCCTGCACACGCCTGTGCACGGTGGCTCTGGATGTTTCCACACCAGACTCAGTCCACTGCTTCCTCAGGTTCCCCAAGGTCTGGAATCGGTCCTTCTCCACAATCTTCCTCAGGGTCCGGTCACCTCTTCTCGTTGTACAGCGTTTTCTGCCACATTGTTTCCTTCCAACAGACTTACCATTGAGGTGCCTTGATACAGCACTCTGGGAACAGCCTATTTGTTGAGAAATTTCTTTCTGGGTCTTACCCTCTTGCTTGAGGGTGTCAATGATGGCCTTCTTGACATCTGTCAGGTCGCTAGTCTTACCCATGATGGGGGTTTTGAGTAATGAACCAGGCAGGGAGTTTTTAAAAGCCTCAGGTATCTTTTGCATGTGTTTAGAGTTAATTAGTTGATTCAGAAGATTAGGGTAATAGGTCGTTTAGAGAAGCTTTTCTTGATATGCTAATTTATTGAGACAGGTTTTTTGGGTTATCAGGAGTTGTAGGCCAAAATCATCAGTATTAAAACAATAAAAGACCTGACAAATTTCAGTTGGTGGATAATGAATCTATAATATATGAAAGTTTAATTGTAATCATTACATTATGGTAAATAATGAAATTTAACACTATATGCTAATTTTTTGAGAAGGACCTGTATGTCTGAACCTATTAACTAAAACCTGGCGGCGGTTCCTCCTATTCTCTGTAAAACAACTGAGGAGCGAGGGGGGGCCGCCCCTTTTATCTCTCTGTAGGTTTCCTATTCCTAGGGGCAGATCCCCTCTCTCTAGTGGGTGCTGTCGTGGGCTCTATAAAAGAGCATTACCGGTGAGTAATCCGGTATTTCTCTACCGAGGGTGTATACAGGCGCAAACTTTTTTATTTATTTAATTTTTAACTTCTGACAACTTTGTGGGGTTGCCCTGTTTGCAGCCGTATACTACCGATACCTCTCCTGGCACGTGTGCCTACCTATACGCATATACTGTATATGAATTCTACTATAGTTTGTATGGAAATGATGTAGAATAATATACATATTGCTATAATTTTAATGCAGTGTTATTGACAAATTATAAATGTTATTCTTGGCAGATGACGGAACCAGCAGCTCAGAGGGACATCTGATATTTTCAGATTTTGCAGCAGATGATCATAGTATCACATCACATGCATATGAAGAACATGAAATTTTCCCAGATACACCTCAAGTCCTTCTTAGGAATAATCTATCATCTGATCCTTTTCAACTGGTCCTTTCTTCCACTTCATTAAAGGAAAATATGAAAAAGCAAAACCACAAAAGTACTGATGAACATGAAGTACCTCACACAGGGGAGAAACCATTTTCATGTTCACAATCTGGGAAATGTTACAGTATTAATTCAAGATTTCTATCACATCGGAGAAGTCACTCAGGGAAGAAGCTATTTTCATGCTTAAAATGTGGGAAATATTTCAAAAGGAAAGCACATCTCGTTTCACATCAAAAAACTCACACAGGGGAGAAGCCATTTTCATGCTCAGAATGTGGGAAATGTTTTAGTGAGAAAAAAATTCTTGTTACACATCAAAGAACTCACACAGGGGAGAAACCATTTGTATGTTCCGAATGTGGGGATTGTTTTAATCAGAGATCAAATCTTGTTAGACATCAGAGATCTCACACTGGAGAAAAGCCATTTTCATGTTTGGAATGTGGGAAATGTTTTATAGATAAATCCCATCTTCTTACACATCATAGAACTCACACAGGGGAGAAGCCATTTTCATGTTCAGAATGTGGGAAATGTTTTATTGATAAATCACATCTTGTTAAACATCAGAGAACTCACACAGGGGAAAAGCCATTTTCATGTTCAGAATGTGAGAAATGTTTTATAGATAAATCACAACTAGTTAGGCATCAGAGAACTCACATATTGGAGAAGACATTTTTATGTTCAGAATGTGGGAAATGTTTTACCCGGAAATACGATCTTGTTAGACATGAAAGAACTCACACAGGTGAGAAGCCACTTTTGTTTTAAAGCATTACATTGTCAACTTGTTAAAGAAAAATTACAAGTTATAATCAAGTAAACTTTCTTTTCTACAAGAGAAAGGGAAAACAGTATAGAGCACTAAGTGATTATTAGAAAATGTACAATGCTCAAAAAAATAAAGGGAACACTAAAATATCACATCCTAGCTATCACGTAATGAAATATTCCAGTTGCAATTGCAAATCTTTATTCATTACATGGTGGAATATATTGAGAACGATAACACATAAAATGATCAATGTAAATTGAATGAATATCCCATAAACGTCTGGATTTGGAATGACACTCAAAATCAAAGTGGAAAATCAAATTACAGGCTGATCCAAATGGAAATTCCTCAAAACAAGGAAATAATGCTCAGTAATGTGTATGTCCTCCACGTTTATGTATGAGCTCCCTGCAACACCTGGTCATGCTCCTGATGAGGGGCAGATATTCTTCTGAGGGATCTCCTCCCAGACCTGGATTAAAGAATCACTCAACTCCTGGACAGTCTGTGGTACAATGTGGTGTTAGTGGATAGAATGAGACATGATGTGCTCGATTGAATTTAGGTCTGGGGAATGGGCAGGCCAGTCCATATTATCAATGCCTTCATCATGCAGGAACTGCTGACAGACTTCAGTCACATGAGGCCTAGCATTGTCATGCATCAGGACCCCAGGGCCCACTGCACCTGCATATGGTCTTACAATGGGTCTGAGGATCTTATCCCGGTACCTAATAGCAGTCAGGGTACCTCTGGCTAGTCCATGAAGTGCTGTGCAGCCCTCTAAAGAAATGCTTCCCACACCATTACTGGCCCACTGCCAAACCGGTCATGCTGGAGGATGTTGCAGGCAGCAGAACATTCTCCATGGCATCTACAGACTCTGTCACGTCTGTCACATGTGCTCAGTGTGAACCTGTCTCATTCATGAAGAGCACAGGGCATCAATGTTTAATCTGCCACTCTTGGTGTTCTCTGGAAAATCCCAAGCACCCTTCACGGTGTCGGGCTGTAAGCACAACACCCACTTGTGGATATTGGGCCCACATATCACCCTCAAGGAGTCTTTATGACAGTTTGAGCAAGCACATGGATGTTAGTGACCTGCTGGAGATCATTTTGCAGGGCTCTGACATTGATCCTCCTTTCCCTCCTTGTACAAAAGAGAAGGTAGCGGTCCTGGTGCTGGGTTGTTGCCTTCCTACAGCCCCCTCCACTGCTCCTTGTGTACTGGTCTGTCTTCTGGTATCTGCACCATACTCTTGACACTGTGCTGACAGAAACAGCTACCCTTCTTACCACAGCTTGCATTGAGGTGCCATCCTGGATTAGCTGCAATACCTGAGCAACTTCTGTGGGCAGTAAACCCCACCTCATGTTACTGTACCTGTAGGGTTGAGAGCAATGACAAAATGCAAATATGACCAAAATAACAGACAAAAAGGATGAGAAAAGAGAAATGGTCTGTGTTCACGACTTGTAGAACCACTCTTTAATAGGGGTTGTCTTGCTAATTGCCTATCATTTCTACCTGTTGTTTGTGCCATTTGCACAACAGCAGGAGAAAGGGATTCACAATCATTGCTTCATAACTGAACAGGTTTGTTTCACAAAAGAGTGATTGGCTTGGAGTTACATTGTGTTGTTTAAGTGTTCCCATTTTTTTTTTGAGCAGTGAATATAATTACTGATGACCATTTGTTCTAAAAAAAAAAAATACAATCGTGATGTCTATAAATAATTTAACATTTTTATGCACTAGGTAGCCTTTAATTAGCTGCCTGGAGTCCGTTGAACCCTAATCGAGTTTGTTTTGTTATATTTTCTCAAGTATGGAAGGTTGGTAATCGTATGTCTCAGTAGCTTCCTAATTTGGGCACCCCTTTGTCTTTAGTGGCGCTGCGTCAACTATACAAAAAAATCCAAAGCCTTTCTAGTGCTATCCGCTATGCATCATGATAAAGTTACATAAGAAGCTGATAACAAGATGCCCGAAATAATAGACTTTTACAATAAAACCAAGGGTGGCATTGATACAAACTTTAAACTGTGCAAAACGTAAAACGTTGCTTCGAACAGTAAGAGATGGCCAGTGGTCATATCTTTTCATCTCTTCAATGTATCAGCAATAAATGTTTGTTATTTATAATATGAATAATAAGACTAAAATTGCCCTAAGAGAATTCCTTAAACTTTTTTGACGAAATTTATAAAAGTATGAAACCAGAAATTGCCAAGTTTCCTGAAAAGGCATCTCAATGATAACAGAGACTTCATTTCTGGAAGTGGTTCGATGTCATTTGTATATGAGATTTAGTGACTGAAAAAAACCCAAAAACAAATGTGATTATTGCAAGAAATGTATGTGCAACGAGCAACATAAGAAGACATATATTTACTTGTTTCTTCTAAGAATATAAGTAGAGGTTGTAGCATGGCTAAAGGGTGTCTAATCGACGGGAGGTATATATCACAGAGAAGGCTTGTCGCTGTGATGTGACCCGGAGTGTTTTCTGTAATGCTCATAAAGTAATAAGGAATTGTGTAGTATATTTGGGTCCGGGTTACGGGTAGCTATGAGAGATGGGAGGGTCTGGCTACCCATATACCTCACCCCTGGGTAAGGGGCATAACCACGCCTGTCTATGTTTGTTGCAGGACCTGTGGTGAGGTCACAACCACATGTCTAATCATGTGACAGGTACCTGGGTGTGGTTTCAGGCCACATAATGAAGGTGTGTTTGGCACATGTGGGTGAGTGTTTGGAAGTCTGTCAGAGTGGACACACTTCCATGTGTCTTGGCTGGACACTGCAGAGTGGCTTGTGTGTTGGACGGTTCCAAGTGGGGACAGACGTCCTGGAAGCACACAGAGACCATATTTAGGCTGGAGAGCCTACGTGCTGGACATGGCACAGCCTGTATGCCTACAGGTCTGAGGGAGAGCGGAGCTCTACTATGGACACTGAGGACTTATCCGTCTGATGTAAGACTGTTTACCTTTGTTTTGCTGACTTAAATGGTTTATGGAGTGAATAAACCTACATGAACGCTGAAGAGAATGTGCCTCCTGTTTCCTCCTATGCACCTGAGCGAGTGAATCCCTACAATTGGTGGAGAATGCGGGCATTGATCCAAGGAGCACGTCTTGCAGCGCTGGCTGGTCTGAGCCAGAAGATTGGACAGTCTTGAAAAACCGTGAGTAAAAACTGACCGGGGTCAGTGAGAACTGCAGTTTGTGGATACCTCTGAGGAGAAGAGGGATCCGGGAACCTGTGTGGCGGCACCAACAGGTAACGGACAGGTGTCCGTGTGTTCTGACCGGGGTCAGAGTGGAAGAAAACTGAGACAGTGCGTCTGGGCATCTCTGAGGCTGAGGGGTGTCCAGGAACCCGTGAAGTTGCCAACGGGTAACGGTCTGGAAACCGTGTGATACTGACCAGGGTCAGTGAAAAACTGTGTTTGGGCTGTAAAGCCGGGTGTGAAACAGACCGAAGTCTGTGTGTGCTGTACTGACCAGGGTCAGTGAAAGACTGTTTTTTTTTCTATAAAGCACGTGTGCAGGTGCTTGCTGTGGACCGGCGAGTCCAGGTATTTCTTTTTCCTTCTGTGGTAGACTTGCTGTGGCTCGGTGAGGTCACGAAATTTGCTGTGGCTCGGTGGGGTCACGAAGGTGACAAGCGGCTTGCTGTGGATCGGCGGGTCCACGAAGGTGACAAGTGGCTTGCTGTGGATCGGCGGGGCCACGAAGTCTGCGGTTGAGCTGTGCAGCGCGGTTGCAGCAAAGAGAGAAAAGAGAAGAAAAAAAAAAAGACATTGCTGGTTTAGTGTGCAGACTCTTAAAGGGCCAGAGGCACATTGGTGTGCTGAGCGAACTGGGGCCTGAGAGTACTGTGGGAAGTCCACAGGGTGTACCCCAGAGTGGGGTGGAGTCCCAAAAACGGAGTGGTGACCCCAAATAAGTATGGTTGGCCAAAAAGGGGCTGCGTCTCAAAAGGGGGTAGTTGCCCAAAAGGGGGTGATGGCCCTAAAGGAGAAAATAGTCCACAAGGGGGCGGTAACCCAAAAGGGGGTAGAGTCCAAAAAGGGGGCGGCAACCCAATTAGGGGTGGTGGCCCAAAAAGGGGCAGCGGCGAATGCGCTATTGAACTGTTGCCGGGTTCAATGTAAGAACCGCATGTTCAGAATGTTGTACTGACTTTTCTTCTGATAAGATGTCACAGAGTTGTTCTGTAGAAGTCAATGGAGTGTGCGTGACTGGACTTCTGGACTGAGGGAGCCTGGTGAGCGCCACACTCCCTGTCTATCTGATTCCCGGAAGGAATTATCCGGTGTCCAGGGTAATCGTTGAGACGCCCACTGTTATTGCCAGCCATGATGTACCTGTAGTCCCAGACTTGCCATTCCCTGTTGTAATAGGCCAGGACTTTGAAAGGTTTTGGGACTTGTGGGAGGAAAGGGGAGTGTCTGATTGCTCAGAATGGAGTCTGAGTGACCCTAAGGGAGCCTCACCACAACAGGAGGCTGTAGTGATTCCGAGTGGTGTGATGTATGTAAAGGAGATGGCGACACCTAAGGTTGACAGTCCAGAATTCCGGGTGACTGGAAGAAAGTGTGGGTCTGACACCTGTTTAAGTGGGGACTTGTTGTTCCAGGATGACAGTGTGAGAGGGGGTGACTCCTGTTCAGACTGTGACTCAAGCACAAAGGGAAAAGAGTGCAGTAAGGAGGAGCCGAGTAAAAATCGCAGGTCTTCATCTCGTCGCGGGGGACGCAAAAAGGTGGGACAGGTTACACCCTCTGAGAAGAGAGATGATGAGGAAGAGACGGGGTCAGGTGCAGATCAGGTTACTATCCTTGATAAGGAGGCCACTTTATCTCTGACAAACCCTAGCACTGAGATAGTTAGTGACGGGCTGGGATTAGAACAGACCTGTGGTAGTCCCACATCTGCAATGCCTGGAAAGACTGAAGTGGCTCAGTATGATGAAGTACCTGATGCTGAAGAGATGGAGAACTCTGAAGTTACCAAGAGTCCAGAGGTACCTAAGAGTAAACAGAGCCCAGGAGAGACCATAGAGGTTGATGCAGAAACAGGTGGACCTCTGAAGAGGCAGAGTGTGGGTGGGCAAGAGCCCCCGTTTGAAAGTTTAATTAAAGAACTGGTGGTGCGACATGTGCTGGCCAAAAGAGAGCAGGACCATAACATAGAGCTGCTTAAAGAAACTGTTGAACAAGAAAGGGTCCTGAGGCAAGCAATTGAGCACATAGTGGGTGACCTAGAGAAGGAGGTCGTTGAACTCAGAGGTCACCTATCAGCGTGTCAGGCCATGAATAGGGCCATATTGAAAGATATGGATGTGCTCAGAATGGCTCAAGAAAAGCAACAGCTGGAGCTTCTCCAGAGAGAGGAGGAACGTCGCTGCCTGGCAGAGGAGTTGCCAATGCCCATCTTGGCGAAGGCTCAAGCGGAAGAAAAGACTGAGGAAGAGTTCGTGCTAAAAGCGGAACAAGAGAGTCACCCGGTCGTGACAGATGTCTTGGTGGAAAGGTCAGAGGCAAAAAGGGAGCCATCAGTCTATGAAGAGAGTGAGACCCCGCTCTTCAAGACCGTGATTGATGTACCCGAAGACATGCGAGAAGCGTGCGCCAGGAAGGGTGTGCATGAGGCATTTAGAAAGGCGGTAGAGGCGTGTAGTGTGCACTGGGCGCCTGAGACTCAGCAATTGGTCATACTGACGACTAGGGAAGTCACAGTGAAGCGGGTGGCTGTCCTAAGGGATATGCACCTACACTGCCTCCGTACAAAACAGAGGATCATTTTGAAGAATGATGAAGCCGTTCGACGTTTGGAGCGTGAAAGGAAGGCCCTTAGTCGGCTGGGCTTAGTGGAAGACACAGTCCAAGTACCCAAAGCTCTGGTGGCGAAAGTCATTGGGAAACTTGGGAGAGTGATGCAGGAGATGGTGGATAAATCCGGTCTGAAGAGACTGAGGATACCGGCTGATGAAGAGGTCCAGGCCATGGGTGAAGATGGGATGGTTCCGTTCCTGGTTGTCGGATCCAGAGTGAGTCTTAGGAATATCCGCATGCTCCTGGAATATCGCATGGCATACCTAAGGGAGGTAGAACAGCTGAGACTTGAGAGACTGCAAGTTAATAAACAGCTGCCAGAGAGGCGAAGAGGTGCTCTAAAGCCTGGAAGTCCTCAAGCTGAAGTTAACAGAGGATATAGACGTAAAGAGAAGAGCTGCTCTCCGAAGAAAGACAATAGGAGAGATCAACAACTGAGAGAGAACCGAAGGTGGTCAGATGGAAGAGCTAGAAATAGTGACTCCTCAGTTAGTTCAGGGCTCAGTGACCTAAGCGGGAGATCCTGTAGCAGAGGAAATGACAAGGGGTCATCTTTTCCAAAGTGTGTGATGGAAGTGGTTGACGAATACCGACGTAAGGGTTCAGTGGCAGGCCCTGACTTAGACAGACGGTTTGACTGTCAGGGACGACTGAGAGGGGTCTCTAGTCGGTTTAGGACAAGTGCCAAGCCCCACGGCTTTAGGCAGAGGGGGGAGGTATGTAGCATGGCTAAAGGGTGTCTAATCGACGGGAGGTATATATCACAGAGAAGGCTTGTCGCTGTGATGTGACCCGGAGTGTTTTCTGTAATGCTCATAAAGTAATAAGGAATTGTGTAGTATATTTGGGTCCAGGTTACGGGTAGCTATGAGAGATGGGAGGGTCTGGCTACCCATATACCTCACCCCTGGGTAAGGGGCATAACCATGCCTGTCTATGTTTGTTGCAGGACCTGTGGTGAGGTCACAACCACATGTCTAATCATGTGACAGGTACCTGGGTGTGGTTTCAGGCTACATAATGAAGGTGTGTTTGGCACATGTGGGTGAGTGTTTGGAAGTCTGTCAGAGTGGACACACTTCCATGTGTCTTGGCTGGACACTGCAGAGTGGCTTGTGTGTTGGACGGTTCCAAGTGGGGACAGACGTCCTGGAAGCACACAGAGACCATATTTAGGCTGGAGAGCCTACGTGCTGGACATGGCACAGCCTGTATGCCTACAGGTCTGAGGGAGAGCGGAGCTCTACTATGGACACTGAGGACTTATCCGTCTGATGTAAGACTGTTTACCTTTGTTTTGCTGACTTAAATGGTTTATGGAGTGAATAAACCTACATGAACGCTGAAGAGAACGTGCCTCCTGTTTCCTCCTATGCACCTGAGCGAGTGAATCCCTACAAGGTTTAAATTTTGTTGACTGCAAAAAATGTTATATTTTTGTTTAGCTAAGATGCTGTATCTTAAATTCCTAGAAAAAAGTAAAAATTCATCTTTGATATATTGTTTATTTTTCAATATAAAAACTGAGGTCCCATGAACGCATCGTGACTACTTGTAATTAGTGTATATATTTGGACGCAACTAACTGAAGGTTAATACAATGCAAAACTTTGAAAAACATGCTCACCATTACCAATTCATTATGTATGTTCAACAGTCCTGAAATCTGCAGAAAAAACTTGTTAGCTTTAGGAAGTGAATATAAAAATGGAAAAATTACTGCTGGTTTTATATAAAAAATGAATCCTTTATTTAATTTTAATTAAAATTCCATATACATGTCAGGGAAAAGCAGTAACAAGTGGCGCGTTTCGACTGTTTAACCTGCTTAATCATATCAAGACTAATGCAGACAGGAAATCCTATTTTAAAGCAAAGACCACTCCCCTCAAGTGGTTAAAAGACAGTAGGGTATGTCAAAGACATAGGGCTGCGACAAAAGCATAGTTGGGTAACAGTTCAAAGTCAGAATTCCAAGAAGGTAGTGGGTCACGCACGACAAAAGGGTTTAACAAACGAATGGTCAAGGCAAATCCAAGGTCGAGAAGTAAAGATCAGAATAAAAGACTAGGAGCACAGAGCAAACACACATTTCTTGAGCAAAGCTACAACTGGCAGCAATCTAAGGCAGAGAGCTGGCTAAATAGTCTGAAAATAACTCTGAACAGGAAACACATGGATGAAGCCCCAGAACTCGGTGGTCTTGATTGGACAGCTAAACTGTCAAGACACTGACCATGTAGCACTCCCCAGCATCTGATTGGATGGCTGAGCTGTCAATCTCTATACTGACTAGATCAGTGAGAGTTTTAATGACTGGTGAAAAACCTCTAATAAACTTTCTGTAGTAATTGGCGAATCCTAAAAAATGTTGCAATGCTTTACGGTCACGAAGTTGAACTCAATCAATTATGGCCTGCACCTTTCCAGGATCCATATAAACCCTAAAGCCAAGACATTGAACCCCAGGAACAATATTTCTTGAACAGAAAATACTACATTTTTCCAGAGCCCATGACAGCACACCTGAGAGAGAGAGAGATCCTTCCACCAAGGACATTAAACTTACTAAAATAAAAGGGCAGTACCTCTCCCCTTCATCAGTTTGGTTACAGGGCATGAAAGAACCTTCAAATAGTTTGATGTTGGTTGTATATATAATTATTGTTTCACTCAACACAAACTTAAAACTATAGAGAACACTAAACACTATGATAGGGGAGTAATATAAGTGTGGTGTCATGGGCTCTGGATAAACCGATTACCAGTAAGTAATTTGTTATTTTCCTTTCTCCCGTGACAGCAAACCTAAGAGATTTATAGAGAAACTCTTCCACCTTATTGAGGGACCACCACTTCCAGCACACTTCTACAAAAGGTCAGGTCAGCAGATCCAGTCTATAGCGCGTACAAAATGTTGAAGGTGAGGACCATGTTGCTGCCTTACATGTCTGGTCAATGGATACCTCTGCGCAAGAGGTCGCAGCAGCTCTGGTGCAATGATCCTTAATGCCCTCAGGAACTGGAGCATCACTTGCAGAGTAAGCTAACCTAATGGCTTCTCTAAATCCATCTTGGTAGTTTTCGACACGTTACACACCTTCCTAGAGCCCTGAAAGGCTATGAACAAAGACTGACTCTTCCTCCACTGACTCCTTATTAACATATACTTTATTAATGTCCTTTTGACATCTAGATTGTGAAACTTGTCCTCTTTTAGGTTCCTAGGATTATTACAAAAGTAAGTTAGTATGATCTTCTGACTCCTATAAAGCCTCATAGCTACTTTTGGGAGATAGGTCGGATTTGGTCTCAACAACGTTCTATCATTGTAAACCTAAGTATCAAAAGGGTTAACTGATAGGGCTTGTATATCACTAACTCTACAAGTCGAGGTCAATACTACTAACAATCTTGCTTTCAGGGTAAGCTACTTAGTAGATGACTATTGTAATGGTTCGAACGGCGCCTTGGTTAATGATTCAAGAACCAAATTTAGATCCGTAGGAGAAATTCTTGGATCAGGGACTGGTGTAGATCTGTCACAGGTTCTTATGAATTTAGATATCCACCTGTTAGCTGCCCGATTATAATCATGTATGGCTCTCAGGTCTGAAATCTGAATCTTAAGGGTACTAGTATCTAACCATAGCTCTAGCCCTTTCTGGAAAAATTCCAAAATGACTTTAATTGGGACTTTACCCCTTAGTTTTTCCCCTGAAAAGTCTGAAAACTTTTTCCAAATCCTGTCATATATCTTTGTTGTTACTTGTTTCCTACTTTTTATAAGGTATAAATTAACCCTAAGGAAAACCCTTTTTGCCTCAATGGTGCTCTTTTAAATTCCATGCTGTCAGATAGAAACCATTCACTTGGGAACGACAGACTGGACCCTGAATGAGTTGATCCGTGATCTCTGGCAAAATACACAGATTTGACATTAGCCTCATCCAGGAAAACCACGTTTTTTGGGCCAAAATGGAACTATCATCATCACCCTCACATGATCCTCCCTGATCTTCCTCAAAACCGTTGAAATTATTACTATTGGAGGAAATGCATACGCCATCCTGAAATCCCAAGGAATCTGAAGGGCGTATACATTATGAGAGCTTCCTTTTGGATCCAATGAGCAGAACTTCTCCACCTTCCTGTTCTGTTTGCTAACAAACAGATCTATCTCCGGAAGTTCCAATAGATCTATTATCTGCTGATACATTTTCGAATTCAGAGCCCATTACCTTTGTTATAGCCGGTTTGGAGACAGGAGATCTGCCCTGTCGTTCTCTATTCCCTTTATGTGTAATGCTGTCAGGGAGAGAAGGTGTTGTTCTGACAGAAAAGACCTTCTACCGCTTTCATCAGTAAGTGAGCTCTTTGTTCCCTCCTGATGATTCATATATTCAACTGTAAAACAAGTTTCTGACATAATATCGACGTGGCGGCTGTAGAGAGTGGTGTAAGGAACCCTTTACTGCTTTCTGTACTGCCCATAGCTCCTTCAGGTTCGAAGAGTTTTTCCCTCTTGTAACCTGACCAAAGACTCTGTATTGCATGATCTTTTAGATTTGCTCCCAACCAGTCTTGCTTGCATCTGTGGTAAAGATATCACTGAGTCTAGGCATCCAAGGAACTACTGCTGACAGATTTAGCATGTCTAATCACTAAGAGAGGGAGTTTCCCATTTACGGAAGAAAGATTTACCCTTCCATACAAACACCCTCCTAATCACTTTTGTGCTGACAATATTTCCCATTAACGCTGTCTTGTATATAACTGGGCCCATAACACTGCAGGATATAGGAAGTCAGAGCACCCAATCGTGACATTGCTTCCCTCAATGTCATTACTGGATTGTCCATTGCCACTGACACCAGGGATACTATTTTGTCTTTTTCCCCTCGGGAAGAACGTAACCCTAGTTCTCAGAGTTTAGTATAAGGCCTAAAAGGACTGGATTTTTATGACTTATTCTTGATGTTTGTGTATTTTAAATCCAGCCCAACTTCCTTAAGATGTTCCTAACCTCTTCCAGCTGTGCTTTGCAATGTTTCTCCAACCTCCCCACCATCAGGAAGTTGTCCAAGTAGGGGAAAATCTGGTGCTGCTTTATATTCTGTCCCTCCTGCTGGCATTTCCTGCTGGTGATAGGTTTTTTTGGGTTCAGCTATAGCTTAAAGCCAGTCAGTGAAATGCCTTCTAGAGTTTTTCTGCTTTCCGCTTCTGTTTTCTCTGCACCTACCGTCTGTTTCTTTTTAGGAAGCAGGCAGCATATTATCTAACAGTACGTACTTTACACTTTATTTTGTATTTCATGGTTTTCTTTACTCAGTCTGGGATCTTTCCTTTTTTTCAGCACACTTTCCCTTTTGAGGTAAATTTACACTCTGCAATTCTCTCCAGTTCTATAGTAGTAATTTAAAGCGCTCGACAGCCTTTTAGACAGTTTAGGTCCAAGCTACCATTTTCTACGCTATGGATAGGGCTTTCTCTGTTCATGTAGGAACTATTAGGGACTGCTGGTCAGGATCTCTAGTTTGTAAAGGAACCTGCAGGTTTTTTAGCTTCTTACCTATTTTCCCAAATATTTTGTAGCATAACTTTTATCACCAGCCAACTCTATATTTTGTGTGCTCAGAAGTCCTCATGAACGTTGTGGACACCTTAACCACTCAATTGCGGTCTGCGTCCTTGGAGGTGGCAGATATCAAACAGAAACAATAATATGTTAACTGCTGCTGCACAGGTTATACTACACATGAAACCACTCAGCCTAAGGTAGATTTGCCAGATTCTTTCAACTGGGACTGAAGTACATTTTCCATTTTTCTTCATGTAAGTTGTTTTTTTGTTTCTGTCTTGCCTCATCCGGAGTACGGAGTCAACGTGTGGGTATTGTTCTGTCATTGCTCCATGGAAATACTCAGGCTTAGGGCTCCTTTCCACTTGCGAGAAACACGTCCGTGTCTTGCATGTGGAAACCAAGCACTGGCGCCGCCACTTGGGAGCGGAGTGTGCGGCTGCATAGCAACACATGGAGCTGCACGCTCCGCTCCCAAGTGCCGGCGCCAGAGCTTGGTTTCCACATGCGAGACACGGACGTATTTCTCGCAAGTGGAAAGGAGCCCTTAGGCATTTTCTCTGCCTGGCAGGGTTTAACAAAATAAACATGGCCTTTCTGGCAAAATGGCATAAACAAAAGATAAAGTATAGCAAAGTCCTTATGTTGGAGAGATTCACCCGCAGAGGACACTGCAAGTCTTCTGCTCCATCTGGAGCCACCGTCTGGAGATCTTCCTCTCCAAACACACAACACTGAGAAAAAAACAGTGGCTGAACATTTAACTTTCCAGCCACACCCTTGAGATGGAGATATGGTGAGTAGGCATCCCGCCCATCACTCACCAAAAAACCAATCCCTTATCAAGGCTGGTTAAACCCTTCATCACAGCATACTGGAGAGAAACTTATGGGTTTTAGATCATGGAAGAAAGTAATCTTCATGACACATATCTCCCCTCACATACAGTGCAAGTGACCCTGGCACAACATTTAAAATTGAAAACTCAGCTATTAGTAATGAGTGAGCATGCTCACCACTTCTCGGTACTTGCCCGAGCATCTCACTGCTCGAGATGCTCGGAGCTCACCGAGTATTGCTCGGGATTGCTCAGTGGGAGCTCGGGTCCCAGCCCTGTATGTTTGGTGCTCTTTAGAGAGCCAATGAACATGCAAGGATTGTCTCTGCCACACACTGTAATGCCGCAGCCATGTTGGTTGTGGCATTACAGTGATTGGCTGGCCGCACAGCGTCATCAGGTCTATATCAGACATGGCATCTAAATGCTCATAGTCAATAGTCTACTCTGGAATCCGGCAGTATAGGGAGAGTTGCTGCGGAGCTAAGGAGACATTTGCTTGTGTCTTAGTTAACAAACATTGGAAACATGTTGGAAACAATATTAGTTTTGTGGACTGCCACGGGTGTCCTACTGGGTTTGACACCGGGGGCAGTGGAACATGACAGAGTGAAGTCAAAACTAGGGTCATTTCTAATCCTAGCTTGCTCGGTGACAAAATCAACAAATACAGTGAAAGGAGTTAATGGTTCGTTATGAGTTTGCTTATACCATGAACCATGTGTAACCCACTTTTCTTGTAAGTTGTAAGGAAGTTTCTGTACTATCGGATTGATACTCTTAGCAGTGTCTAAGAATGCCAATTAGGGCAAGTGTTCTACCTCATGGGCAACCTGTAACTCTATCAATAAATCACTCAATTCTCTAAGCTCTTGATAACCTTTGGGCCCTATCTTAGGGAAATCATCAATTCTTTTGGATAAAGCATTCTCTATTACTTCTATGGACCCACAGCATTCATCAAGTCTTTCCCACACTTTGCGTAGGCCTATGTGTGGATGCTTTATATTAATCAATTTATAATAATAATTATAATTAATTAGTCTTTTGACATGGTCGACTGACTCACTTCTGAACCACTTTACCAGGAGATCTAACTCCTCACTACTAGAAAGGTCCAGTCCCTGAATGGTGTTCTGGAACGAGGCTCACCATGATCTATAGTTTTCAGCTTTATCAGTGAACTTTACAAGTCCTTTTGTAACCATTGATTGTTCCATTACCATGTGTTTCTGTCCTCCAAAGATAGCAACACAATAAACTGTAGGAGCTGATATAATAAGTAAACAGCAGCAATTCATCAATTCACAAATATCAAATCATTCTACAACAAGAGTCAGACTCATATGAAAAATGGCTCATATCACTGGGCCTACTAAATACAATATTAATTCAATACTGTAGCTAACCTTGTGACATATCTTTTTAAGAAAGACTAAAGGGCAGGTTCTTGGACTGGTGAAGGAGTAACCCTCCATTGAAAGTCTGCCTCCATATAGGGTATCAACACTCTGCGAGTCAGGTGTAGAATTATAACTCACCCCTTCTTTACTCATTTATTTTTTTAGGCCAGAGGTGTCTTCTAGCCCTTGGAACCCTCCCGAGGCCAAGCGACCACTCCAAATTACATCAGTTAGGACTTCTGTCCCTCATCTCTTCTCTTTTGCTTCATTCCCCCACCTCCACTCCACTTTTTTCTCTTCTGTTCTATCTCCCTCTACCCATAGAAAACCATATTGAGTAACTGTGGAACTGAATAAAAAGTTACCCTGACAATTAACAAATTGTCTGATTCAGAAACAGCATTGGGAGAATCTTCTAGAAGGTTTCTGAAGGGTTTTCTTTTGGATTTCATTTAATTCTCTCCATCCCCCTCCAGACGATTGACACGTCCACCTCCCATGAGCACATTGTACATGGCTCCGCTCCGTACACACACGTCTCCAATCTGTACACCTCGTACACACACGGCTTTGCTACAGCCACCCTGTAAACCCCTACTGACCCCACACAGAAACTTCCCCTCATCCATCCAGCATCATATCCACCAGCACAGCAGAGTCCTGCATACACTGAGGCCCTGATCATGTGACCCCTGACTCCTCCCCTCCTGTGACCTCATCACAGGTCCTGTGCGCACAGAACAGCCATATATGTGGTGTGCGGCTCTGCAGGTGGAGGTAGGTGCTGGAGATTCCCCATTAACCCCCTCAGTGCTGAGCCTGTGATAAATCTCTGTATGTGACTATAACGGGACTGTGTGTTATACCGGGGGCAGGACGGGGCCATGACTGGATGTAGTGATCATGTGACGCCGGTAACAGCTCCGGAGGTTTCTTACATGGGATCTTTATGATGTTACATCGTCATCTTCTCCCCATTCAGGTCCCTACAATATCGGATCCGCTCAGTGGAGATCTTCTATATAAGAGAATTCTCCTGAGTGACCCTACAAGGATGGATAGGGACAGGGACAAGATGGCGGAGAGGATATTACACCTCACCCTAGAGATCCTCTTCCGGCTTACTGGAAAGGTGAGAGATTCTGATGACGTCACATTACACCATTCTTATCTATGGGAATAACAGATGGACAGAACTGGAGAGGTGAGGACTCTGGAAATGTCTGTAGTGAGGTTTATTAATGTGCCTCTCCATAACCAGGATTACACAGTAGTGAAGAAGACCTCTAGTGAGCGCTGTCAGGACCCTGTGTCTGAGGGATGGGGAAGACCCCTGAGCCCAATCATGGGGCCTCCACCTCACCCCCTGATACATGAGGACATCAATGACCAGAAGATCCTAGAACTCGCCTACAAGATGATTGAGCTGCTGACTGGAGAGGTGACACTGCTGGGAATGCTGGGACATTATACAGTAACGCTATGGAGGGATCGGGGGATGACGGTATCATTGTATGTGTCAGGTTCCTATAAGGTGTCAGGATGTCGCCGTCTATTTCTCCATGGAGGAGTGGGAGTATTTAGAAGGACACAAAGATCTGTACAAGGACGTCATGATGGAGGTTCCCCAGCCCCTCACATCACCAGGTAATAGACAGGACTAAATATACACGGCCTATAATTATCTGTATGTAAAGAATGAATTCAGTCCCTGTATGTGTTTCCTCTAGTTCTATCCAGTGAGAGGACAACACCAGTGAGATGTCCCCGTCCTCTTCTTCCACAGGAATGTAAACAAGAAGATCTCGATGTTCCTCAGGATCATCAGGTAGATGGAGAGAAGGTGTCATGAGATCTCCCCTATGATGTGTAGACCAGAGGTGTCAAACTGCATTCCTCGAGGGCTGCCAACAGGTCATGTTTTCAGGATTTCCTTAGCATTCCACAAGGTGCTGGAATCATTCTGTGCAGGTGATTAAATTATCACCTGTGCAATACAAGGAAATCCTGAAAACATGACCTGTTTGCGGCCCTCGAGGAATGCAGCTTGACACCTCTGGTGTAGACGGCTGTGAAGGTCTTGTGCTCAGTCTTGTTCTATCTCCCAGTATTATACACTGAATGGACAATGTATTAGAGACACCGGCACTTTCTTAATTGACATTTTCCTAGATAGAGATTAGACCTATAATCCCGGAGAGTAATATAAAATAAAGTGATCATTTTTCAATGTGAAATCACATTACACTGGGAATATTGAGCACTTCATCTACGCATGGTCATCAGTGTTATGGTAAGGCCCAAAGTAAAAAAAAATACTCCCACACTCATGAGGTTTTTTGTCAAAAATAAAAGTACTGAGAATGTTGTGATCGAGGAAGAAAATACACTGAAACTGGATCCTGTGGATGTAAACAACCCATTGAGGAAGTTATCAATAATTGTGCTGAAGAGCAGGCAGTGCACAGTGTTGTAAATTTCAACTGAATACAGATCTGGAGTCCAACTAAGGTGTTAGAATACAAACAGATGGGCTATAACACCAGATGAACAGTTGTAGGGGGTATGATATATTATGTTTATTCCTTTGCCTTTCCCTCTCGCCCCGGTGCCGTATATTATCAGGGTTGGTCTATTTGTTAATGTATGTTGGTACTGTTACACGATTTAGTGTATTACCACTCTTATACAATTGCACCGCTACACTGTTGGGTGTATTACTGTGTCTTGATTGATTGAGATATATATATATATATATATATATATTTATATATGTGTGTGTTATACTGTTGTATTGTTGCTATGTATAGAGTAGGGAAAGCGTGGTGTCCAATTATGGGCACTAGATGGGGCACTATAGTATTAATATTGTATAAAGGAACATAGTGTAAGTAGATGGTTAATTGTAGGAGGGGCTACTGTGTGGTAAGCAGGTGTTTTGTTAGGTAAGCTGAGTAGGACCTAAGCACCCAAAGCATCCACACGGGCTCTAGGCCCAGGACACCGCAGCAGCCACGTAACGTGAAAGAGGAGAACCCAGCCATTCAGAGTCCTATAGGGACAGGACAGTCTCCAGCAGCAGCGTTTCAGCAGTGGGAAGCTTGGAAGAGAAAGAGGTCCAAAAGACGTACTGGGTGCAGATTGTTTATCATGTGGCAGGTCATTGCTTGGGCTGAAGCTCTAAGGTCCAGGGCGAAACGGACGAATGAATTCTCAAATGTAGGGACTCTACACCAGGATAATGCTGCGGTACCGCCTAAGGCGCTATTACCCCATAATGTACGTGAGGACATGAAGTGGAGTACAGGGAAAGTACAGGATGCGAACTGTATGGACTTTGATGCTGAAATTGTTTCTGATAAGGATGTGCTGCGAAGTATGTCAAGTAAAGTTGCCCGTTTTCAATTGCAATTGGACTGTGTGTCTGTTTATTCAGAAGGGACAGGAAGCAACCCTGAAGAGCAGAGGGGAATTCCAGAAGGAGTAGAAAACGGGAACACAAGTAAGCTCAAAGTGAGATGTGATTTTCATGTAGAGGGAGGCCAGGGTCTGCCAGACCCAGTATGCTCAGCCACGACTGCGCCCCTGGGGCTCCCCTACACAGTTCCAGTGCCACCATTATCTGAGAGAATAATAATTGCACTTGCAGGTGGGACCGGGGGCTTATCTACAGCATTATAGAATGCTGTAGATAAGCCCTGAAAGGCAGTGGCTGCATCTTATAGCGGCAAAATCTGCTGACAGGTTCCCTTTAATTGAACAAAAATGATATCACTGAGCAGTGGAAACATTGTGCAGTCAGATGACTCCAGATTTCTGCGCTGATTAGTGGGTCAGAATCTCATACAAGCAGCAGGAATCCATGGATCCTTTTTGTCAGGGGCAGTAATGGCTGGAATGTGTTCTTGGCTCATCCTGGGCCCTTTATTATCTGTGGATGGATGTTTGGACATTAGGGCTTACAGAAGCATTTTGGCCAATCGAGTTCATCACTTCATGGCAGCTGTTTCCCCTACAGTAAAAGGACAATGCACCTTGTCACAATGGTCTAATAATGGATTGATTCCAGGAACATTACAGAGAGTGTTTACTGCTTCCCTGGCCTTCATAGTCCTCATGTTTTAATCTTCAAAAGCATCTCTCAGATGAGTTAAAAGAGACTGTTCACCACATTTTAGCATCTCCATCTTATTTGCGGCAATAGCAAGAATCTATCCTGTCGGGATGGGCCAATACACCTGCAGAATTACTTCTTCATCTAGGGAAATGTATTACAGCATGAATTGCTGAGATTCTGAAAACAAAAAGTCACTATATTGGTGTCTCTAATAATGTGGCCATTCCGTGTATATTTTATACTTGGTGGAGATGACAGGAAAAAAACTGACTATAGACATTAGATTTATCTCACAATTTTTTGGTTATGGAGACTGCTGGTTAGAATTAAGATCCATTAGGTTGGATGTATACAGGAGACCTGCAGATGTGTGATAACTACTGCTGTCATTTTTTTGATCATCATGATAATTTATGATCTTTTTTGTTTTTCTGAATCAATTCTTGCGACATCTCATCTGTCTGTTACTCTTACAATATTTGTTTCAGGGTGAAGATCTGCCCCATATTAATAGTACAGAGACATATGTGAGGGATGATGAGTGGTGTAAAGTGGAGATTCCAATAGATAACGTCATATGTGAGTATAACTTAAAAAAACAATCAACACCAGAAATGCACATTTGAGTTGGCTCCATTCCAGAGTGAACACACCTCCATTATGGGTATTTATTTATGCGCCATGATTGTGCATATAATAATATATGATTATTTTGTGACATGTTCGGACATTTCACATCTTGCACATATCTGGTCAGTTTACATTATCAGTCTTGCAGCACATGATAATTATTATTGTATTACATTATATGGTGATCTGCTGCAGACTTCTGCTATGTCCGGTATTACTCTGTTTTTTTGTAAACCTACTACCATCCACTCTGATCATTACATAGTATATCTTTCCCCTTATTAGACCCTTTGATTCTGTCTGTTTTTTTTTAATCTTTTAAACCAATTTTGGTTCCCTTACAAATTATTGTACAATCATGTTATATATTCTGATGTCTTGCCTTTGGTGATTTCTTGTTATTCCACTTGATTCAGTTTATATTTTACATGTGTGATAAAAGATTTTGATAGTTTTTAATTCACTCTTTAAGTAATATTGATTTTTTTTTCACGTTATAGTGCTATAATCATGGCCCTTTTTTAGTACCATGACCTATAAGTCACTTATCCTTTTTCGTTCCTATTGTTTTGCCGCTTTTGATGCAGAAGAGAAACCTGTTTAATACAGAACACAGAGTGGTTGTCTCTTAATATACTTTTGAAGCTTGTCAATGATGGGGATTTGAACTCAGGACCCCTGATATGGAAGGTAGAAACATTACTAGGGAGCCAGAGGCTGTACTGTTATGTACAGGAGGATTTTCTCAGCCCAAAAACCTCAAAAGCATTCTTTTTTACGTGGTATAATATAAAATGATATTCAGATATCATGCCAGTACATTGTAAGTGCTAAAAAGCAATTACCAGAGATTTATATTTATAGAATTGCTATTAAAAATTTTATAAAATCATCCCAGTAAACATGGATATATTTTGTGTCCCTGTAATTGTAACAACATGTACAAAAAATACAAAACTTATACGTGCACCAAAGCCATGGATTATTTTTATATGACAGTACTGCTGTGCTCTGTGCTAGATGCATGTATATACCTGCATTTATGTACCTGTCACGAAAGGTATGAGAGATGAACACTGTCTAATAGCACTGAGTTAAATGTTGACATGAAACTGCAAATGATTGGTGACAGATTAGGTGAAATCAGAACCTATAGTGAAAACAACTTCAACAAAAGAAAGAAAATATTGAAAAAGAACAATCTGGTGGCCTAACATCATAATCTACTAGTCTTTGGGTAGTAGTCTACTGTCTAATGCTACGTTCACATTAGCGGCGGGCGCCGCAGCGGCGGGCGCCGCCGCATGCATCATGCGCCCCTATATTTAACATGGGGGCGCATGGACATGCGTCGCACTTGCGTTTTGCGCCGCATGCGTCGCTGCGGCGCCCGCGTCCGGGCGCAGAGGACGCAGCAAGTTGCATTTAAAAAGGACGCATGCGGCACAAAACGCAGCGTTGTGCATGCGTTTTACTGCGTTTTTGTTTGCGTTGTGCGCTGCGGCGCCGACGCTGCGGCGCATAACGCAAATGTGAACGTAGCATTAGTCACTTTAAAGCTGAATTCTATCTAATTCATAGTTTGTATGAAAAATGTATAAAAAATGGAATAATATAAATATTAATATAATTTAAATGCAGTGTTGTTGACAAATAATAAAAATATGTTTTTTCTTGGCAGATTATGGTACCAGGAGCCCAGAGGGACATCTGATATTTTCAGATTTTGCAGCAGGTGATCATGGTATCACATCAGATACATATGAAGAAAATATAATTATCCCAGATACACCTCAAGCCCTTCTTAGGAAAAATCTTTCATCTGATCATTTT
The DNA here is from genome assembly GCF_051348905.1 of Ranitomeya variabilis. Lineage (NCBI taxonomy): Eukaryota > Metazoa > Chordata > Amphibia > Anura > Dendrobatidae > Ranitomeya > Ranitomeya variabilis. The sequence continues at coordinate 637,944,976 of NC_135235.1, read as the reverse complement.
CAGCAGGTCCTTTCTTCTGCTTCAGTGAATGAACATATGAAAAACAAAAACCTTATAAGTACTGATGATCATGAAATAACTGACACAGGGGAGAAACCTTTTTTATGTTCAGAATCTGGAAAATGTAACAGTCTTAAATCAAGATTTTTGTCACATCGGAGAAGTTACTCAGGGAAGAAACTATTTTCATGTATAAAATGTGGAAAATATTTTAAAATGAAATCACATCTTGTTTCACATCAAAAAACTCACACAGAGGACAAGCCATTTTCATGCTCAGAATGTGGGATGTGTTTTGATCGGAAAGCATATCTTGTTAAGCATCAGGTATTTCACACAGGATATAAAGCATTTAAATGTTTAGAATGTGGGAAATGTTTTACAGAGAAAAAAAATCTTGTTATACATCAGAGAACTCATACTGGAGAGCAGCCATTTTCATGTTCAGAATGTGGTAAATGTTTTAATGAGAAATCAAATTTGGCTAGACATCAGAGAACTCACACAGGGGAGAAACCATTTTTATGTTCTGAATGTGGAGATTGTTTTAATCAGAGATCAAATCTTGTTAGACATCTGAGAATTCACACTGGGGAAAAGCCATTTTCATGTTCAGAATGTGGGAAATGTTGTAGAGATAAAGCACAACTTGTTAAGCATCAAAGAAGTCACACAGGAGAGAAGCCATTTTCATGTTCAGAATGTGGGAAATGTTTTACAGATAAATCACAACTTGTTAAGCATCAAAGAAGTCACACAGGGGAGAAACCATATTTATGTTCAGAATGTGGGAAACGGTATAGCCAGAAATCCAAACTTATTACACATCAAAGAATTCACACGGAGGAAAAGTTGTTTTCAGGTTCAGAATGTTCATGTGATCTTGCTAGACATCAGAAAGCTCACACAGTGGATAGGCCATTTTCATGTTTAGAATGTGAAAAATGTTTTAAGAAGAAATGCGATCTTGTTAGACATCATAAAACTCACACAGGAGAGAAACCATTTTCATGCTCAGAATGTGGAAAATCTTTTATCAAGAAATACGATCTTGTTAGACATCATAGAACTCACACAAGGGAGAAACCATTTTCATGTTCAGAATGTTGGAGATGTTTTACCCAGAAATATGATCTTGTTAGACATCAAAGAACTCACACAGTGGAGCAGGCATTTTCTTTTTTTGTTTAAAATCAGTACAGTTTCAACATGTAAATGAAAAAATAAGTGTTATAATCTAGTAAATAGTAGTAAGGAAGAGCGCACAATAGGGTTTTAAATGTTAAAACAACACATAAACAACATGGATCTGCTCACCTGGTGGTGTTGCAACAAAGCAACATGTAATAAATGCATATACCAGCTGCTGCAAGACATGAATCCAAAGGACTTAGAGAAAGAACATATCCGGGTGAAGTGTTACTGGATGCGCTGCTGATAATTGAATTCAACGAATATTCTCCTTAAGGTACCGTCACACTCAGCAACTTTGAAACGAGAACGACAACAATCCGTGACGTTGCAGCGTCCTGGATAGCGATCTCGTTGTGTTTAATACGAAGCAGCGATCTGGATCCCGCTGTGACATCGCTGGTCGGAGCTAGAAGTCCAGAGCTTTATTTCGTCGCCAGGTCAGCGTGTATCGTCATGTTTGACATCAAAAGCAACGACGCCAGCAATGTTTGACATGGAGCTAACAACCAGCGAGAACGAGAAGTGAGTCGCCGTTACGTCACTGGATCGCTCCTGCATCGTTCTGGAGTTGCTGTGTTTGACGTCTCTACAGCGACCTAAACAGCAACGCTCCAGCGATCTAGTTTAGGTCGGCTCGTTGTCTATATCGCCGCAGCATCGCTGAGTGTGATGGTACCTTTAGAAACTTTATTTTAACAGGTTTCAAGGTCAGCGCAGGATCTCTTCATCAAGACAAAAGCCTAGTGGCCTGTGCTGACCTTAAAACGCGTTGACTTTGTAAACCTGTTAAAATAAAGTTTCTAAGGATAATATTCCTTTAATTCAATTATCAGCAGAGCATCCAGTGACACTTCACCCGGATATGTTCATAATCTAGTAAAGTCACTTGTGTACAAGAAAAAAAGGAAAGTAATTTTGAGCACTAAATTATTATTAGAAAATACATTTGATTACTGATGACCATTTGTTATTGTAAAGCAATGGGAATCTCAGTATGTATAAAATATTTATCATTTGCACTTACATTTTAACTTAATTTTAAAAGAATTGTTTGGTGCCTCTGTCTTTCGTCCTATTTGACATTGAGAGACATAGCGAGACGCTTCTACACATGATCAAGATAGCTGCTCAAGCAGCCATCCAAAGCCTAGCTTGTGTCATCTAATACACTGACATATATTTATTAGATGACACCATGGGCATATGTATAAATCGACCCTATAGTAAAACTATGATTTTCTCATCCTCCACCCTTCCCCAAACAAAAACAAAAAATTAATATAATTATTTGGCTTGTTCATGGCACTTAGACACAGTCACAGAAGAACATGCCCCACTGCAATGCACACTCACCCAGTACGATGCCCCATACAGTGCTCACATTACAGTATGATCCATGCACTGTGATTCTTTCAGAATGCCCTCAATACAGTTTGAAGTCCCTACAGTGCCCCCAATAAAATAGGCTGCCCGCATCCCCCCAGTACAGCAAGACTGCCCAACAGGCCCCATATACAGTGTGCTCCATAATACACAATGATGCACCCATAGTACCTCCAATACAGTTTGATGTTTCCACAGCAACCCCAATACAGCATAAGACACCATTGTGTTTCCAAAGCAGTTTGATACTCGCACTCTGACTTGAAATATGGTATAATATCAACACAGTGCTCCCCAATATAGTTTGGTATATTTCAACTCTCTTAGAAAAAAAAACACCTAGTCCTGTTGCTAGGATGCTTTACTCTGGTCTGTATTTTGTGTAGAATTAGGTTCCACAGAGCAGGCATGATTTAATGACATCATCGGGCCTACTTTGCACTGGCACAAAGGCATAATTGGGGAGTAAGGAGTTAAAGACCCTTGTAATGCAAGGAGCTGTGTCTGCTACTGAGTATACAAATACGGTTGAAATTGGGGCATCAGGCAGAGATATTCTTTAATGGGTTTCCCTGAATATCAGCCATGTAGTCTGCCACTAATGCCAGTCTGCCACTGGATGAGAACAACTGAAAATCAAATATTTGCCGAAGCATCCTTCTCAATCATGTACAGTAGAGTCTTCTCACTCCTGTTGTGGGTCAAGTAGAAGAGAGAAGTGTTGGATATCTACTTTCAAATCTGTTATTAATCATTATTAAACTGCTGCCTTTAAAATTTATATTCTTGTTTGGATCTATAGTTCTTTGTTATTTAGATGATAAAATAATGTCTTAGAATCTAAAGAGTTGAAGAAAAGTTGATAATTTGTGTCACGCAGGTAACTCGCAAGCCTTCTTAGTGCCATCCTACTTTCTTAATTTGCCACTCTGCTCCACCCCATGTCAGGCCATCTTGCTGAGCTGCCTCTTGCACTACTCCCTGCACTGCTTCTTCCTCCTGCTGTCTCCACCTGGCCATAAGGGGGTGCTGCCAGACTCTTCAGGAATTTAACCCTGCTGTGTCCTGCAGAGTTTTGCATCCCTGGCCTATACTCTGCCAGCAGGGAAAATATTAGGCAGCTCTTCCCTCCACAAATTGCCTGAACTTACTGTAGGTATCTAGTTCAAGACCGTTTTTAGTTAAATGTCTTGGTGCATTCCTGTTCTGACTCTCCGGTTACTGACCTTGCTTGTGCACTTATTTTGTCTGACCTCTTCTCTCCTGTTCCCGGCTTCATATTCTGAACCTGTGCAGCCCACCCATATCACTGACTTTCTCACCACATTTCTGTTTACTCGCTCTGTGCTTTGAATCTATGCCTCTGACCTTTGGTCAGTTGCTGCAGGTCCAAGCACTGCCTTGGAGTGGCACTTGGTGGCTACCCCAAGCCTATTCTCATGATCACAGGCTTTAGTGAAGACCAGGTAGCCACTTGGTTATGCTCCTCCAGGGTAAGCTTGGCCAGATCCGCAGAGGGTCCACACTACGGATCAGCAGAGGCTAATAAGAATACAGATGGGCATGTTGTAGCTGGTATTCAACTACTGCCCTCTGCTTCTTACTTAAGCCTTGCCAACAAGTGTAATGTGGTGTTTTAGTATGTGGTCACATCGCACACCTGTTGGTGAACTGACACTTGCAAACGCTGTTACAACACTGCAAGACTTTTGGAAATGGATGTACATGCGGCGCACCTTCACAAGTAGCTCGGGCAAATCAGGGTAGTTTTTCAGAAACCATTGAACAACTAAGTTGAGCAAGTGACCCAGGCACGGTACTTGTGCGAGCTTGTTAAGCTTCTGAGTCGCCACCAGTTTACGGCCATTATTACACAGGATCATGCCTGTTTGTAGGTTCAGCGGCGAGAGTCACAACTCTGTTTGGTCTGTTATACTTATCCTCAACCGTGCGGTGGTGTGCGGTTTGTCACCTAAACAAATTAATTTCAGCAGAACCTGTTGCCGCTTCATCGAGGCAGTGCTGCAGTTCTTCCAGCTTGAGACTGATATTGACTACATACTCCCAAGATGAGAATTTAGAGAGAATGAGGAGGGGTGCAGGAACTGGTGGAGGAAATCCTGATGGAACTCAGCCTCACAATCCTCGGTGTCAGTAACAAGTGTGCCGTCCCAGGGTCCGATTAGATCCGTTCCTGCAAAAGATTCACCAAGTGTGCCGTAAGGGAAATGCAGCGTCGCTGGCCACAAGCACTTATCCACATGTTGATCATTGAGTGATGTTATGGGACACGTGCTGGCAGGCGTGGAAGGTACACCAGGAAAAATAGTGGCGGCTGGGGACCAAGCACCGAGGGACACCCACCGCCATGAGGCTGCAGAAAGCCTTGGTGTCCACAAGTCTAAACGACAACATTTCCAGGGCAAGCAGTCTGTAAATATGCCTGTTTAGTGTTTGGGTCTTTGGGGGGGGTGGCTGGGTAGTTTCACATGCATTCCAAGGCCTGGGGTAGGGACAGCTGAATGCTGCACTGGGACAAAGAATTGGACATGGTTGCTGATGATGCTTGTGAATGTGCAACGACAGGTGCAAGGCGTGAGTCATACGTGCCTGCGTCCTGGACAGGGGATTAACAAGCACGTAGCACAAGGGAAGAGGCAGTGGTGTCACTTGCAGACACTGATTGTGGACCCAGGTGTTCGGCCCACCAAGTCGGGTGCTTTGATGATATGTGCCTGAGCATGCTGCTGGAGGTCAGGCTGGTAGTACGTCTGCTGATCTTGATAGTGCACAGGTTGCAAATGATAGTTATTTTATCGTCCGCAATTTCTTTAAAAAAAGTGCCAGACTGGGGAATTCCCAACAGGCAGCCCTCATTAAAATTTTTGCAGGGCTATCATGCGGCCCTCATTCAAAATTTTTAGAAGGTCATCAGGCAACCCTTTGTCAATATATTGAAAGGGTAAACAGGAGGCCTTCGCTCAACATCTTGAATGGGTAAGTAGGCGGCCCTAGCTCCAAATCTTTAGAGGGTAAACAAGGGGTTAACAACCCCAGTCCGCCAGGGCCACCCACAGTGCATGTTTTCAGGATTTCCTTAGTATTGCACAGGTGATAATTTAATCACCTGCACAGGTGATGATTCTAACACCTTGTACAATGTTAAAGATATCCTGAAAAAATGCAGTGTTGGTGGCCCTTGAGGACTGGAGTTGTACACCCCTTGGCTAAATAGGTGTCCCTTGCTCAAAATATTGAGAGGGCAAACAAGCAATCCATGCTCCAAAGTTTCAGAGGGTCATCATGCCACCCTCACTCTTAATTTTTCCAGTGTGTGTGTGGCACCTCAGGGTCCTGGTCATCACAGTGGTATTGCCTTTCTCCCGGGGAGAGTGATGCTACGTTTGGAGGCAAGGAAGGATAACTGCATCCAGGTACCACAAACATGCAACATTTCACACTCCAGGCCACCAGGGGGAGCTTCTGATCCTATTTACTAGGTGACTCCCCATATATACAGTATATAACTGGTAGTCTGTAGGGAAAGTTAGTCATTCCTTCAGGGAAGCTGTTCCTGGCAGGAGCGAATTCCTGTCAGAGGACAGAGGAGAGGGTTCACAGAGCTGTGCATGCCCTCAGAGCTGCAGCTCCCAGAAAGAGAGATTTGAAGGCCGAATTGTTTGAAACGAGTGCGCAGGAGAGGGAGCACAGGAGAGGATATCAGAAGGGGACCATCCCCGAGCAGGCTGCCTCCTTCTGAAGCGCAGAGAGCGGTAGCCAGAACACCGAGGTTGTAAGGACCTCTATGACTAAAATCAGAGACCGACAGGACAGCTGAACTCTACGTTACCTGTCCGACCTAACACCCAGGAGGCACAGTGACAACCTTAGAGGCTGGGGCATGCTAGAGTCTCTATAAACCGCCTCAAGTCACCAGTCATACGGGTATGTCCTATCCAATCCGGGGGACAGACAGCGATATCATCTGTGAGGACCTTATGAGAAGCTTAGCAGTAAGGGACTACACCTCCACGGAGCTAGAGGAAAGGCTTTTATTCTCCTCGTTCACACTCGGCTCTGCTCCGTATACACACGGCTCCTCGCCGTACATATGCAGAGCCACTCCATACACACACGGCTCTGCTCCGTACATGTCGTACACACATGGCTCCGCTCCGTACATATGCAGCGCCACTCAATACACACACGCTCTGCTCTGTACACCTCGTACACACACGGCTCTGCTCCGTACACCTCGTACACACACGGCTCCGCTCTGTACACCTCGTACACACACGGCTCCGCTCTGTACACCTCGTACACCCACGGCTCCGCTCCGTACACCTCGTACACACGGCTCCGCTTCGTACATGCAGCGCCACTCCATACACACACAGCTCTGCTTCATACACACACGGCTCCTCTCCGTACACCTCGTTCACACACAGCTCCTCGCCGTACATATGCAGCGCCACTCCATACACACACAGCTCCGCTCTGTACACCTCGTACACACACGGCTCCTCTCCGTACACCTCGTACACACACGACTCCGCTCCGTACACACACGGCTCCTCGCCGTACATATGCAGAGCCACTCCATGCACACACGGCTCTGCTCCGTACATGTCGTACACACATGGCTCCGCTCCGTACATATGCAGCGCCACTCCATACACACACGGCTCCACTCTGTACACCTCGTACACACACGGCTCCGCTCTATACACCTCGTACACACACGGCTCCGCTCTGTACACCTCGTACATCCACCGCTCCGCTCCGTACACCTCGTACACACACGGCTCCGCTTAGTACATGCAGCACCACTCCATACACACACACAGCTCTGCTTCATACACACACGGCTCCTCGCCTTACATATGCAGCGCCACTTCATACACACACAGCTCCGCTCCGTACACACACGGCTCCTCTCCGTACATATGCAGCGCCACTCCATACACACACACACAGCTCTGCTCCGTACACACACAGCTCCGCTCCGTACACCTCGTACACGCACGTCTCTGCTCCGTACACCTTGTACACACATGGCTCCACTCCATACATGTAGCACCACTCTATACTCACACAGCTCTGCTCCGTACACACACGGCTCCGCTCCGTACACCTCGTTCACACACAGCTCCTCGACGTTCATAAGCAGCGCCACTCCATACACACACAGCTCTGCTCCGAACACACATGGCTCAGCTCCGTACACCTCAGTCACACACAGCTCCTTGCCGTACATATGCAGCGCCACTCCATACACACACAGCTCTGCTCCATACACACACGGCTCCGCTCTGTACACCTCGTACACACACGGCTCCGCTCTGTACACCTCGTACACCCACCGCTCCATACACCTCGTACACACACAGCTCCGCTCCGTACACTTTGTACACGCACGGCTCTCTTCCGTACACCTCGCACACACACGGCTCCGCTCCGTACATGCAGTGCCACTCCATACACACACAGCTCTACTCCGTACACACACGTCTCCGCTCTGTACACCTCGTTCACACACGGCTCCTCGCCGTACATATGCAGCGCCACTCCCTCCGTACACACATGGCTCCTCTCCGTACACCTCGTACACACATGGCTCCGCTCCGTACACACACGGCTCTGCTCCGTACATGTCATACACACATGGCTCCGCTCCGAACATATGCAGCGCCACTCCATACACACGGCTCTGCTCCGTACACCTTGTACATACACGGCTCCGCTCTGTACACCTCGTACACACACGGCTCCGCTCTGTACACCTCGTACACACACGGCTCTGCTCCGTACATCTCGTACACACACGGCTCCGCTTCGTACATGCAGCGCCACTCCATACACACAGCTCTGCTCCGTACACACATGGCTCCTCTCCGTACACCTCATTCACACACGGCTCCTTGCCGTACATATGCAGCGCCACTCCATACAGACACAGCTCCGCTCCGTACACACACGGGTCCTCTTTGTACATATGCAGCACCACTCCATACACACACACAGCTCTGCTCTGTACACACACAGCTCCGCTCTGTACACCTCGTACACGCACGGCTCCGCTCCGTACACCTTGTACACACATGGCTCCACTCCGTACATGTAACGCCACTCCATACTCACACAGCTCTGCTCCATACATACACGGCTCCACTCCGTACACCTCGTACACACACGGCTCCGGTTCGTACATGCAGCGCCACTACATACACACACAGCTCTGCTCCGTACACACACGGATCCGCTCCATAAACCTCGTACACACGGCTCCGCTCCGTACACCTCGTACACACACGGCTCCTCTCCATATACCTCGTACACACACGGCTCCTCTCCGTACATATATAGTGCCACTCCATACACACGGCTCCTCTCCGTTCACCTCGTACACACACAACTCCTCTCCGTACATATGCAGCACCACTCCATACACACACAGCTCTGCTCTGTACACACACGGCTCCGCTCCATACACCTCGTACACACACGTCTCCGCTCCGTACCCTTCGTACACACACGGCTCCGCTCCATACATGTCGTACACACACAGCTCCACTCCGTACATATGCAGAGCCACTCCATACACACACAGCTCTGCTCCAGACACACACAGCTCCGCTCCATACACCTCGTACACACGGCTCTGCTCCATACACCTGGTACACACACAACTCCGCACACCTCGTACACACATGGCTCCGCTCCGTACACACACGGCTCCGCTCCGTACACCTCGCACACACACGGCTCTGCTCCGCACACTTCGCACACACACGGCTCCGCTCCGTACACCTCGTACACACATGGCTCCACTCCGTACACCTCGTACACACACGGCTCCGCTTCGTACACGTCGTACACACACGGCTCTGCTACATCCACACTGTAAACCCCTCCTGACCCCACACAGAAACTTCCCCTCATCCAGCACCATGACAACCAGCACAGCAGAGTCCTGCATACACTGAGGCCCCTGATCATGTGACCCCTGACTCCTCCCCTCCTGTGACCTCATCCCAGGTCCTGTGCGCACAGAGCAGCCATATATGTGGTGTGCGGCTCTGCAGGTGGAGGTAGGTGCTGGAGATTCCCCATTACTGGGCGCAGGGGGCAGTAACCCCCTCAGTGCTGGTGACATTCCTGGTCTCGCTCCCATATAACTTATTGACGGCCGTTTCTTCTCTTTCTTTGGAGCCAGAGCTTTCCCTTGTGAGGCTTAGTATTGGGTTTTATTTATCTGTCAGTAGGACCAACCCTGATGAAAAACAATTAAGGTCAGCTCACCTAAGACTAAATGTAACTCCCAGAGCCCAGATAGAGAGTGAGGGACGCACGGAAGGAAATCCCAGCCGGCTCCTAGGTGGAGTAGCACCGAAGAGGCAATAGCTGTAATCCAACAAGCCCAGAAGAATTGCAAATATATTTATTCCAAAAAATAAAAAACACGGTGAAAAAAAGAAAAGCAAGAAAAAATCTCAAAATCACACGGATAATGTGACGCGTTTCAACCACGTACTAGGAGCTTAGATCTTACGTCTGTTAACCTTCTCTATGCCAAAGGCACAAAAATGTGTTAGATCATTAGAATGAATATCCCAAAAAATGATGTGATGCTGCTGATAATGATTTTTGGTTATTTTGTGGCTGAGAATCATAAATCTGCTCAAAAATATTTATTTTTCATTAGCAACATACTTTGTATTACAGTTTATCAATTATATCATTTGGTAAGTATTATTAATGACGTGTGAACTGATTGGTTTTTATCTACAATACATTTCTGATTAACAGACTCAAATTTGGGCTGAAAATGGGGGTGCATCTTTTAATCCAAAGGTATTTTACCGAGATCTCAATCTGCGCATGCTGCCATTTTCCCAAACCCCACCGCAGGCAGATCAATGGGAAAGGAGGCTTTGCTCACTGGCACCGACATCTTATGAGAGCCCAGGGCCCGCAGCCTCGCACCGCCTGGTCATAGCATGTCATAGCATCGCCCCACTCCTGAAGTGTGCAGACTAGGAGAAATCATGTTCCCAATGTAGACTCCTCGTCTCCCCTCACTCATGATTCCATTCTTAAGTATTTTCGATAAATTTTTGTTTTGATCTGAAATGGGAAGATGACGCAGGATACATTTGGTAATGTCATAATATTGTTTTTCTTCTCATAATATAGATATTTGTTTTTGGTTGTCTCAAAGTATTGGAAAAATAGTCATTATGCGTTTTTTTTTATCCACAATATTCCTGACCCTCACTCCTTTGTAAGAGTCTTGTTAATAATTTTGCCTTCTGGTTTATATTGTCAGATCAAGTAGATTTGTGATAGTGTGTCTAGGATGACAGCTACCTGCATGTAGAATACTGTTTCTGTCAGGTTTAGTTTTAATGGTCCCATGAACTTTGTCTCCAAATAATGAAACATCTAGGAAAGAAACTGTATTTTTTGACATTCCATAGAATTAATGAAATCCAGAGTGAGGGCAGAACAATTCACAATTCTTTGCCACACCAAGTGAGGAGAATATCATCTATATAATGACCATACTATTTTATAGATTCCAAAAATGGATTGGTGGTCGTATATAGACAATTGTCCTCCCACCATGAAATGTAAGCTATTGCTTCTTTAGGATCAACCCTCCTAAGCCGTCTATATGGCCATGTAGGTCATAGGAAGCTGAATAAAATAATACCTTGATGTCTGCCATCTGATGTTCTAGAGAAATCAACATTTTTCTTGTGTTAGGATCTATGGGCCAGACATAGATCTCCCTGAGAATCTGCCTCCAGAGCATATTATAAATGAAAAAGGCAACAACCAATGTGAGACATGCATATTAGGATAAAAGACTGTCAGTCATTATATGTCTTACACTGGTAACACCCCCTTTCATTTAGAATAAGCCCTGGAGGCAGATTCTCAGGGAGACCTATGTCCTGCCCATAGATATTAACACCTAATTTACATATCAGAAAAATGTGGATCTCTTTGGAATAATACATTGGATCCCAGATATCAAAGTATCATTTTATTCACCTTTGATGGTTTCCTTCAGTCTCTGGTTACATCTATCCAATGACGATTTTTGTTCCCTTGGTAATGCCAGTATGTGATGTGTTTTTGAAGTAACTGTTCTGCTCCATGATTTTTTACAGAGATCAGGGTTCCTACATGCTGCCATTACTGCTACAGTCAGTGATTAGGTGCAATGGTTATGAGAAGATGTGGTATGCTTTGTGCTCAATATGGAGGAAATACATTGATAAGATATTAAATGTTCCAGTCCATACAAAGAGAATAAAACATCTACATGTTCTATCATCCCATATGTTTTCCCTTGTTATCTCTAGAAATTGTATTATTACATAGGATCTTTATGATGTTACATCATCATCTCCCCATTCAGGTCCCTACAATATCGGATCCTCTCAGTGGAGATCTTCTATATAAGAGAATTCTCCTGAGTGACCCTACAAGGATGGAGAGGGACAGGGACAAGATGGCGGAGAGGATATTACACCTCACCCTAGAGATCCTCTTCCGGCTTACTGGTGAGGTGAGAGATTCTGATGACGTCACATTACATCATTCTTATCTATGGGAATAACAGATGGACAGAACTGGAGAGGTGAGGACTCTGGAAATGTCTGTAGTGAGATTTATTAATGTGTCTCTCCATAACCAGGATTACACAGTAGTGAAGAAGACCTCTAGTGAGCGCTGTCAGGCCCCTGTGTCTGCGGGATGGGGAAGACCCCTGAGCCCAATCACGGGGCCTCCACCTCACCCCCTGATATATGAGAACTTCAATGACCAGAAGATCCTAGAACTCACCTACAAGATGATTGAGCTGCTGACTGGAGAGGTGACACTGCTGGGAATGCTGGGACATTATACAGTAACGTTATGGAGGGATCGGAGCATGACGGTATCATTGTATGTGTCAGGTTCCTATAAGGTGTCAGGATGTCACTGTCTATTTCTCCATGGAGGAGTGGGAGTATTTAGAAGGACACAAAGATCTGTACAAGGACGTCATGATGGAGGTTCCCCAGCCCCTCACATCACCAGGTAATAGACAGGACTAAATACACACAGCTTTTAATTATCTGTGTGCAAAAAATGAATTCAGTCCCTGTATGTGTTTCCTCCAGTTATATCCAGTAAGAGGACAACACCAGAGAGATGTCCCCATCCTCTTTTTCCAGAAGACTGTAACCAAGAAAATACCAGTGTTCCTCAGGATCATCAGGTAGATGGAGAGATGTCATGATCTCCCATATGATGTGTAGATGTCTGTGAAGGTCTTAAGTTCAGTCGTGTTTTATCCACCAGTATTATACGCTGATTGGCCAATGTATTACAGACACCTGTTGTATAGACCAGTTAATGTGGAGTGAAGAAGACAATCAGTAATTTGTTTTCCTTGGATCATTTGCAATGTAAATACTTAATTCTGGGAAAATCAAGTAATCTGAGCAACTTTGAAAGTTATTTATGTGCAATGGTGTGGAAAGTACATTGAGAATTTCTGATTGAGAAAAAACATCCAGTGAACATGGATATAATTTATGTTGGCAGATATGCAACAGATGCAGACTTATTTGTGTGCAGGTGAAGTTTACACTTTTCTGACAGTAGATGGCGATGTTACTGTTATATGCTTAGTTGAATGTAATGCATATACTTGTTGTTCTTTGGTTTCACTTTCTCTCTGGTAAAAGGTCCTTCAGACTTCCTGTTATGCTGTATTAAGAAGCCGATGCATGTACCTCATGTTCTGTGTAGATAAAAGTTGAATTACCCCATATAATCTACTCTCACAAGTTTCTTCTGCTACCAAGCTATGCAACAATTTGACTATTGCACAAAGCTTTTGTAATGATTCCACAACTCAGTTTGTCTTAGGATGCAGTGATTGATAGCTCAGTTGTTCAGTCTGGTGCAGGGGCGTGCTGAGCTGTTTGTGCAGTGATTGACAGCTCAGTTGTCCAGTGTATTGCAGGGGCATGCTGAGGTGGCTGTCTTTATTGACAGCTTTGCTGTCTAACATGAGACTCGGAGGTGCTCAGCTGTCTCCAGATGTTCCCTGTTCCCTTGATTACTCTGCTATGTACCTGGGTTGGCAGTCCCAAGTAGGTGTCAGCCATAGCTTCATCTCTGTGTGGTTTGTTTTCCCTGTGCCTAGTGCCTTGTTTGTTGATTTATCTCTGCCTGATCTTGGACCTTGTTCTGACCATTACCTGACTACGTCTTTATCTCTTCTCTCTGTTTATCTTGTACCCTCCTGTTTATTAACCGCGGGCTACTTGCCTAATCCCGGCTCACGGCTTGTCATTGAGAAGTGACTCAGCATCACAGCTGTCCTTTCAACATGGGCCAATATTCTTGCAGAACAATCAATTCTTACTGGTATAGATGACATGGCAATACTCTGGAGTTTAAAGGCCAAGGGAGGTCCTATGTACTACATGATGGGCTTCTCTAATAATGTGGCCATTCAGTGCATGTTTTATACCTGATGGAGATGACAGGATAAAGTTGATCATAGACATTAGATGTCTGGATTTCTGACAATTTTCTGGTTATGGAGACTGCTGATTACAGTCAGGAGCTGACATGTTGAAATTACACAGAAGATCTGCAGCTATGTGATGACTACTGCTGTCATTTGCGATAGTCATATTCATTTATAATCTTTTCTGTCATTCTAAATCATTACACACAGAATCTTTATCTCTCTTTGACTCTTACAATATTTGTTTCAGGGTGAAGATCTGCCCCATGTTAATACTACAGAGACATATATGATTGGTGATGAGCGGTGTAAAGAGGAGATTCCCACAGATAACCACATGGGTGAGTATAACTTAAAAAACAATCGGCGCTGGAAGCGCAGGTCGGGGTTGGCTCCATCCCAGAGGGAACACAAATCCATTATGGGTATTTATTTGTGCTCCATGATTGTGCATATACCGTATTTTTCTGACTATAAGACGCACTTTTTTTCCTCCAAATTTGGGAGGAAAGTGTGGGTGCGTCTTATAGTACGGATATAGCATGTGGGGAGGGGGCAGCAGCGAGTGGGATCGCAATGATATCCCACTTCAGGATGTCCCTGCTGCCGGAATCAACTGCTGGGGAAACCACATGGCCCCGCTTATTAAGTGCAGTGAATATTCATTAGCGGATCCCCGCCCACCGATCAGCTGAGCGGGGAGCAGCAAATGAATACTGCACTTAAGCAGGGACACACAGTTTCCCCAGCACTGATTCTGGGGAGAATCTGTGTGTCCGGGGGAGGAGGCAGCAGCAGCAGGGGCCAGGAGATCGCTGCATACCTGCCTGTGCTGGACGCTGAGCTGTCTGTGGTGCACAAGGAGGACCTGTGTGATGTCAGAAGTGGGCGGGCTGGAGCATCACATGGCAGCTCAGAGCCCTCCCTCTTCTGACATCATCATAGGTCCTTCAGACTCCCACCTAGAATCTGCAGCTTCCTCTTATGTCCTGCGCGTGCGCTGTGGAAAGGCAACAAGAGAGAGGGCTCTGTGTGTGCAGCCATGGGATGCTCCAGCTTTTACCTCACCACAGGCTGGCTCCCACAATTAAGAGGTTAGTCTTTACAAAACACAATAAAGCACTCTGCCACTCCTTTGGTGAACTATAACTCCCAGCATGTCATAGGATCTGCAGGACATGCTGGGAGTTATAGTTCTCCCATGGGATTTTAAAGCAGCACTCCAGTGTTATTTTGCAGTGCTGGAGTGGTGCTTTCACTATAAGCCTTGTGCCCCCATTCTTATACTCACCCTCCAGCGTCTTCATATAGTACTTCTCAGATACCACACTGGTCCCGCAGCTTCCAACATAATAACGTACTATTATATGTAATAACACCACATATAATAGTATGTTATTTATGTTATTAAATATTTTACCACATTTTTTTTGCTTCAAATATTTTTTTCCCTATTTTCCACCTCTAAAACCTGGGTGCGCCTTATAGTCCGGTGCGTCCTATAGTCCGAAAAATACGGTAATATGATTATTCATGTGACTTGTTCTGACATTTCGTCTCTTGCATACTAAATACTAATTGCATAGTAGTCACTAACTGCTACAATTATGATTATTTCGTTTTACCACATGTTATATTGTTATTGGGCTGTGGGTTCTATTATTGATGTGAAAATTGCAAAGTCCCAATTAGTCAACTGTAATTGGAGCTTTTTTCCACGCACAAAAAAATCAGGTTTTATCTCTATGCATTTTTATATTCTGTGCTGGATTTAAAGGCATGTGTTTGATGCAGCCAATAACTGGCCCTAGCAGAGATCCATGGGTCACTGCTGTGATTGACTCCAGTAGTCACGTGTTTTTCCATTCAGAAGAAATATTAGAGACTGGTGATGTAGTTGGGAGGCATTTTAAGAGCAACTTCAGGGAATCAGTAAAGTGAGTATGCATTATTCTAATATTTTAATACGCACTGTAAGGTTCAGTTTCTTTGACCTTGTATTCAGCACCAGGACCAGTGTCAAAGGCTTACCTGGTGAGGTGGGACCTCTAAGCCCAAGGTCCAGATGGGCCCAAGGGCAATGGGCATTGGTGCAGCAGATGGGTGAGGCACGCAGAATATAGAAAGCAGACAGAAGACCGTTATCAGAGGTACTGGAAGACTTAGGCAGACAGATAGCTAAGGTACTGTAAGCCATAGGCAGGCAGGAGATATCCTGTAGACCTTAGACAGGTTGTAGAGGTACTGAAAGCTGCAGGCAGACAGATAACTGAGGTTCTGGAAGCCACAAGCAAACCAGATGTGTCCTGACAACCACATGCAGGTAGCAGAGGTACTGGAAGCCACAGGCAGACAGAAGATGTCTTGGAAACCACAGGCGTACAGGTAGTATAGGCACTGGAAGCCGCAGTCAGGCAGGAGACATACCGGACAGTGCATAAATGTTGCAGAGGTATTGAAAGCCTCAGGCAGACTGTGGCCGGCGTGCATAGGAGATCAGCAGTTAGGCTACACATAGCAGGTAGTACAGGTGATCAAATGGTAAAATGATTTTTGGGGGGGTATTTAACATGCAGTTTAAATAATTTTATTTTTTGATCCTACATTTGAAGACATGACAATACCATTTTAATTTAACATTTTTTCATTTAAGTTTTCACAAATTGAAAGTAACTTTGGCAATGAGGGAAAGACGCACTACAAATCATTTTGAGCAATCAGAAATTAATTACATTGTCTCAGTAAATGGAATCCTAAAAATATAGCTGAAGAGTGGGTAGACCAAGTGCACTATCTTTAGTGAAATTGCGTAGGACAGCTTTCCGAAATAAGAATAAATCGCTAAAAGGGGGCCGTCAGCATTTCCCTGGGTGCCACGTTAACCCATTATTTTTTTTGTGATCTTGTCGCAGAGGTCTGATAGGAGCCAGTACGCTCTGGTCGTTTGCCGTTGCAGGCAGATGCCAGCCTTGTAACACTGACTGCAACTGCCTGGAAGGAAGCACTTATGAAGGTTCTTGAATAATTCTGACACTGAAGGAGTCATTAAAAGATTACTTTTGTGTTGAGTTTGGAGCAACCACTTGTTATATTATAAGAGGAAAGACCTCCACTATTCTAGACAAAAAAACACCAGTACACAGGCAGAGATGCTTACCTGTCCAGGGCCTCCAAACAATTGCACTAACCAAGGTGCAGTGGACCCAAGTTAAGATGGCAGATACACAGGTGCAATAATACCGATAAGGGAGCCACCCTACAATCAGGAACTGGCCGCTTGTTGCGCCTGTGCAAACAAATAGTCTGTATGTGGCGTGTTCACACAGAAATGCAAAGTATATGGCTCAAAGCCTATTAATGACGCCATATAGCCGGCTAACCATAATGCATCATGTGTGAACAGAGGTCACAGTATAGAGAGCCATCTAGGGCCCAGCCGCACCCTGGAAAAATATACAGTGCACCAAAAAACATAACAATGTATGCAAGGTATTGGTCGATATTATGGCCACAATATTTAAGCTGCCAACCCGCGTCAAGGGTCCTTACATATTGGCAGTCCTAATCTAAAAAAAAAACACCATAAGAGGAAAGACTTCCACTATTCTAGACAAAAAAACACCAGTACATAGGCAGAGATGCTTACCTGTCCAGGGCCTCCAAACAATTGCACTAACCAAGGTGCAGCGGACCCAAGGTAAGATGGCAGATACACAGGTGCAATAATACCTGGAGGCCCTGGACAGGTAAGCATCTCTACCTGTGTACTGGTGTTTTTTTTTCACTTGTTATATTAGTTGTGTTGTTACACTTAACGTGTAATGAGAGCCCATTAAGTTACAGACACACGAACACATGAACCATGAACTTGGTGTCAACAGAAAATTGAAAAATGAAACCTTGTAATGTAACTCATAAACTATTCGTCTCTACTATTGACTGTTGTCGTAGGCCTTATTCTGATGTCCCTTTTTTCATGGATAGCACACAAATCCATCATAGTTTATGGGGTTATTAACATGTCAGTGTTTACTTTATTGTGTGGACTGAGTGATACAGAAATATGTCCATTTTATACCTGAGTTGTGGATTAAGCTTGCTGATTAAAATCATTGCCTCAATTATGAAAGGACAGTATTTGGACATCATCTGTGTGTCATTTGTGTACTGTCTATTTTTACTGATTAATGTATAGAAGGAGCTTTTAAGTTTACTTTATCATGTGAGGAAAACAGTTCACACACTGATGTTAAGAACTGACACACTCATTAAACTCTGATGAAAAATGTATCCTTTTTTTTGTGTATGAGTTATGTCTAAATGGTGCCTTAGTCATTTGATTGTTACTACAATTTGTATTAAAATGTTTAAAATAATTACAGTTGGCCAAAAATAATAAGCATTGCCAAAACATCATGGCCCCATGATCCTTTCTCTTTCAGTAAGTATTCCCGACTCTTCATTTCATTAGTCTTCCTGGCAAAATGTCATCATTGTGGTTCAACGTAGGCATGATCTCATGAGTGGATTAATCAAATGAAGAGCCAGGGATGCTGGCTGGTAGGACAAGATTCACAGGGCTGTAGTCTGGTGGTCATGGACTATCGACATGGCCACTGGACTGGGGTCCTGCAAAAAATTTTTTTTACAGTCTCTAATATAATTAAAAATATAATTTCAAGGCAGTATTATTAAAAAGTAATACAACTGGCTTTATTCTTGGCAGGTGACTGTACCAGGAGGTCAAAGGGGCATCTGATATCTTCAGATTTTACAGGAGATGAACATGGTATTACACCAGATACATATGAAGAGTATGTTATTATCCCAGATATACCACAATCCCTTCACACTAAAGATCTGTCATCTGAATCCCTCAGACAGTTGCTATCTTTTGATTCATCACAGACTGTTAAACAAGCTAAAAATAATAGAATGGATAGTGACTATCAAAGAGTTCACATAGAAGAGAAACCCTTTTTATGTCCAGAATGTGGAAAATGTTTTACCCACAAATTAAATTTCCATAAACATCAGAAAACTCATTCAAAAAAGAAACAATTTACATGTTCAGAATGTAAGAAACATTTTACAGAGAAATCTCATCTGGGAACTCGCACAGAGGAAAAGCCGTTTTCATGCCTAGAATGTGGTAAACGTTTTGCAGCTCACTCAAAACTTATTAGACATATGATAATTCATACTGGGGAGAAGCCTTTTCCATGTTCAGAATGTAGGAAATGTTTTACAGATAAATCGGTTCTTATTAGACATCAAAAAATTCATACAGGGGAGAAACCATTTTTATGTCCAGATTGTGGAAGAAACTTTACTCACAAATCAAATTTTCTTAAACATCAGAGAACTCACACAGGGGAAAAGCCTTATTCATGCTCAGAATGTGAAAAATGTTTTACGGATCATTCACAGCTTGTTAGACACTGGAGAATTCACACAGGAGAGAAGCCATATTCATGTCCGGAATGTAGGAAATGTTTTACAGCTCATTCACAGCTTGTTAGACATCAGAGAATTCACACAGGAGAGAAGCCATACTCATGTCTGGAATGTAGGACACGTTTTACAGATAAATCAGCTCTTCTTAAACATCAGAGAATTCACACAATGGAGAAGTCTTTTTCATGTTCAGAATGTGAGAAATGTTTTACAGATCAATCACAGCTCTTTAGCCATCAGATAATGCACATAGGGGAGAAGCCATTTTCCTGTCCTGATTGAATTCTATTACCAGAGAGTGTGTTTGTGGATCAGAATGATTAAGCATATCATCCTATTCTGGAAGAATAGTTTGGCTCAAGAACACATATATATGTCCACTGAATGAGACATAAACATATTTACATCCTTGATTACCATGAACCTACCACCTGGTCCTTTATTATAATTTATTCACTATCAGCGAATAGGTGAGCTAAACTTCTGTTTACTCTGGCAGTATGGTGGAAAGCAGCAGATTGGAATGCACACTGTGGAAAACAACATACAGGCGTACAGCAAGCAATGTGGCACAAGCAGCTGACCTTTCAGGTCACACTGAATCCTGGAGAATACCACTACTTATTACATTTGATTTTTGCCCCTTTGACTGTTTATTTTTGCAGGATACATTTTGATCAGGTGTGGGCACTGAATAATGATTAGGAAGTGTATGCTGTTACCAATTAACATCTATTAGCAAAAAGCGAATAAAATCAAAATTACACACAAATATATTTCAATCATGTGTATAAAATATTCCACAGTATACTGCATCTTAAACAATTTCTTTTGTTTCTCGATATGTGATCTGAACAGTTGCTGAGCTCACAATCCAATGATGGGCTGCACTGTGGCTCAGTGGCTAGCACTGCAGCCTTGCAACAAAGCCAACGTCTGCAAGGAGTTTGTATGTTTTCTCTGTGTTTGCGTGGGTTTCCTTAGGGTACCGTCTCACAAAACGATTTACCAACGATCACGACCAGCGATACAACCTGGCCGTGATCGTTGGTAAGTCGTTGTGTGGGAGCTGTCACACAGACAGCTCTCAAGCGACCAACGATGCTGAAGTCCCCGGTTAACCAGGGTAAACATCGGGTTACTAAGCGCATGGCCGCGCTTAGTAACCCGATGTTTACCCTGGTTACCATCGTAAATGTAAAAAAAAAAAAACAGTACATACTCACATTCCGGTGTCCGTCAGGTCCCTTGCCGTCTGCTTCCCGCACTGACTGAGTGCCGGCCGGAAAGTGAAAGCACAGCGGTGACGTCCAGTCACTTTACGGCCGGCAGTCAGTCAGTGCGGGAAGCAGACGGCAAGGGACCTGACGGACACCGGAATGTGAGTATGTACTGTTTGGTTTTTTTTACATTTACGATGGTAACCAGGGTAAACATAGGGTTACTAAGCGCGGCCCTGCGCTTAGTAACCTGATGTTTACCCTGGTTACAAGCAAACGCATCGCTGCATCGGTGTCACACACACCGATGCAGCGATGACAGCGGGAGATCCAGCGACGAAATAAAGTTTCAAACGATCTGCTACGACGTACGATTCTCAGCGGGGTCCCTGATCGACGCTGCGTGTCAGACACAGCGATATCGTATGGATATCGCTGGAACGTCACGGATCATGCCGTCGTAGCGACAAAAATGCCACTGTGAGACGGTACCCTAAGGGTTCTCCGGTTTCCTCCCACACTCCAAAGACATACTGATAGCAATCTAGATTGTGAGCCCCTTTTGGGGACAGTGCCAGTAATAAAGTCTGTAGAGTTCTGTGGAATTAATGGTGCTATATTAGTGAGTAAAATAAATAGATAAAAATAAATTAGCTTGTCTCATGTAATTAGCAAGGTGTTGAGTATTTTACACAAGGTTTTGTAAGCCAAACTCAGGAGTGGGTGAAAAATACATGGTGACGTGTTTCTATTGCACATTTCTTCTGATTGTTCCACTGCTGATTTTGGCTTACAAATTCTGATGTTACATACTGAGCAAATACTGATCGTTTTTATGTGGCCTAAAGGAGATGCTTCAGACAGGCCATTTCAAACTTGTTGCAAAATCAATATTAACCCCTTCACCCCGAAGCCTGTTTTCAACTTCCTGACCAGGCCATTTTTTTCAATTCTGACCACTGTCACTTTATGAGGTCATAACTCTGAAATGCTTCAACGGATCCTGGTGATACTGAGGCTGTTTTCTAGTGACATATTGTACTTTATTATAATGGTAAAATTTCTTCGATATGACTTGCATTTATTTGTGAAAAAACGGAAATTTGGCAAAAATTTTGCAATTTTTAAACTTTTAGTTTTTATGCCCTTAAATTTGAGAGTCATATCATACATAATAGTTAATAAATAACATTACCCACATGTCTGCTTTACATTAGCACAAGTTTGGAAACATATTTTTTTGGTTAGGAAGTTATAAGGGTTAAAAGTTGACCAGCGATTTCTCATTTTTACAACAAAATTTGTAAAACCATTTTTTTTAGGGACCACCTCACACTTGAGGTGACTTTGAGAGGCCTATATGACGGAAAATGCCCAAAAGTTACACCATTCTAAAAACTGCACCCCTCAAGGTACTCAAAACCACATTCAAGAAGTTTATTAACCCTTCAGGTGCTTCACAGTAATTTTTGGAATGTTTAAAAAAAATTGAACATTTAACTTTTTTTTCACAAATTTTTTACTTCAGATCCAATTTGTTTTATTTTACCAAGGGTAACAGGAGAAGTTGGACCACAAAAGTCATTGTATAATTTGTCCTGAGTACATTGATACCCCATATGTGGGGGTAAACCACTGTTTCGGTGCATGGCAGAGCTCAGAAGGGAAGTTGCACCGTTTGACTTTTCAATGCAAAATTGGCTGGAATTGAGATCGGACACCATGTCGCGTTTGGAGAGCCCCTGATGTGCCTAAACAGTGGAAATCGCCCACAAGTGATACCATTTTGGAATGTAGACCCCCTAAGGAACTAATCTAGATGTGTGATGAGCACTTTGAACCCCCAAGTGCTTCACAGAAGTTTATAATGTAGAGCCGTGAAAAAAAAAATCATTTTTTTCTCACAAAAATGACCTTTTTGCCCAAAATTTTTAATTTTCCCAAGGGTAACAGGAGAAATTGTAATGAATACTGCTGATTAGTGATGAGCGAGCATGCTCGGGTGATCTCTGAGTATTTTGGGCATTCTCGGAGATTTAGTTTATGTGGCCGCAGCTGCATTATTTGCGGCTGCTAGATAGCCTGAACACATGTGGGGATTCCATAACAAACGGCAATGCCCACACGTATTCAGGCTGTCTAGCAGCCGCAAAGCATGCAGCTGCGGCCACACAAACTTAATCTCCGAGCATGCCCAAAATACTCGGAGATCACCCGAGCATGCTCGCTCATCACTAATCAGCAGTATTCATTACAAATAGCTAAGTAAAGCACCACATGAAGACACCCACAGGCCCAACCCAAAGCACGAGCATATCATTAATTCAAAACTGAAAATAAAGATTAAATAACTCATGGGGAGACTAGGTGGGTGAGAGCTAATAACCCGGGCCCCTGCAATTTCCCTCAGACTAGGGAAATGCTGACTGACCCTCTACCTGAAGTTTACACTGATGGTGTGCATGTCCAGGCCTCGAACCTCACCCTGCATCCTGTTACAACCCTAAGCTGAAAACCTCCACCCAGTGAATGTAATACACCAATACCCACAGTTAGCACAGACAAGGATAAAGGAAAATATACACCACGCCGCAGTCACTCAGGAATACACTATAAATGTGCAGGGCAAAATAAATACAAATATAGGAAGGAGTAAATAAGACAAAGGAAAATACACCACCAGCAACGAATCTCCAACCACCAGCTCTCCTCACCAGACCGAGATAACCGCACAAGACAGAAGCTATAATCGGCGACGCCCAATGATCCGGAGAACTATTTAAAGGCCATGGGCATGGCCCAGCTTCCAATCCGAGGATCAGGTAAATTAACCCTGGAACAGCTGGACAAAACCTAGCCGACGCCAATGAGCAAACAGTGGTCAAAAGCGGAATTACCGCTGTCTGTCGAACGACCTGGTCTGAACAGCGTCCGACATGACAATAACAATCACAAGACGGATTTTATCACCCAGGTATCATTTTGAGCAGTACAACGGCGCCAACCTGACACTGTAGGTTACTGAGCATAATTCTGCTGACAGACTCCATTTAACTAAACAAAATTTCCAGAGGTAGAATTAAAAGCACCCCATAAAACCTCAGAAAAAAGTGAGATAATCTTACATGGCCATTTCTTAGGAGCCACATACAGTATTTTTCAGATTACAATGTGCATTTTTTTCCTCCAAATTTGGGAGAAAAATGGGGGTGCATCTTATAATCCGAATTGAGCTTAACCGGTGGCAACTGTGGAGTAGGGTCACAGGAGGCAGGGTCAGTGCTTCAGGAGGCCGGGCAGTGGCGGAAAGAGCAGGGTGATGCTGCGGACCCTGGTCTTTCAAAAGATGTCGGCGCTGGTGAGCAGAGTCCCCTTTTCCGTAGATTTCCCTGAAAATGGCTACTTGTCGGCGTATGTGCAGATTGAGGTCTCGGGAGACAACATCTCAACTCTCCAGATCTCAATCTGCATGTGACACCCTCGGCGGCCATTCTCCCAAAGCCCACCACAGGGAAATAATTGGGAAAGGGGACTCTGCTCACCGGCACTGACATCTTCTACGAGCCCAGGGCACGCAGCTCCTGCAGCTACCGGCCTCTTGAAGTAGTGACCCTGCCTCCTGTAACCCCATCCCAGCAGCCCTTCAGGTAAGTTACCTTTAAAACTCACTATAAGATGCACCACCATTTTATTTAAAAAGAAAAATTGGCTATTTTTCACCCCTAAAATTAAGGTGCATCTTATGGACCAGTGTGTCTTTTATTTTAGGCCATCTTCATATGGTCCTTCTGTTCTGTGGACCAGGAATTCAGCTGCTAAAGGTCACACTTCTCCCTGAAGTTTTACCGGTCTTTTTTTTTTTATTATCTTTATTCTTTCTATGATGTACAGTGTTGGTGCCATTCTTAATTTGAACATAATATGTTGATGGGAGATAAGAGCGGATCTTTTCAAATTCGAATTTGACGACTTCACCGAATTTCACTCAAAATTTGATTTGTGGCAAATAAACACATAACAATCTCAATTCTGGAAAGCTTATAATTGCTTGAAAAGTACAAGTGCCAAAGAGGAGAGAGAGAATCCAGCTGACCATAAGAGCTTCCACTTCATAGGTGAGAGAGGACCTTGCTGACCATAAGAGCTTACTTACTACAGGAGCTTATACTTTACAGACGAGAGAGAGGACCCCATTGATCATAAGAATTTATACTCTGCAATGTAAATTCTGACCATAAAAGAGAGGGAGATGATCCATCAGATAGAGACTTACCCAGTGACTCTGGAAATGGAAAATGACTCTGCCAAATCAACTGTGCTCCACTGGGAACCGCTGACCTGTGATGGCCAAGATACTGAACACCACTTTTCAAAATATGATAATCCGTAAGATGTTATAGCTGCAGGGAAGTCCCGTGCAGACATGCAAAATGAGGTTTGCTCGTTCTCTGATGCTCCAGCAATGTGGGAAATGGTCCTGGGCAAGTTTTTTTTGCAAAGTCAATTTAAAAATGTTTTAATTTGCATGAAACCCTGAACTTCAAGAGTTTTGACTCAAACTTGATACTTTGAGAATGAATTCACTCATCTCTAGTTGGTGTTTTGTCATATAATCCATTGAACCTTCTTAGGTTGATTATAGAGGGCACTCCAGAACTGGGTTTTCATGCTCACATTATGAATAGTAGTGATATTGACACAGTATCAAGCTTAAATTTCACGTGGATGCACAAATGCCAAATGTGATGATCCCTTTTCGCAAGTCAAATCTAAGTGAAAGAAGGTGGCTGCTGCATCCAATACTGATGGACTTGCTTTATTATGGCATCACAAATTCTAAAGCAGCAGCAACGTTTTGTTCACAAGTATAAATATTGGACTTTATCAAGCATATTCACATTAGCGATGGAAACCAATGCCTTTCACCCATGGTACAAAGTCTGGCATTAAAAAAAAAATAACTTTTTTGTTTGAAACATAATTTATTTATAATTGAGCAAAAGTACTGAGGGATTAATTTATATTGTGGCTAGAATATTTGAAAAAAATGTATTCTAAGAAATTATAGCAGCATTGAACAATATTTTGGCAAATGCCGAACACCGTGGAGAAAGCTGTACAATTTATGTTTGATACATTTTGCCCATAATATGTGAACTTGTAACCTGTGTCAATTTACTTATAGTCTTGTGATTTCCTTCAGTAATCTAATGAAAAAAAAAGTCCCACTAATAAAAAGAGAATACAGCCATGGTTAAAAGGATACAGCCCTTCTGTCAAAGAACTTAGGGTTGACAGTAATCTGAATGCAATTTACTGATACGAATTCCAGATGTTCCAGACTTTCCATGTGGTATATGGTGAACAGTGTCTGGTATTGGTGAAACATGTTGGTATACAACGTCATCAAAGACAGAATAATGGATCGTAGTGAAATTATGAAGAATTGCACATTGCAACCCTCCCGCTCTCATGTTCATTATTATTGAAGACCAAATGACCCTCCATTAATTGGAAATAATGCCAAAGGCACACTCCACATAATGGCATACCCCGTTGAGACGATAGTTAAAGATGGGTCTCCAGATGTCCAAACCTTGTCTGGAGAATGGACATGACACATTGCGAGAGAGTTCAGATGCCTCACCAGCCACTATGGCAAAAGGACCTGTTCATTCTGGCTGTGGTTGGTGCTTCAGAAAGGTAAGATGGTTTCGTAGAAGCCCCTGACCCATTTTGGAAGGCGAAAGATGTAATCATCAGCAGTGCTTCTATGGAACCGAATATCTACAATTAAAAAATGGAATTGTCTCTAAGCCAATGCCAACAGCACAACGAAAAAAACCTATAATTATAGAATTGGAAGCCATACTGCGACAGCTTCTAACAATGAGTATGGTTTTCACACCTTCTCCACTCCGTGTACTTCACACACACATGGCTTCACTCAACGCATAGCATACTCACACACGTATCCCCTCCACACACCTTGTACACCCACGACTCTGCTCCGTACACCTTGTACACACGCCTCATCTACTGTATATCCACCCTGTTAACCCCCTCCTGACCCCACACAAACTTCCCCCATGACAACCAGCACAGCAGAGTCCTGCATACACTGAGGCCCCTGATCATGTGACCCCTGACTCCTCCCCTTCTGTGACCTCATCACAGGTCCTGTGCACACAGAACAGCCATATATGTGGTGTGCGGCTCTGCAGGTGGAGGTAGGTGCTGGAGATTCCCCATTACTGGGCGGGGGCAGGGGGCAGTACCCCCCTCACTGCTGTGGTCACATTCCAGGAGACATAACGTGTAGTTTTCCTCTGAAGTAGATGTATGAGGGGCCATATTTGCAGAATGAGCTGATCATTTTGTACATTTTAAAGACACATTATTCCAAAATTTATCAACATAAGAGGTATTCTCATGCTATTACATTTTTTAGTTAGACTGCATGAAAATAAGCAAGTTTCTGACTAGCTTTTTTATTTGCTGTGGTTCTTCTGCTTGGAGAGCTTTTATCTTTTATAGTGTACAGCTTGTTTCCAAGGAGACAGGCCATCAGAATCCATCCAAGTATGCACAGTAGCTACATTCCAGGAGAGGAGTTAACACCTAAGATCCCAGTAAGCTCCATTCATCCCCAATGATTTATATACAGCGCATAGCTGCTCATCTTCTCCCTCCCTTCCTGTCAGTTTCTCATCTGTTATCATCCCTTTATTATCACACTTCTCCCCTCCCCCAGGCCACAACAGAGTAGCTTACAGGGCAGCTAATCACAGCTCTCACTTTCCAGAGCTTTGTGTTTGATCAAATACCTTGCTATCTCTATATGCAAATAGGCTCAAACTGGACCACAAGGGACACTAAAGCCCCCGTCTCACTAAGCGAGATCGCTAGCGAGATCGCTGCTGAGTCACAAGTTTTGTGATGCAACAGCGACCTCAGTAGCGATCTCGCTATGTGTGACACGTAGCAGCGACCAGGCCCCTGCTGTGAGATCGCTGGTCGTGTCGGAATGGCCTGGACCTTTTTTTGATCGTTGAGGTCCCGCTGGGTAGCACACATCGCTGTGTTTGACACCTTACCAACGACCTCGTTGACGACTCAGACACTGAATCATCATAATAGCTCCCATGTGACATCGTTGTACAGGTCGCTACAGGTCGCTGGTGAGATGTCAAACAGTGAGATCGCAGCAGCGATCGTTGGGAAGATCTCACTGTTTGACATCTCACCAGCGACCACATAGAGACGCAGCAACGATCCCTGACAGGTCGTATCGTTGTCGGGATCACTTTAGCATCGCTAAGTGAGACGGGGCCTTAAGACCAGAAAAGCTATAGGGTGAGGTCCCAATTGAGCAACAAAACGAAAAGCAGAAAAAGGCCCCTTAGAATGTAACTTTTATTAAGAAGTTTAAAAAGTATCGGTTAGAGGGATATCATATACAATACTAAACAAGACATATATCACCAAAGATTCAAAGATGGAAAAAAAAAATATGGGGCTATAAGGGAGCAGACCCCCCCCCCCCCCAACCCGGGGAGCACAAGCAAATCATGATATATGGGCTAGTATGCCCTATAGCTCTCTACCTATCAGTGGAGGTTGGCAGCCTTAGTTGCTATGGCATGGCACCCCCCACTTGTCAGCGGCTAGCCCTTAAGCCAGTAATGTACCCTTAACCTAGTGTGTAAGAACAATCAGCAAACATGGTTATGTATACGAAAGCGGCCAGGTAATTAGTAGTAAAAAGAAGTTGCAGTATCACAAGAATAAGCAAAGTTACCAACGCCCACACCTTGTATGAAAATATGCAATTTAAAAATCAGGTAGCATGTGAATAAATGCCCCTTCCTACATCCTAGGAGGTGAGTGTTATGTGCTGGCCACTAGTCAATTAGTGGGTATGGAGGCGGAGGATTTGGACACAATATAGTCACCGTGTCCACTAGCCCATACATCGTGATTTCCTTGTCTTTGTCTTTTTCTGCTTATGGTTTTGTTGGCCACAAGGAAACAGGTGGATTCCAAGGCTCCTGTACTGGAGTAGGCTCTTTTACAGGAGTGGGCTCAAGCCCCACTATATGAGCAGTAGCTGGCACAATACAATTGATTCACTATGTACAGATGAAAGCAACATCTCCTCATTCATTTAACAAACTGCCAAGTGTATTACTATGTAGCAGCATAGGTAAACCTGTGAATGAGGGCAATGCAATATTTTCATGAATATTTTCATGTAAATAAATAGTTGGCCCCCAAATTCCATATTACTGGTGTGCCCCCATTTCAACACTGTATGTCAGTATTTTGATTTCAGTATATACTTCATAACAATGACAGTAACAGATGGAAACTGACCAGAAGTAAGCAGGCTGTAGAGCTGTGAGCTAATCAGTTCTTTACATCTGTCATGAGAAGCTTCAGTGATAAGTGAGTTACTAGATTGGGTTTATTGGCCTTCTGACGCTACTTAATAGTTTACTGCTGGAGAGATGTGTTACATGGGATCTTTATGATGTTACGTTGGATTATCTTCTCCCCATTCAGGTCCCTACAATATCAGATCCTCTCAGTGGAGATTTTCTTTAAAAGAAAATTCTCCTGAGTGACCCTACAAGGATGGATAGGGACAGGGACAAGATGGCGGAGAGGATATTACACCTCACCCTAGAGATCCTCTTCCGACTTACTGGAGAGGTGAGAGATTCTGATGACATCACATTACATCATTCTTATCAATGGGAATAACAGATGGACAGAACTGGAGAGGTGAGGACTTTGGAAATGTCTGTAGTGAGGTTTATTATTAATGTGTCTCTCCATAACCAGGATTACACATTAGTGAAGAAGACCTCTAGTGAGCTCTGTCAGGCCCCTGTGTCTGAGGGATGGAGAAAACCCCTGAGTCCAATCACAGGGCCTCCACCTCACCCCCTGATACATGAGGACATCAATGACCAGAAGATCCTAGAACTCACCTACAAGATGATTGAGCTGCTGACTGGAGAGGTGACACTGCTGGGAATGCTGGGACATTATACAGTAACGCTATGGAGGGATCGGGGGATGACGGTATCATTGTATGTGTCAGGTTCCTATAAGGTGTCAGGATGTCACCGTCTATTTCTCCATGGAGGAGTGGGAGTATTTAGAAGGTCAAAAAGATCTGTACAAGGACGTCATGATGGAGGTTCCCCAGCCCCTCACATCGCCAGGTAATAGAGAGGACTAAATACGCATGGCCTATAATTATCTGTATATAAAGAATTAATTAACTTCTTGTATGTGTTTCCTACAGTTCTATCCAGTAAGAGGACAACACCAGAGAGATGTCCCCGTCCTCTTCCACAGGACTGTAAACAAGAAGATCCCAATGTTCCTCATTATCATCAGGTACATGGAGAGAAGGTGTCATGAGATCTCCCCTATGATGTGTAGATCTTGTGTTCAGTCTTGTTTAATCCACCAGTATTATACAATAGTATTATACAATGAATGGCCATTTTATTACAAACATCGACCTCATCATGATCAGAATGCCTCCTGCAAGAAAATTAGACCCATGTCTGTGGAGTGGAGTAAATGACCATGTGGCTTGCGTTCCATAGATCTGATGAATTCACACCAGATTGGGAAGATATATAGCAATCTGAGTGATTTTCAATGAGACATGGGCATCGTTGCTTAATTAGCCAGGTTCCATTTGTCAAAAAATTGACGATAACATTTTTATATACAATGGTGTCAAGCGTATACCAAAAATATTGTGATTAAAGACATTTAAGGAAAGGGAATCCTGTTGATTTAAGCTTGTTAAGGAAGATATCCAGAATTGTTCACAATCATGCAAATTGGTTTCTAGCTAACACATCTGAATACTCACCTTGTTCATGAGCACAGATGGGCTATAACAGCAGACAATTAATCCCAATGCCATTGCTGTTTAAAGGAAACAAAAAGGCAAAACTTAAAAGAGAACAAAAAATGGAGGAAAACATTGTCCAGTTAGATAAATCCAGATATCTGTTGCACCATGGTAATGGCAGGGTCGGAATTGGTCACAGGCAACATAAGTCCACAAATCAACATTTCAGGTTGCTGGAGGTGGAGAATTGGGAATGTTTTCTTGGCTCATAGTGGGTCCTCTGATATGTTTGGACACTGGGGCCGACCTAAGCATTGTAGCCGAATAAGATAATCTTTTTATGGCAGAAGAGCAATGCACCATGCTACATTTGTCATATTGTCGTTGACTAATTTTTAGAACAAGGCATTGAGTTTTCCATGCTTCTTTAGCCTTCATAGTCGCAAGATCTTAATCTTATAGAGCATTTCTGGATGAAGCAGAACATATCAGTATCCTGTTCTCATGGGCCAATATTTCTGCAAATGTTTTTCAACCACTAGTTGATTTGATTACAAGCTAAAATTTCTGATGTTCTGATGGCCAAAGGAGGTCCTACGTGTCTCTAGATGAGTGTATTTTAATAAAGGAGTCATTCAGTTTATGTTTTATGTTTAAGGGAGATGACAGGATAAAGTGATCATAGACATTAGATGTTGTCTGGATCTTCTTACAATTTTCTGGTTATGAAAACTGCTGGTTAGAATTAGGATCCCACAGATTGATTTATACAGTCGACCTTCAGCTATGTGATGCCTACTGCTGTTATGTCATTTTTGGTCATCATGTTAATTTATGATCTTTACTCTTCTTGTGACTTCTCCACCTGTGTGTGACTTTTGCAATATTTTTTCAGGGTAAAGATCTGCCCCATATTTGTACTACAGAGACATATGTGAGGGGTGATGAACCGTGTAAAGAGGAGATTCCTACAGATAACCGCGTAGGTGAGTAGTGACCACTAAATGCAAGGAAGTCACAGATTCTACTCAATCTTTGGCTACTTCAGTTTTTGGAGAATTGTTTGGGTTTTTTAGGAAAATATGGATGTATAAGTGGCAAACTTTCAATTTGTTAAATTGCAAATGGGGATTTCTTTTACATAGAAAAAAATCACAGTGATGTCCACACATTATTTTCTGACCTTAAGGACACAAGATTGCTGCAGCCAATCGCTGACAACAGCAGAGTCAAATTGATCACCTCTGATATGAACTGGAGCCACTGGGAGAATATGATTGGGAACAGTGACGAGTTGAGGATCAGTAACCAGATCTATAGTGTCAAAAGAATGAGATATAGCCTCTGCTCTAACATTCTTGTTTACAAGGTAAAAGTGTTAGTAAAACTGAAAGTAGGAGAAGAGCAAGAAAATTCATATCAGGAAAGGAGAACAAACCTTCGGAAAAGAATGGAAAAATGGAAAATTGCCCCGTCATTAAGTGGTTAATGTGGGTGTTAATGTTATTTATTCAACGTCACTACATGTGTGGTTTATTGTACACATTGTCCTCCCCAAAAAATAAGGAGAATGTGAGCACTCTGATAGTATTAAATGAATACATGAGCTCCTCTGTTGCTACCTATGTAAAACATGTGAAATTCTTAATTATAATTTTTTTTGTATAAAGAAACATATAAACCACCGAAACGTGACATGTCCTTCCAGTGGCTTTTATATCATTCTCACTGTCTGACCCTACATAGAAGCACAGCGACCCGAACTATGGCGATAGTGATGATCTCAATGATATTATTGTCTCTGCAGTGATTAGCAGAGACCTATAATAGGGATCGGGTGTCATACACACTGCTCTGAAAAGCAAAAAGAACTAAGAAAATTTAGGGGATTAAGATTCAAGTCTTTACTGACATAATTTGTCTAATTAGATGAGAACAAAATGATTGATCAACTATGAATAGAAAACAATAGTCATCAAACAATTGAGGGCTGATTCCAAAATACTTTGAAACTGAAAGCACAAATTTGATATCACTTTTTGCTGTAATTTCAGTATGACAAGCCAAAATGTGACTCGGTAGTAGTGACTCAGTATTGCCCCCTATGTGCGTGTATACACTCCTGTCAATGATATCTGATCCTGATGAGACTGCGGATGGTATCATGTTGGATATCCTCCCATATTTTAATCAGGTAGTCATGCTCCTGCTTAGGACGTGGGGAATTCCAAGGACAGTCCGATCTCTCGGGGGTGGTAGTCAGGTTTCGAGCTGCCTCAAGGAGCCTCTCCCAGGCCCATTCACTTCTCAAGAAGGGTTCATCCTCCTCCCTTCCTTTCAGAACATAACCACTGCTTACCAGTAATGTTGCTCCTCTATTTTAAGGAACGCGTCCATGGTTTCGCTGTCAGCTCTTGCAGCCTTCGAGGCAAATGTTACGTCTGTAAAGCCCACTGGTTGAACAAGATGTTATGACAGGTCACAAACTCTTATATGAACCCTCATCTCCACTGGCGGTTGTACATAACTACCTCCCCTCAGAAAGCCAACTGTCAGTACATTGTGGCTAGCGGGCCCGCTAGCGTGTCAGCTGCCTTGGTCTTGGCTCGACTCCTTCTTTCTTCCGACCAGCTTAGGCCCTGCAGTCCGCTCACTAGTTGGTGGTTCATTGCTTTCCTGTCTGCAGTCCACAAGAACCCCAATGGTGAAGGCAGCAGCTTGGGTTCAGGCCTTGGTGGTTCTGAGAAAGCATCCAGTTCCGGACCACAGGCTCCTAACACCTCTGCTGTTGCGCCAGCTTGTTCTGGATCCGATATTCCTTTGGTCTCTCTCTTGGTAGTCTTGTGAGATTCTGTTATCCTTGTAACTTAATAAGCATGTAATACTCTATGGATGAATAATTGAATCCAGAAAAAATTTTCAACCCTTTTTCGGAGTGTTATATACCACCGAAATGTAACAGAAAACACATGATACCACCGAAATGTACCACAGAGCACGTAATACTCTATGGGTGAGTAATTGAATCCAAAAATATTTTCTATGTTTTTTGGAGTGTTATATACCACTGATATGTAGCAGAAAGCGCAGTATACTCTATGGGTGAATAATTGAATCCAGAAATATTTTACTATGTTTTTTTGGAGTGTTCTATATCACCGAAATGTAACAGAAAGTACCTAATACTGTCAGATGACCAAATGAATCCAGAGATATTTTTAAACACTTTTTTGGAGCATTTTATACCACCGAAATGTAGCAAAAAGCACATAATACTCTATAGATGACTACTTGAATGCAGAAATATTTTTCAACGCTTTTTTGGAGTGTTATATACCACCGAAATGTGACAGAAAGCACCTAATACTCTATGGATGACAAATTAAATTCAGCAACATTTTTCAACGCTTTTTTGAGTGTTATATGCCACTGAAGTGGAACAGAAAGCACCTAGTACTCTGTGGATGACTAATTGAATCCAGAAATATTTTTCCATGCTTTATTTCATGTAATATACCACCGAAATGTAACCGAAAGCATCAAATACTCTATGGATGAATTGAATCCAGAAATATTTTTCAATACTGTTTTGGAGTGTTATATACCACTGAAATGTAACAGAAAGCATGTGATACTCTATGGATGACTAATTGAATCCAGAAAAAAAATTTCAACGCTTTTTTATATTTTTATATACCACAGAAATGTATCACAAAGCACGCAATATTCTATGGATGACAATATAGTCTATACTGTATTGGTGAGTAATTAAATCCAGAAATATTTTTCAATGCTTTTTTCAGCTAATGCTCGCCGAGTAACACATCCAAGCACCCAGATATCCGAGTATCACCAAGCACATTCGCTAATCCCTATCGATCACTTGAAGGAACCCAGGCCACTCTGTAGCAGCTCAACTTCTGACAATGTCTCTAATAATTTCATCACGTAGGCTATTATGTGGTTTGTGTGAAATCCAGTAGATATGTCTGACCCTGAATATAACCACCAAAAACCAGCTATTCTTGATGATGTTGCAGGCAGCTAAATTCTCACTCTGGCATCTCCATACTCTTTCTCATCTATTACATGTGCTCAATGTGAATCTTTTCTCATTTGTGAAGAGAATGGCAAATTCCAATTGCGCAAAGAGATCCCACTGCAGGACATCAACACTTTTGGAGTCTGTTTATGACAGTTTGGTTAGAAACATGCATGCCTGTTGCTGCTGAAGGTCAATCTGTTGGACTCTGACAGTTCTACTCATGTTCCTCCTCACTGAATTGATGAGATAACACTGCTTGGTTGAAACAGTTTTACAACCCTGTCTTGCTGTCCTCATGTAATGGCCTGAGTCTTGATATTTGCTCCACATTCTTGAGACTGTGCTGAGAGGTACAGAAGATCTTCTTTAATTGTACTTATGATCCTACCATCCTGAAGGAGCTGGTCTACCTTAAAGAAACTTTAGGTACTACTTAATGTTAGCAGTAGTAACAAGGACACTTTGCAAAACACCATCCCAGTGAATAATCGGTCAGGAATGCTAAGAAAAGAAGGTTTGTTTGCGACCACCACTTGCAAAATCCCTTTTTGGGAGTTGTCTTTCTGTTTCCTTTTTGATGCCCCTGGTGTTTTTTTTTAACTTGCATCTCAGAAGGTGACATTGATTAACCATCAGTTGTGTTTCCTAACTGGACAGGTCCCTTAAAGTTTTGAGTTTTACTGTGATGTGCAAGTGTAGCGCCCCCACTGTCGCAGGGCCGAGGGGTACCCGGTACCGGGCCTCTGAGTCTCTGTTCTGGGGTTGTCACGGTGGCTAGGCCCGGTCCGTGACCCTGCTGAGGGGCGTACAATGATAGGAGTGCGTGATGGTGATGATGTTGTGGGGGTGCGGTGCAGTGCTGGTCACAGTAAATAACGAGGACACCAGGTTGCAGTCTCTTTACCTCTTTACTGAAGGTCTCGAGGTGTCCAATCCAGGGCACTGTTAACTGGGCCGTCTGAGACCGGCCAGTCCGAAGGCACATCAGGAGTCCCCTTTAACAGGTGGGAATCAGCGTCTACCTTCTAGCGCCTGTGTGTTGTAGTCCTTCCCTGCTGAGCACCCCGGGATAGTCCTCACAACTTATTCTGTCTGTCTCTGATCTTCGTTCTCTCCGTCCCCCAGATGATATGGCTAGGACGCACCCGTATGACGGGGTAGGCCTGGAGTTCTTCCGGGACTCTAGAGTCGCCCCTCTCCCACAGCTGCCTCCGTTGTCTGCTTAGGTGTTTAAGTGAGACAGCCAACCTATAATTGGCTGCCCTGCCGTGGTTTGAAGTAATACTTAAAGTCTCTTACTTTCTCGGCGTTCCGGCCACCGACTGTTTGCGCCTCAGAAGGATGTTGCCTCGGTCTTACAGCACAACTCCTTCTGGTCCTATTGCCTCTTTGCTGTATTCCTGCTTTTCTCACTCAGCACAATAAACCTCGCTTCTTGTCCTTTCTTAGGCATCTGTCAGGATCCCATCCCTGACAGGTCCTCTCTCTAGCTCTTCCCAGTTACTTCTCCCTGTCTTCCTGTCCAACCCCCAGTTTTACCAGAGTGTGAGGAGTGGCCTACTAGATAGAACCACTCCCCCTGGTGGCCGGAGTGTGAAGTGTAGTGTGAGTGTTACCTGATCAGGTGAACTCCTTTAGTGCAATCAGACGTAACATCACTCCCCTTAGCGGCAGAGCGACGTTACTGCAACGACCAGGACTCTGGGGCGCTGCACAAGTGTTCCCTTATTTTTTGAGCAGTGTATTTAATTTACATTGTCTTTAGTGTTTTGAAAGTTGGACTCTGAGATGGGCTGGCTTATGACTGTGAGAGGGTTTTTCATTTGTATGCATGGTTTCAGTGTGACAAACCACACTGAGTTTGAAGCATGGGGATGCACTTTTAGACGTGCGTACTGAGAGCTTCTGCTTTCAGTTAATGAATGTACCCGGGTGCAAGTCCACTGGCTCCTGTTTGTGCTCCCGGTGTCTGACATTGGCTGTAGTTCTGACGTCACGTCAGCAGCATGACAGCCTATCAGAGAACTCAGCAGCTCTGCCAATGTAGATTCTCGCTTTCAGAGCCACTAAGCATGATGTAACATCATCACCTAAACCAATGATAGACACCGGGAGCGTTGATGGAAACTCTGGCAGAGGTATTTAAGGTGAATGATTTTACATTATTGTTTGTAGGTTCCATAATTATATGGAAAGCGAAGGTGGTTGGGCAGTTTAGAGGATTTTTTGTTGGTTGATCTTTGGGTCTCCACTGAATATTTCACTAAATATAAATAGATCATTTATATTTCTCAAAAGATGGAGACTCGGTAAACTAAACCATGGACCT
The DNA here is from genome assembly GCF_051348905.1 of Ranitomeya variabilis. Classification (NCBI taxonomy): domain Eukaryota; kingdom Metazoa; phylum Chordata; class Amphibia; order Anura; family Dendrobatidae; genus Ranitomeya; species Ranitomeya variabilis. The sequence goes on along the minus strand of NC_135235.1, from coordinate 637,907,923 downwards.
CTGAAGTAGTTTGTCCAACAGTGAAGTTAATAACGAAAAGAGCAAAATCTGGAGACCTAATATCAGAATCTGTTAGTCCTTGCTTTGATGCTTAAGCTTGCCACCACTGTCTTAAAGAGGATGTCTGGCATTATGATACAAGCGGGCTCGATCAATGGAATTGTAATGAGCGAGGCTGCACGCATCTAGTCCCAATGTGTCTGGATGTATCAGATACTTGCAGTCATATGACTGCCTGGTCTCGGCGCTGGCACCAGACAATGCTCACAGCATGTAATACGCATGCTGTGAGGATTCTCAAGTTTGCAGTCACATAGAGTGACTTCAGACTTGTACCCTAATGTTGGGTAACCCTTTTACTCAGTCGATAACTTAATTTTATTACAAACCGTATCAAGATACTTATATAAAAATGTTACAAAATGTATAAATATAATTGTTAATATAATTTCAGTGTACTCTTATTGTAAAATAATACATTCAGTTTTATTATTGGCAGATGGCTGTACCAGGAGCTCAGAGAGACATCTGATACATTCAAATTTGAAAGATGATCATGGTATCATGCCAGATATATGTGAAGATCATGTCTTTATCCCAGTTATATCACCAGCCCTTCACAGTAAAGATCTACCATCTGATCAATTTAAACAGGTCATATTTTATGGTTCCTCACAGACTGTTAAAAAGAAGAAAAGTAAAAGAAGGGATGGTGAACATCAAAGAACTCACACAGAGGAGAAGCTATATTCATGTTCTGAATGTGGTAAATGTTTTTCTAGGAAATTAAGCCTTGTTAAGCATGTAAGAAGTCACACAGGGGAGAAACCATTTTTATGTTCAGAATGTGGGAAAGGTTTTACACAGAAATACCATCGTGTCATACATCAGAGAATTCACACAGGGGAGAAGCCATTTTCATGTTCTGGATGTGGAAAATATTTTACAGATAAGTCAAGTCTTATCGTTCATCAGAGAATTCACTCAAAGGAGAAGGCATATTCATGCTCAGAATGTGGAAAATGCTTTACAGGGAGGTCAAGTCTTGTGATGCATCATAGAATTCACACAGGGGAGAAACCATTTTTATGTTCAGAATGTGGGAAATATTTTAGTAAAAAAACAAATCTTATTAAACATCATAGAACTCATACAGGTGAGAGGCCATATTCATGCTCTGAATGTGGGAAATGTTTTACACAGAAATTCCATCTTGTCACACATCAGAGAATTCATACAGGGGAGAAGCCATTTTCATGTTCCAAATGTGAGAAATGTTTTATAGCAAAAGCATATCTTGTTGCACATCTGAGAACTCACACAGTGAACCCATATTCATGTTCAGAATGTGGGGAATGTTTTCGCCACAAAACAGATTATAATAAACATCAGAAAACTCACACAAGAAAGAAACCATAGTCATGTTCATATGGGAAATGTTTTAACAGAAATACATCAGAAAGTTCAAAATGATAAAAGCCATTTTCATGTTATGAAAGTGAAAAATGTTTTACAGAGAAATCAGGCTTTGTTACACATCAAAGAGGAAGGGACTAGCCAATTTGTTTTGAAATCTTTATTAACAAATTTTATAAGAAAAAGTACAGCAGTTACTGTCTACAAGTGATAGGGAAATCAAAATAGATCACCAATTGATTATTAGGAAATGTATGCAACTATCAGTTATTGGAAAGCAAGCAGTATTCAAATAACTTGCCTATAAATCAATCCTGTATAAAATATTTCACATTAATATATGCAGTCTAATTAGTATTGTATTGGGGTGGCAAGGACCCAACAGTAACCAACTCCAGGGCCCCAATTCAGCTGCATGCATATGTGACATTATCCTCAATCACAAATATATATATATATATATATATATATATATATATCAATGTTGAGGGCAGAGCAAAGTACTGCAGTGCGCAGGCGCCGGGCCTCTCTGACCTTTCCTGCGCCTGCGCACTGCAGTACTTTGCTCTGCCCTCAACAGGGTAGACAAAGTACGCGTGCGCCGGACCTGCGGCGTGAAGACAAGAAGAGGACGTGATCGTAAGAAGATGGGAGGTCCCGGACCAGACCACGATGCCCACCGCAGCGGTCCCGCCCCTGGGTGAGTATAAGCTAACCACTTTTTCTCATCTTTCAGGTTACATCGGGGGCTTATCTACAGCATTCCAGAATGCTGTAGATAAGCCCCTGATGCCGGTGGGCTTAGCTCAACTTCCATTTTGGGGGTGACAGGTTTCCTTTAAAGAATTTGTCTGATGCTACTCTCTTCTGCCTGATATCACATTAGTTGTGAAGAAACATTGTTATACGTGATCAACACATTTGCCCAGTCAACCATGCAATTCCCAGCTTGTCTTATCTTATTAACAGCATGTCCTAAAATTAGATGAAACCAACTGAGCATTAGATGGCGGTTTTGCAAATGTCCATGTACACCATCCACTATTCATTCCTGATATCGGATTAGGTGGGAGAGGTGGTCTGATAACACCATTACAGTTTAAAATTAAGCATTTTAAAACGTATGTCATTGTGCTTAGTGCTTTATTCATTAGATGGTAAAAGATTTCCTTAGAACCTGTGGTGTTGAAGGAGAACTAGTATTTTGAATATACAGGGTGGGCCATGTATATGGATACACCTAAATAAAATGGGAATGGTTGGTGATATCAACTTCTTGTTTGTTGTAGTATATGGGAGGGGGAAAACTTTTCAAGATGGATGGTGGCCATGGCGGCCATTTTGAAGTTGGCCATTTTAGATCCAGCTTTATTTTTTCCAATGGGAAGAGGGTCATGTGACACATCAATCTTATTGAGAACTTCACAAGAAAAACAATGGTGTGCTTGGTTTTAACTTTATTCTTTCATGAGTTATTTACAAGTTTCTCTTTGTTTACAGCCATTGACATGTCACAGAGGTTAACATGTGAGGAGCGGGTAGAAATTGTGTTGATATCTGGTGAATGCAGTACCCGGGTCATTGCAGTATAATTCAATGCAAGACACCCTACGCAAGAAAAATGTCACCATTCCCATGTTATTTAGGTGTATCCATTTAAATGGCCCACCCAAAAAAGTTTGCCTCATCACTGAACATAATGCTCTGTGTAAACTGAGGGTCATGTTCCAATTTTTGTTTTGCCCATTCTGCAAATTCAGCGCGCCGATCTGGGTCATCCTCGATGAGATGCTGCAGCAGCTGGATTTTGTAAGGGTGCCATTATTGAGTAGCTAATATCCGCTGAAGGGATGTTCGGCTGATACCAGATCGGCGCGCAGAATTTTTTCCTGATCCACTCATCACTAGTCAGGGGGTACACAGCTGCAATGCAGCAGACCTGGGTATGTCAGGAGGCACATAGTGGCAATGTAGCAGAACTGGGAATGTCGGTAGGCACACAGTGACATGTAACTGAGTTGGGAATGTGAGGAGGCGCACTATTAGTAAAGTGGAGCAGTGGAAGACCGGGGTAGTTGCAGATACCATCTACCTGAATTCTTTGACAGTGTACAACGTTCTAAGCTGGGCTAAATGTGAGGGACATCACAGGAACACCCCAGATTATTATATGCAGAATAAGTAGGCAGCCTCATAGAAAGGATAGAGTGCTTGTTGCTAGATCCAGGGAAGGAGAATAACAGTATAATATTAGTAACACATGTTTGCTAGTAGGAAATATATGCCTATGCATTTCAGTTATTATGCTGTTACAATGCAGGTACCTGTGGGGCATTTCCTGAGGAATCAGCATTTGTAACCCATGGAGTCTTTCCTGCCACACCCCATTCTTACATATATATATTTTTACATGACCTCTTTAAATTGTGCTCCTTTGCTCATTTGTATGTGGTGATTCCATTCTCATGCTGGGATATATTGCTGTTTTACCTGTATTTTCTATGTATATTTATTTGCACTTGCACTTTGGATTGTTTTCTCTATTTGTGGTTGCTATTCCTGCACTTCTATTGTATGATAGTGTTTGATTAGAATTCTTTTGTATATCCCATTATTACTGTTTCATCTCCCAGCTTGTAAAAGGGAGAACCCATATATACAGCTCTGGCAAAAATTAAGAGAGCACTGCAGAGTTTTATAAAAATCAGCTTCTCTACATGTCTGACAGCCATTCCATTCCCGGGTCAGTTGAATGTTCTTCTGATTAGGTGATAACCTGAACCAAATTTTATTTAACGAAGGAAAGTATAAAAAACACTGCTGTGGTGTTCACAATCCTCTTGCAATAGGACAAGCTGGATGGCAAAACAAGTGCTAGTAATATCCCAAAAGTAATAGGAATGAAAAAAAAACAACTTTTAACCATGCCAAAGTAGGAGAAAAGAAAAATCTTGAGTGAGGAAAAGAAGGGCTCGATTCTGGCTTTACCAGCAGAGGGACACAGTGAGCATCATGTTGCCTACATCCTTAAAATTTCTATGATGGCAGTTCATTACAACAAGGTCAAGCAGCAGACAGTGGGGACAACAAAACTACAGACCGGCAGAGGGCGAAAACAACTCTCCACTGACAGGGATGACCGTCATCTTATTCGAAAGTCACTCAGCAACCGCAGGATGACATAAAGTGACCTACAAAAAGAATGGCAAATGGCAGCTGGGGTGAAGGGGATAACAAGAAGAGTTCGCAACAGGCTCCTAGAGGCAGGACTCAAGTCATGTAAAGCTAGAAAAAGCCTTTCATCAATGAGAAGCAAAGGACAGCCAGGCTGAAGTTTGCCAAAGACCATAAGGATTGGACCATAGATGACTGGAGTAAAGTAATCTCTGATGAGTCTAATTTTCAGCTTTGCCCAACACCTGGTCATCTAAAGGTTAGATGGAGACCTGGAGAGGCATACAAGCCACAGTGTCTTGCACCCACTGTGAAATTTGGTGAAAGATTGGTGATGATCTGGGGATGCTTCAGCAAAGCTGGAATTGGGCAGGTTAATCTTTGCGAAGGACATATGAACAAGCTGCATACAAGGTTATCCTGGAAAAAACAGTTGATTCCTTCTGCTCAGGCAATGTTCCCCAATTCTGAGGATTGTTTTTTTCCAGCAGGACAACGCGCCATGCCACACAGCTAGGTCAATCAAGGTGTGAATGAAGGACCACCACATCAAATCCCTGTCATAACCAGTCCAATCTCCAGACCTGAACCCCATTGAAAACCTCTGGAATGTAATTAAGAAGAAGATGGATAGCCACAAGCCATCAAACAAATAAGAAGTGATTAAATTTTTGTATCAGAAATGGCATATGGTCACCCAAAAGCAGTGTGAAAGACTGAAGGAAAGCATGCCAAGACGCATGAAAGCTGTGATTAAAAATCATGGTTATTCCACAAAATATTGATTTCTGAACTCTTCCTGAGTATTGTTGTTTCTAAAAGATTATGAACTTGTTTTTTATGCATTATTTGAGGTCTGTAAGCAATACATTTTTTGTTATTTTGACCATTTCTCATTTTCAGAAAATAAATACAAAATTTATTGCTTGGAACTTCGGAGACATGTTGTCAGTGGTTTAAAGAATAAAAGAGCAATTTACATTTTACTCAAAAAATATACCTATAAAGAGAAAAATCAGATAAACTGAAAATTTTGCAGTGGTCTCTTAATTTTTGCCAGAGCTGTATTTTTTGACCCTCATCCCCTTATTTCTGGGTAGTGTGGATACAGGACACCATTACTTATTGGCACTATTAATGTTGCTTATCAGTTTTAACTGGTTTTATTCTTTGTGATTGTTCTTGTATTTTAATGTTTTGTCAAATAAAATTGATGTATTGGTTTATGTATTTGGGTGTGTGCATATCTATTCTTTGATGTCTCTCTTTTGTGGTTGGAGGCAAATAGGGGGTCTATATAAAAAATAAGGGAGGCACACCGGGAAGTGTCATTATCAAAAATAAGGGCGGCAAATGAGGTGTCATTATCAAAAGGAGGCACATGGGAGGATAATAATCAAAAGCAAGGGAGGCAAACTTGGTGGGTATTATGATAAGAAGACACACTTGGGTGGTCATTAGTAAATAGATGAACAATGGGGTCATTATTACCAATACAGTGTGTCCCCTTTCAATAAAAAAAAATAATTGTCCCTCCATTTGTTAATGACCCCTTTCAGGGTGCCTCCTAATGATAACCTCTCCACCAGTGTACCTCCTTTTATCATCATAAAGAGGAACACTGGAAGGTCATTATTAAAATGAGACACAGGAGTATTATTATAAGGAGCAGAGGGATATAATATTATTGTTTTTATTGTAAGGCACAGGATGGCATTAATGGAGGGGGCAGCAAAACTATAAGGAGGCACAGGGGGCATTATTACTGTCTAGGGGCAGAGAGGAGTCACTGTTACTATGTGAGTGTATAAAGTGACTGCAGGTGGTAGCCATGGTTGAGTTATTGCTCCATAGTGCCCAGGTACTTTACAAGAAAAGATGGGTCCTGATAGGGTGTTGGCAATGAAAAGGCCTTGCGCCCGTGCAGGCTGCCTTTAGCCGACGGTATTGGCTGGCCAGGACCACGAATTCCACAGATTAATAAAAAGAGACTTCCATTCAAACATGGGGACTTTACTGAACTTTATAGGGTTTATGTACAAGGGATAGCAAGTATACAGTCTTAAGCACGTTTCCTTCACAATGAACAGCATTTTCACATACATTGTATCCTTCCACTGTAATCCACTCCAGGGCCAGTGAAGCACACTGCTTCTAGGCCACAGTCCTGATCAGCAAGTTTCTCTATATTTGCTCAGCAGTTCCGCATTCTATTACTATAGACACTCTGGATCTACCGCTCTGGACTCCCGTAAGTCCCACGCTCTCAAACCTCTTTAGTTCCATTACCTTCAGCCCTGTTAAGCTCTCAGGTTTCTTGTGGCACTATCCAAGGACCTCTTTAAAGGTATAAGTCCACTGTGTCTCTTCAGTAACTCTCATCATCAGCATCACTATTACGGTCATCTACATACTGGAGCATACTTTGAATAGTCTGTGGGAGGAGGTGGTGGTCCCAGAGAAAGAGATGGAAGCAGAGAAGGATGCTGAAGGGATAATAGTAACTCTAGGTTCTGGACTGTCATTGCACAGGCAAGTGCCATGGGATGGTGGATTACAGTGATCGAGGGAACTCATGGTACCTTACAAACCGTTAGTGAAGTTGCAGTAGTCAAGGAAAAAATTGAAGAGGATGAGGAGAAAGAGGCGATGGATGCGCAACAGTCAGGAGATGAAGAGGATAATGATCCCATCTCTGTTGTTTGTGAATGGTGTGAGGAGACAGAAAAAGCACCCTTGAGTGTTAACCCGTCACCAAAACACCATGGACTTGGACCTCATGGAAAATGAAAATGAGTGCCTTCTTGCTGCACTATCTGCAACATGATGCCAGTATTCTTAGGGCTAGAAATAGTACTGACTACTGGGTTGCCATTCTGTTAGATCCATGGCACAAAAGTAAATTTAGCCAGTTGCTTCCCCCTGGAAAGGGACACACACATGCTGGAGTATTGAAACACGCGTGCAGATAATCTTAAGTGTGATTTTCCCCAAGACAGCAGTGAGGCACACTCATAGTTCTAGACGTCCAATCCCAGGAACGTCACGGCATCATCGCAAAAAAATTAGCACCAGCAGCAGTGTAAGTGACATAAGCAAATTGTGTCGTTTCACACATATTTTACACCAGCCTGTGCACAGCAGGATAGAGTACAACTCCGACACGTTGTGAACGACTGAAGAGGGTGGTGCAGGAGTATCTCAAGGTCAATATCAATGCAATCAGGGGAGTTTGGATCCTTTTGCATTTTGGTCTTCAAAAATGAGTGGCCTGAGATCGCCTGTTACGCCTTGGAGGTTTTGTCACGCCCTGCAGCCAGCATTCTCTCAGAACGTGTCTTCAGCATCTCTGGTGGTGCCCCCACAGATAAGCACATCTAGCTGTCCCTTGAAAGAGTAGACCACCTAATTTTCGTCAAAATGAAAAAGTCACGGATCTCCAATGACTTTTGCACCACAATCGCAGACTGGTATTTTTGGGCTGATATATATCCAAATAAAGGTCAATAGTGCAATCTATGAAAACCCAAATAACCTTAACTCTTTATGATAACAGATAAAAATATCACAATTTATTTAAATCCAATTAAAACCAAACCACAACTACAACCAGATAACCACATAGAACACAAACCGTGCACTCTAGATAGCCCTACCAGACAAACCCTGTTAAAGCTTCCTACCTATCAGTGGAGGTTGGCACCCTAAACATTTATATACGAGAATGGCGCCCCCACTCACCGCTGGCTGACCCTATGTCTCCTAACATGAACCCTGACATAGGTGTCACATTTATAACCTCATGGATACTAAACAGGAAAAGATAGGCAGGTTTGAAGATGACTAGATATGTATATGTTAATATATCTTAACATACAGGCTTTGTTTGTGGCAGGGTGAGATACACGGACAAAATACAAAAAGGTGCAAAAACTAAAAAGTGCTCATGCTTAAAATGAAACCTCACTACCTCTGTACCCTGCTGATATACGCCCTGCCTGGCTGTGGGGGTTGGCGCCCTACTTTACAGCGGATATGGCGCCCCCACTTGGTTTGACTTCCCATTGAATTTAAAGGTGTTCGGGTGTGTACATCGAACTCTTTGGTGAATGTCTAAAGTCTGGCAACGCGAACCGAACCTTGAAAGGTTCACTCATCACTTAAGATGATGGCCTCATGCTGTATTGGGGACACTGTGGCAGCCTCATACTGTATTGGGAATACAGTGATGACCTCATACGGCACTGAGGGAAATGTGGGAGCATCACAATTTGTGTGTGGGAACTATGGGGAGGAATTATATTTTGTAAGGAAATACACGTATGGGCATTAATGTAGGAGTAAAATGTGTAATTGTGACCATATACTGTCTGGGACGCATCTTCAAGGTCATCATAGTATGTGGAGGGCCATTGTGGGAATGTCTTACTTAGTGGATGACATGGAAGATATGTCATAGTGGGTGGAATACTAAGTGGCATCACTACTTTTGTATGTCAAAATACATTTCTCTCTGCACGGTCTTCAAAAATTGTGAATTATACTTTTTATGACCACACTAAATAATAGTTTTATTTAGGGGTGAATGGTTGAAGGTACTATCAACTCAGACTTTTGCATTGGACCCTGTGATTTCTATGGACACCCTGGTTTCATCAAAATATCAAGTCAATCTATTAAATAGATGAACAAAGCTGGGTATTGGATGGGTATCTTGGCAACTGTCTTGAACATGTAAAGTAATGTCTATGTTTTTCTTCCCAATGTGAGTGTTAGGGTTCAGTCACAACAGTATGATTATGCAATTAGTCTACAGATCGGAGCAGTGCGCATAATGTGCACGTTAAGAGCTATAACTTTGTAATGCACCTGTATCCAGACTGTGTATGTAACAGATGTGTGTGACTTGCCATGTGATCTATTCATTAGTGGTGAGCAAATTTTCTGAAATTCAAATTCATCAGCTTTGTTGAATTTGCTAGGTAGTTCAATAGGCAGCAAATTGATTCGCCATGAATTGAAAGTTCTCTAATCCTCAAATTGCCCTGAAAAGTTGAGTATAACACTTTCAAGGTCTCCTAGGATGGTATTCATCCCCGTTTAAGATGTTTAGCATAAAGATACCCTTAGTAATGTTACAGTGACATCAACATACATGGCTATGAGTGAACAGATGGTAACTGGCTGCATCAATTAGTTTGATTATTAACACACTGCACAGAATGCATTTTAAGATTTAAAAAATAAATGTGCAAAGTATCCTTTTGCGGGGTGAGACAGATTGGGAGAAAATGTCCTGTTGGATAATGTAAATTTTTTATTTGAAATAATTGTTCAGATCATCAGCGTTTAGGTCATTGGTCAGGGCCTGAGACTATTTATTAATAATAATAATAATAATAATTTTATTAATATAGCGCCAACATATTCCGCAGCACTTTACAAATTATAGAGGGGATTTGTACAGACAATAGACATTACAGCGTAACAAAATCACAGTTCAAAATAGATACCAAGAGGACTGAGGGCCCTGCTCGCAAGCTTACCATCTATGAGGAAAAGGGGAGACACCAGAGGTGGATGGTAACAATTGCTTTCGTTGTTCGCACCATCCATAGTGTAAGGATCGAGTGTTCATATAAAGCTGCATGAACCAGTTATCAGCCTAAGTATGTAACAGTACAGACACAGAGTGCTATTAACTGCATGAAGTGTATGAGAACATGATGTGAGGAACCCGATTATGTTTTTTTTTTTTTTTTTAAATGGGCCACAAAGGGATAGTTAGGTTAATGCATTGAGGCGGTAGGCCAGTCTGAACAAATGCGTTTTTAGGCCACGCTTAAAACTGTGGGATTAATCGTATTAACCTGGGTAGTGCATTCCAAAGAATTGGCGAAGCACGTGAAAAGTCTTGGACGTGGGAGTGGGAGGTTCTGATTATTGACGATGCTAACCTCAGGTCATTAGCAGAACGGAGAGCACGGGTAGGGTGGTAGACTGAGACCAGGGAGGAGCTGTAGGGTGGTGCTGAGCCATGGAGTGCTTTGTGGATGAGGGTAATAGTTTTGTACTGGATTCTGGAGTGGATGGGTAACCAGTGCAATGACTGGCACAAAGTAGAGGCATCGGTGTAATGGTTGGTGAGGAATATAATCCTTGCAGCAGCATTCAGGACAGATTGGAGCAGGGAGAGTTTGGTAAGAGGGAGGCCGAGGAAGAGAGAGCTACAATACTCAAGACGAGAATGAATGAGTGAAACAGTAAGAGTTTTTGCAGAGTCGAAAGTAAGAAAAGGGCGAATTCTAGAAATGTTTTTGAGATGCAGATAAGAAGAGCGAGCCAATGATCAGATGTGGGGGGTGAAGGAAAGCTCGGAATCAAGGATGACCCCAAGGCAGCGGGCATGTTGCTTGGGAGTAAAGTTGGAACCACACACGGAGATGGCAATGTCAGGCAAAGGTAGGTTAGTAGAGGGAGGAAACACGAGGAGTTCAGTTTTTGACAGGTTCAGTTTCAGATAGAGGGAGGGCATGATGTTAGAGACAGCGGTAAGACAATCACTGGTGTCTTCTAAAAAGGCAGGCGTGATATCAGGAGAAGAAGTGTATAATTGGGTATCATCAGCATAGAGATGGTACTGGAACCCAAATCTACTGATTGTTTGTCCAATAGGGGCAGTATACAAAGAGAAGAGGCGGGGGCCTAGGACTGATCTTTGAGGAACCCCAACAGTAAGGGGAAAGTGAGAGGAGGAGGAACCAGCAGAGGATACAGTGAAGGAGCAGTCAGAGAGATAGGAGGAGAACCAGGAGAGAACGGTGTCCTTGAGGCCGATGGAGTGGAGCATAGTGAGGAGGAACTGATGATCCACAGTATCGAATGCTGCAGAGAGATCCAAGAGAATTAGCATGGAGTAGTGACCATTAGATTTAGCTGTTAGTAGGTCATTAGAGACTTTAGTGAGGGCAGTTTCAGTAGAGTGTAAAGAGCGGAAACCAGATTGAAGAGGGTCGAGAAGAGAGTTATCTGAGAGATAGCGGATAAGATGGGAGTGGACCAGGCATTCGAGGAGTTTAGAGATGAAGGAAAGATTAGAAACAGGTCTATAGTTAGCGGCACAGTTTTGATCGAGGGATGTTTTTTTAAGTAATGGATGTATGATGGCATGCTTAAATGAGGAGGGAAAAATACAAGAAGAGAGAGTAAGGTTGAATATTTTTGTTAGGTGAGAGGTGACAGCCGGGGAGTGGGACTGGAGGAGATGTGATGGAATGGGGTCACTGGTGCAAGTGGTCGGGTGAGAAGATGCAAGGAGCCTGATTACTTCTTCTGTGACTGGTTCAAAGTCAGAGAGTGAACTAGATGCAGTGGGGGAGGGAGGACAGTGCATGGGATTGGGAGATAATTTCCTGTCAAATGTGGTCAATTTTTTCTTTGAAGTAATTGGTCAGATCATCAGCATGGAGATCTGTGGTTGGGTCCTGCACTCTTGGGCTGAGTAGGGACTGGAAAGTGTCAAAGAGACTTTTAGGGTTATTGGACAGTGAGGTGATGAGGGTGTCAAAATAGGTTTGTTTGGCGAGGTGAAGGGCAGAGATGTATGTTTGAGGAGAAAGTGAAAAATGTCAAAGGGTCTTTAGCATTATTGGATAGCAAGGTGATGAAAGTGTTGAATTAGGTTTCTTTGGAGAGGTAAAGGGTGGAGTTTTATGTTTTAAGCAGGGCTGTGGAGTTGGTAAGCCAAACTACTGACTCCGACTCTTCAATTTCCCTGACTTACGACTCCACAGCACTGCCTCACTACTGAGCTTGTACATAAAGTGCAGCACAAGTTCATCTCAACTAAAATCCTAGATTCTTAGATCAGGAATAGAACAGATATTTATTGGACATTTCATAACTTTCCCAAATTATTATGAGAACATTTACAGCACATCATGCACCAAAATAGACAATGACTCCACGTCTCCGACTCCACAGCCTTGGTTTTAAGCATAAACTTATAATGGATGAAATCTTCAGCCAGATTGGATTTTTTCCAGTCGTTCGGCGCACCTAGAGCAGAGTGTGCTAAGGTTGATGCCATCTGCAGAGTTGTGCTAAATGTAGGATGTGCATCTTCATCCAGGGCACATTGCAGTGTTTCATTATAATGTTTCAGTGCAGAGTCAGGAAATGATAGAAAGGGAATTGGTGTCAATGATGACTGCAAATTCTTCATAAGTTTCTGGGTGTTAATGACACATATATTTCTATGTGTGGAAAGTGGGGGTGTCCTGCGCGGTGTGACAATTCTTGACAGAGAATGAAAGAAGGTTGTAGGCAGGGAGTGGAAGAGCGGAGTTAGTGAGGTCATATACTGAGCATAGCCGGGAGAAGATGAGGTTGAGCGTATTACCATCTTCATGCATAGGGGAGTTAGTAAGCTGTGAAAGGCTGAAGGAGGAAGTTAGCGATAAAAAGCAGGAGGCATATGGGAAGAAGGGATCACCAAAGGTGATGTTAAAGTCCCCTATGATGAGAGGAGGGATGTCACAGGACAGAAAGTTTAACAGTCAAATTGATCCAGGAATTGATGGGAGGAGCCCGGAGGGTGAAGAACAACCACCACTCTCTGAGAGACGGACTGGCAAAGTCTGACAGCGTGGACCTCAAAAGAAGGGATGATAAAGGAGGGTACTGGGGTGATGTTGAAAGGAGCAGGCCCACACCTCCCCCTGATCTTTTGTCAGGTGTCGGGATATGAGAATAGTGTAGGCCACCATAACGGGATATGAGAATAGTGTAGGCCACCATAAGGGAGAACAGCAGCAGCGGCGGTGATGTCCGACTGGTGGATCCAGGTTTCAGTAAGAGCCAGACGATTAAGGGGATTTTAAAGGAAAAACTCATGGATGTAGGAGAGTTTGTTTCACACTGATTGCACATTCAAAAAGGCACAACTAAGAGACAGAAGGTATGCAAGGAATATTAATGAGATTAGTGGGGTTTCTGAGTATAACGGAAGAAGTTAGGCCTCTTTCACACTTCCCTCTTTGTAGTCCCGTCGAGATACGTCGTTTTTTTGAGAAAACAGGATCCTGCAAAAAAAATTGCAGGATCCTGCATTTTCTCATAGACTTGTGTTAGCGACGTATTGCGACGGATGGCCACACGTTTCGTCCGTCGTGCACTGGATCCTGCGGAATTTGAAGGCCCGTCTTTTCAAAAAAACGTTCCATGACACGCTTTTTGTCTGCAGTGGAAAAACGTTCCCCGACGCCTCCTGCGGCATACGTCGTTCCACAGAATGGGAGCCTATGGACACTAGATCCTGGGCACACTTTGAAACGCAGGAATCCAGTGACGGATGCAGTTGTTACACCTGAGCATGCCTGGAAGCATATTCCAACCCGGGAAAAAGTTTCTCTCTCTCTCTCATCCCCGGAATAAGAAATCCCAAATCTACACTACAAAAACTCAGGCTGCGCATTCGTCATAACACTGGATGCGTTCCGTACATTTTAACACTATTTTCTACACGTCTGTCGGTACGTCTTCCTGACGCATTAGGACGGGATACTGCCGACAGAAGTGTGAAAGAGGCCTTAGTCTTATTATTACAAGAAGGTCCTAGATTAGGAGAGAGATCTACTGCGGCTAGGAGAAGGAAAATAGGGAGAGTGTCTCTTGTGCGGTATGGTGGGAGTGAATGGATCTGTGTGGTTTAACATGGTGAAGAGAGCATGAGAGCTGTACATAGAAGAAGAGAAGGGTTGATATGGATTGAGTGTGCAGAGTTTGTGAAATGATAGTAGATGTGAGTGATTGCAATAGCCAGAACATAAATGGTACAAATGCATATGGTGAATATTCTTTGCAAATCAGATAACCTGGAAGCAACTTTGTTTAATTGAATTATAAGGGCAGACTGCATGCTTTAAAATTGGGCTGGTGCTTGAAATAATGGTTTTTCTTCTGATAACCATGGTTTTGTCCAAGGAAACATCTGCAACCATCACTGCTTTACATTGAAAGGTATTTACTGGGAAGGACATTGCTGTTTGCAAGATTGCCCCTAAATCAATCATTTATCAGATCATTATCAGAGTCAAAGAAAGTTCATTTTCTGTGGAGGTTTCAGGGTATGCAATAAAATTCAGTAAGTCCTAGGTCTGTCTTCAACACCAGTACAGAGCTTGTTCATTAATGGTAGCAGGCAGGTGTCAACGCATCTGCACACTTAGTGAGATGAAGGGTTTTAGAGGATGTCCTGGTGTCAAGAAAGGTAGTAAAGAAGTCTCTACAACAGAAACCTAAAATACAGACTAAAATTCTGCAGGAAGTTCAGGGATTGGACTGAAAAGACTTGGGTAAAGTTGTTTTCTCTTATATAGCTCCATTCAGACTATTTAGGACATCTGGAAGAATGATTGGCCAGAGAAGAAAAGGTGAGCACTAGCTTGAGTCCCATGTAGAACCAGCAGTTAAGTATTTGAAGTATTTGTGTGTGTGGGACTTTATACCAATGGATGGGGCTTGCTCACAATTTTGCCTAAGAACAGTACAGATGGAATCTACATTTCCTCAACAGCAACTTCATCTCAAGGCTGTGAAGTCGGTGTCCATTTTGGTGGAATCATAGTCGGTATAAAATGGACCGACTCCAACTCCTAAAATATATAATACATTGGATTCAGTAGCACAATGCAGGATGTGCTGTAAATGCTTTCATAATAATTTGGGAAAGTTATGAAATGTCCTATAAATGCCTGTTCTGTTCCTGATCTAAGAATTTCGGCTTTTAGTTGAGATGAATCTGTACTGCACTTTATCTAGATGCTCAGTAGTGAGACAGTGCTGTGGAGACGGAGTTGGGAATCAGGGAAATTGAGGAGTCAGAGATTTGGCTTACCGAATCCATAGCCATACTTCTCCACACCATATAGGAGAAAATTGGTGATGAACAATTCTTTTTCCAGCATGATGAAGGCCATGTCACAAGGCAACATGGATAACTAAGTGACTTGTTGAACAAAACTTTGGAATTTTGGCTCCATGGCCAGGAAATTTCCCAGAGAACCTGTGGCAAATCTTCAAAAAGCAGGTGGAGAAATAAACAGCAGAAAGTGATCAATTTCAAGCTCTGTTCAAGAATGGTCCATCAGTGAGAATTTGTCCCAGAAGCTGATATCTAGCTGGGAGAAGGCCGATGATTTTATTTTGTATAGTTTTCTAATTTTTTTTCCTAGCAAAGTGCATATTCAATAAATAAACTTGGTTGTGGTCAGTTGCATCAAACCTCATTGTTGTGGACTGTATTATCATAGGCCTGGAGTACCGGTCTGTCCCAGGAGATGGCGATCCTATAAAATAAAGCCTTATCCTGTCAGACAGGATATAGCAAAGTTAATGTCCCCTGCCTGTGCCCAGTAATGGAGAATCTCCAGCACCTACCTCCACCTGCAGAGCCGCACACCACATATATGGCTGTTCTGTGCGCACAGGACCTGTGATGAGGGCACAGTCATTTGATCAGTCACATGGTGGGGAGGGGACAATCTTTGCAGCAAGCGAAGCATTTTCCATCATAGGAAGCGGCCACATGTAAGGTATAAAGCTTCTAATATGATCCATTAACCCTTTTATCCCCAAGGGTGGTTTGCACGTTAATGACCGGGCCAATTTTTACAATTCTGACCACTGTCCATTTATGAGGTAATAACTCTGGAACGCTTCACCGGATCTTGGCGTATCTGAGACTGTTTTTCATGACATATTGTACTTCATGTTAGTGGTAAAATTTCTTCTATATAACTTGCATTTATTTGTGTAAAAAATGTAAATTTGATGAAAATTTTGAAAATTTTGTAATTTTCAAACTTTTAATTTTTATGCCCTTAAAACAGAGAAATATGTCACACAAAATAGTTATGAAATAACATTTCCCACATGTCTTCTTTACATCCGCACAATTTTGGAACCAAAATTCTTTTTCATTAGGAAGTTATAAGGGTTAAAGGATAACCAGTGATTAATCATTTTTACAACAAAATTTACAAAACCATGTTTTTTAGGGACCACCTCACATTTGAAGTCACTTTGAGGGGTCTATATGGCAGAAAATACCCAAAATTGACACCATTCTAAAAACTTCACCCCTCAAGGTACTCAAAACCACATTCAAGAAGTTTATTAACCATTCAGGTGTTTCACAGGAGCATAAACAACGGAAGGAAAAAATAAACATTTAACTTTTTAGTCACAAAAATTATATTTCAGCAGCAATTTTTTTATTTTCCCAAGGGTAAAAGGAGAAAATGGACCTCAAAAGTTGTTGTCCAATTTGTCCTCAGTACGTTGATACCCCATATGTGGGAAGGAACCACTGTTTGGGTGCACGGCAGGGCTCAGAAGGGAAGGAGCATCATTTGACTTTTTCAAGCTAAAATTGGCTGGAATTGAGATACGACGCCATGTCGCGTTTGGCGAGCCCCTGATGTGCCTAAACAGTGGAAACCCCCACAAGTGACCCCTTTTTGGAAACTAGACCCCCTAAAGAACTTATCTAGATGTGTGGTGAGCACTTTGAACCCCCAAGTGCTTCACAGAAATTTATAACGCCCGGGCTATGCATGTCTTGTCACCACGTGACCGCATGTATGTAAATCGCCGGCACAAAAGAATCCTGACAGTGTCCAGTGCGCTGTGTGAGAATTCAGAAGTCTTTAGTCACATAGAATGACTGCAGACTCATCACAAACCCGGACAACCCCTTTAATGCTCCTAACATAAATGAAAATATGAGAATTAGTATCACAAAAAATGTTTGCATCCAGGTACCTTTTTAGATGAACGACTCCAGAGACAGCATCTTTCTTTTTATCTTCATTTTGTCCATTTTTGACTCTTCTCTGCCACAGCTCGTTTCATCAGACTTCCATCTTCTCTGGTCTTGTGCAGCATATCTCCTCATGATGCCCTTAAAGATAGCAGTGTCATTATAATGCTCCCGAATAAAAGTATCTATCCTATAGGGCCCAGTCTCAATACTGTGGCCCCTCGCCACACTCCCCCTCCATGTCTGTGACCTTACACTTTTCCCCCATGCTACCCCGCCACACTTCTCAGTCTTTATTCTGTGCCCACTCACATTCCCCTCATACTGTCTCCTCACATTATTCCCCTCAATAGTCTCCTCATACATTTCCCCTTGCCTCCTCATGATGTATTCTCTCACATCCCCCTGCTAACCATACTGTCGCCTCCAAAATCTAAATCCCCATACTGTGTCTGCAACCATTACCCCCTTCTATGTCTGCACCAATCTCCAACTCCACATACTGTCTGCACCCATCTCTCCCAATTACTATACTGTGAATGCACCAATCCCCTCCATACTGTTTCCTCATACATGCCTCCCATCTCCCCACATGCCGCTCATACTGTGGTTTCAAATCTTTCCCGTTTTACATATTGTGTCTGCACCTGTACCACCCTTGTTACCCAAACTTGTGTCCTCAAATCTTCCCTCTTCCATTACACTACCGTATTTTTCGGACTATAAGACTCATTTTTTTCCACAAAAGTTTTTTGGGAAAATGTGTGTGTGTCTTATAGTCGGAATATACTTACAAATAGTGTGACTGCAGCAGGAGTCGAGCGATTCTGCGGCGGTCCCGGTCCAACGCTGCAGAGCGATGATCACCCTCCCTTCCCAGGCAGGTGGGAAGGATTCGTCAGTGCTCTGAGGTGCGGGGGTGCTCTGCCGGCATTTTATGGAGGCCCCCTCAAATTCATTGCTGCGATGCCGTGGCCTCTGGGAAAATGGCCGCCGGGGGCGGCACATGCTCAGATTGAGATCTCAGCAAGGAGATCTCGTCCCAAGATCTCATGATGAGATCTCAGCAATGAGATCTCAATTTGAGCATACGCCGCTCCCGGCGGCCATTTTCCCAGAGGCCACCGCATCACAGCAGATTGAAATCTTGGCAACGAGATCTTGTCTCGAGATCTCAGGAGACGAGATCTCGGGATGAGATCTTGTTGCTGAGATCTCAATCTAACCATGCACCGCCCCCGGTGGCCATTTTCCCAGAGGCCGCAGCATTGCAGCTATGGATGTGCAGGGGTCTCTGGGCTTTCATAGAATGCAGACGGAGCCCCCCCCCCCCCCCCCCCCCCGCACCACAGAGCACCAGCGGACCAGCCATGGCAGCCTGGGATGGGATTTCCCAGAGGTCACCGCATTGCAGCAATGCTTCGGGCTTTCACAAAATACCGCATCACAGTGCACTACCAAACATGCCTGTTTTCCTTCTGAAAATTTGGGGTATGTCTTATAGTCTGAAAAATATGGTAAATCTTTCCCCCACAAAATAAATCTTCCCCCCACAGAATAAATCATCCTCACAGAGTAAATCCCCCTCACAGAATGAATCCTCCTCACAGAATACATCCCCCCACAGAGTAAATCCCCCCAACAGAATAAATCCCCCAATAGAGTAAATCTTCCCCCATAAAAACCGCACAGAATAAATCTCCCCCACAAAATAAATCTTCCCTGCCACAGAATAAATCCCCCCCAAAAAATAAATCCTCCTCACAGAATAAATCCCCCACATAATAAACTCTCCTCACAGAATAAATCACCCCCACAGAATAAATCTCCCCTCACAGAGTAAATCTCTCCCCACAGAATAAATCCCCCCACATTTAATCTTTGGTATTCTCACATCCAGAGTGGAGCACTTACCACTGATGCTCTTTGTGCTTCTGGGTGCCAGCAAGTGAAGTCAGCAGCATGATCACATGACCCGATCACGCTGCTGGCATCGGTTTGTACTATAAGACGCGAGTACAATTGAGCACTGGGAGCCGGAGTGCTGCAGCTTCTCTGTGACGTCTGTCAGCTTCACAGCCAGCTCAGAGAACTGCCGACTCCCAGTCTGGGGGTTGGCAGAATGCAGCTGCTAGAGGAGAAGACACTTAGGACCGCCACAATACGCAGCCCGACTGCACCTGCTGCTGGCTGCGTCCGGGGCACATGCCCCTCCTCCTAGATATGCCTTTGGGGTCTGATGTCTCATCTTTCCTCTTGACAATGCCCCATAGATTATGGGGTTAAGGTTAGGCGAGTTTGCTGGCCAATCAAGCACAGCAATTTTCTTGTATTTAAACCAGATATTGGTACTGTTAGCAGTTTGGACAGGTGACAAGTCATGCTGGAGAATTAAATTTTCAACTCCAAAAACCTTGTCAGCAGAGGGAAGCATGAAGAGCTCTAAAATTGGCTGGTAGACTACTGCGCTGACTTTGGTCTTGATAAAACACAGTGGACCTACACCAGCAGATAACATGGCTCCCCAAACCATCACTGTGGAAACTTCACACTAGACCTCAAGCAGCTTGGATTGTGTGCCTCTCCACTCTTCCTCCAGACTCTGGGACCTTGATTTCCAAATGAAATGCAAAATTTACTTTTGTCTCAAAACAACACCTTGGACCACAGAACAACAGTCCAGTTATTTTTCTTCTTATCCCAGGTAAGATGCTTCTGGCGTTGTCTGTTGGTCATGAGCAGAGATGGGCAAACCTGAACAGTAAAGTTCTGAACACCTACTGATCAGGCATGAACACCGAACATGGACTTCATCATTAAGTCCGTGTTAATGTTTGGGTTCGGCTACCCAAACACCGTGTGTTTGTCGCGCTGTCATGTCCATATCACTGCTTCTGATCGGCTGTGAAATCACCCCCACCGGTCAGAGAGCCGCGGTTCCCATGCTGTCAAAAGACAGCGTGAATGCTCAGCTGAGATCAGAGGTATGAAGTTTACCTCCGGTCACTGGGGACAGCTGATGGGACTACTGCTCCCATCATCCAACACCTGCAGCCGCTAATAGCAGTCAGAGCAGGGGCAGTGGATGGGAGTATTCATCAGCCGCTCCTGCACTGTAAGTAAATAATTTAAAAAAAAATGGTGTGAGTTCCCCTGTATTTTTGATAATCAGCCAGGCAACCCTCAGCTGTCAGCTTCAACAAGGCTGGTTATCAAGAATAGAGGGGTCCGCACGCTGTTTTTTTTAAATTATTTAAATAAAGAATTTTAAAAAACAGCATGGGGTCCCCCTCATTTTTAACCATCAGTCTTGCTAAAGCAGACAGCTGTGGACTGGTATTCTCAGGCTGGTAAGGGGACATGGATATTGGCTCACCACAGCCTAAAAATAGCGGCCCGCATCTGCCCCGAAAAGTCAGTTCTATTAGATGCGCCAATTCTGGCACTTTGCCCGGCTTTTCCCACTTGCCATGTAGTGGTGGCAAGTGGGGTTCATGTTTGTGGGGTTGATGTCACCTTTGTATTATCAGGTGACATCAAGCCCAGTGATTAGTAATGGAGAGGTGTCTGTAAGACACCTTTCCATTACTAATCCTATAGTTGTATTGTAGATAAACACACAGCCAGAATAAAGTCCTTTATTAGAAATAAAACAAAACACATTTTTATTTAAAAATAGCATACACAGTTATACTCACCTAACACCTAATTCCACCGAAGCCCTTGATCTCCTGTAATAAACCAAAAATAAAAAAAACAACAATATACCATACCTGTCTGTTGTTCTGTCCCACGCCGTAATCCATGTCTGAGGGATAAACAGTTTTCGACCAGTTTTGGTGCCAAGATGCGACCGTCCAGGCTGAGAACCACTGGTGAATTAGCTGCTGGGAACGCGGCCTCAGTGATCGGTGGTGACATTATAGATGTTACCTCCGGTCACTGAGGCTCCGTTCCCAGCTGGGCTTGACTGCCGTGACCTTAGGGAGTTCTTCTCACGGTGCTAGCGGTGATTTCATCAAGGTCACAGCAGTTAAGCTCAGCTGGGAAAGGAGCCTCAGTGACCGGAGGCCTGTGTCCCTGCATGGAGGGGGAAGGAATCCATGTATTTAATGATAATTTAACATCTTTTGAACGTTCTTTTCTCAACCAACTAAAAATTGTCCTGATTTAAAAAATGTGTTTTTCTGTAAACACGTATACACGTGTTTCCATGGAGCAGTATCATTATGATAAGGTTTAGGAAATATACCGGCGGCATTAACCTTCGTCCGGCTGAGTATGTACAATTGTAACTATTCCAGTTTAAAATTGCAATAACTTTTTTTCGAAAAGCCGTAGAGGGCTGACATTTCGTGACATCTCTGCAGTTTTGGTCCAGAATATATAGGTCAAATTTCAATAAAATATCTCCACCCCCTTCCGAGATAAGGGGTCGAGATATTTTTGCATCCATAACAAGCTGCATAGGTACAAATGTACCCTCATATATTCTGAATGAAGATAATGCAAGGAAAAAAAAATATTTTTTTTAATGATTATGCTATTTTATTATTATAAACAAGTAAAAAAACTGTTCATTTACATTATAAAAGAAAATGTAAGAAACTTTTTTTATTGATTTTCTTCGCAAGTAATGCATGTTGTCTTTGCTACTGAGTGTTCATCGCAAATGGGTTTCACACAAACCACACAAGACTTTCTAGTCTTACGTTGTTTTCGCCTCAGGTCTCGGCAGACATAGCAACTACCAACAACAGGGGAGGGTCCATGACTACCATAAGGTATTTGAGGGCCAGCTGCTGCTTGCGATGCTACCAGAATGCATCATCCAAGCACCATTTCTACTGCACCTCGAAGAAAATGGTTTCTCATCATCATTCGGTTTGTACTACGATCTTCAATTGCAGGCATACACAGCTGATTTGCGAGATCTTTAGGGAACTTTCTTCGTTGATCCTTTGTCGTGAAGCTTGGATTGTGTTCTCTGTAGATGATGTAGGATGCTAACCCAGTGACGTCAATCATATTGTAGAAAAATACCAGAGGCCAACGGTAATGTTCGTCGTTTCACAGTGTACTCTCCCAACATTTTATCCATAACATCAACTCCGCCTTTTGTTTTGTTGTAGTATTTTATTATCTCTGGCTTGGCTGCTAGTGTCTCTTCAACTTCTCCCGTCATGTGCATAGATGATAGAAGAATGACTGATTTGTTCTTCTTTGGTACATATGAACAGACTGTTGCATCATGATTGTAGGCAAAATTTGTCGAGTTTACAGGCCTTTCTTTGGCAGGCTGCATGTTGCTAGGTAGGAACCTTTTGTTTTTTCTCACTGTACCAACTAGTGTCATGATCCAGGAGTTCAATACCTTAGCTAGTTCCATGGTTGTAAAGAAGTTATCGGTGGTGACATTTCTTCCAGAGCCTTTATACGAGCTCACTAGGTCCAATACTGTTCGTTCATCAATGTTTACTTGTCGAGGACCATCAGTTGGTTTCCCAGTGTAGACTGACCTTGTAATGGGTAGGCGTTTGACGAGTCACAAGCCCAGAAAATCTTTATGCCATATTTAGCTGGTTTTGAAGGTATATACTGGGTAAATTTAGTATGGCCTCTAAATGGAAATAATTGCTCGTCGACGGTGATACAATTATATGGCTTGTAGGCTCTCTCCAGATTTCTGTTCAGCATTGTCCAGATGTCCCGTATTGGTGCAGCTTTATCTGTTTGCACATGTTCTGCACGTGTATTTTCGTTGTCAAATCTGATAAATCTGAGTATCATCTTGAAGCGGTCACGAGACATGGCTGCACGTATAAGAGGCAGAGCAGCAACATTCCACATTTCCTCCAGATTCTCTTTGTTGTCTCTGTGCACACCAGCAGCAATCAGTATGCCCAAAAATGCATGGAGTTTAGTTTCAGTAAATTGCTTGAATGTATTTTGTGGTGGCCGTTCAGAAGAATCAGGAAAACGTTGTACCAGTTCGTTGTTGTAAGCATCACAAACTCTCTTGGCTTTTCAATTCGTTTCTCGTAATATGATGTCACACATCTCGGGAGTCATGATTGACTTGAATAGCTCTTTTGCTGTATACAGGTTGCTGATTGCTGCAGGGCCACCTCTTTGTCGTAGGACATTACGAGATTTTGTTTGTGCATTTGGCAGTGGATCACTACACCATTGAGTTTTATCCTTAGCAGTCCAAATGTCACCTGCACTTTGAGGCACAGACTCATCCTCAACACTTTCGTCTGAGTCGTATTCTTTTTCCTGCTCTATGACCATTTCTTGTTCAATGTCTGAATCTTCTTCAGTAACATCCACTTGTGGTACATAGTTTTCATCATCAGATGCAACATATGGTTCTTCCTCATGCTCAGAATCAGATTCTTCTAGCATTCGCATTATTTCGTCAGACGTAAATCTGTAAATAAGAAAAAATGAAAAATAAATAATTTTCCGAAATACTACACAATACTACATTATTGGCTTTTCACAAAATGATACTAACCTGCCAACACGTTTTCTTGGATTATGGCGGAAACTAGATCCAGCATCACTATCACTCATGATGACTTGGTAGATGAATTTTGGCTTCGTAATTTAGTTCAGTAACACGTGGCAAGTAGAATGAAACTCGATTCAGATACAAAAGTAAATTATTTCTAGTGATAATTATTTATAAATGTCATTTATATATTATGTAAACCGTATACGGTTTCAGAATTTTCATTCCATCTTCGACTGTTTGTTCGACCAATAGGAAAATTGTAACAGAGCCACCATCTTTATTTTGTGCTGAATATAAGTAAAACATCGTAAAACAATATGTAGATACTAATTATTATCCATTTTTCATATAAAAATCATACCTATAGTGATAAGTTTCATACAAAATATATGTAAGCCAAGTCCAGGCTCAAAGACAATTTCTGACTATTCTGTCCCCACATAAGGCGGATGAAGGTATAACTGGCTGTTAGATGCTGTGAGTAGTGTTGAGCATTCCGATACCGCAAGTATCGGGTATCGGCCGATACTTGCGGGTATCGGAATTCCGATACCGAGATCCGATACTTTTGTGGTATCGGGTATCGGTATCGAAACAACATTAATGTGTAAAATAAAGAATTAAAATAAAAAATATTGCTATACTCACCTCTCCGACGCAGCCTGGACCTCACCGAGGGAACCGGCAGCGTTGTTTGCTTAAAATGCGCGCTTTTACTTCCTTCCGTGACGTCACGGCTTGTGATTGGTCGCGTGCCGCCCATGTGGCCGCGACGCGACCAATCACAGCAAGCCGTGACGTAATTTTCAGGTCCTCAATGCCTAATTCTAGGCATTCATGATTTTAAAATTACGTTCCGGCTTGTGATTGGTCGCGTCGCGGTCACATGGGCGACGCGACCAATCACAAGCCGTGATGTCACGGGAGGCAGGAGACGCGCGCATTTTTAAAATTACGTCACGGCTTGTGATTGGTTGCGTGCCGCCCATGTGACCGCGACGCGACCAATCACAGCAAGCCGTGACGTAATTTCAGGTCCTGATGCCTATTTCTGCATTCAGGACCTGAAATTACGTCACGGCTTGCTGTGATTGGTCGCGTCGCGGTCACATGGGCGGCACGCAACCAATCACAAGCCGTGACGTAATTTTAAAAATGCGCGCGTCTCCTGCCTCCCGTGACGTCACGGCTTGTGATTGGTCGCGTCGCCCATGTGACCGCGACGCGACCAATCACAAGCCGGAACGTAATTTTAAAATCATGAATGCCTAGAATTAGGCATTGAGGACCTGAAAATTACGTCACGGCTTGCTGTGATTGGTCGCGTCGCGGCCACATGGGCGGCACGCGACCAATCACAAGCCGTGACGTCACGGAAGGAAGTAAAAGCGCGCATTTTAAGCAAACAACGCTGCCGGTTCCCTCGGTGAGGTCCAGGCTGCGTCAGAGAGGTGAGTATAGCAATATTTTTTATTTTAATTCTTTCTTTTACACATTAATATGGATCTCAGGGCCTGAAGGAGAGTTTCCTCTCCTTCAGACCCTGGGAACCATCAGGAATACCGTCCGATACTTGAGTCCCATTGACTTGTATTGGTATCGGGTATCGGTATCGGATTAGATCCGATACTTTGCCGGTATCGGCCGATACTTTCCGATACCGATACTTTCAAGTATCGGACGGTATCGCTCAACACTAGCTGTGAGACTTTCCTATCTTCGTATCCAAGAAATTGAAGACTTCACAAGCCTAGAAATGTGTGTGCTCACAGCAATGAGATGAACAGCAAAATGGCTACTGAGAGGAGGGAGGGAGGAAGAGAAGTAGAAGCCACTCCCAGTTTGAATCAACTTAATTGACAGCAACATAAGTGAGCAGTAACAACACTGGCCAATAGATATCAGCATAACATTTGTAGCTGAATGAACTTTAGTTTCTGAAACCAAGTAAAGGAGAAAGTCTTCCCACAGTGGAGGTATATATGAAGGTAAAATTGTACCTCTGCAGCCTGTTAACGTTGTAAAATTATGCAGCCTGACGAAGGTTAAGAAACAGTAATCTACATATCAGAAAAAATGCTTCACCTTACAAAACAGTTTTTATTGAACCAAAATAATTTCACATGCAAAAAAGAAACCAAAATATGAGCAGAAATTAAAAAAAACTGACATTAGACTGTCGTTGATACGATTTTTCAGGGTTGTCCCTATATAACATCCAGTAATCTGCCATCATTGAGTCATTGCAAAAACCCTGGTAGCGGTGTTCCATTACTTTAAAGTCCTGGTGAAACCACTTGCCTTGTTCATCGCCTACATCCCCAAGATTTTGAGGGAAGAAATCTAAATGTGAATGCAAAAAGTGAATTTTCAGACATGTGACGTCCAAAACACTGGTATGCATTTAGCAGTTCATCACCTTCAACATATTCTGGAAATTTTTGTTTTCCTAAGAAGTTTTCACAGATCCACTTGAAGCTTTTCCAAGATATCAATTCCTTATAATTTAGAGTTCCTTCAAACACATCATCTCTTATAAGCTCTCTGATCTGAGGACCAACAAATACCTGTTCCTTCAGTTTTGCTGGTGAAATGCAGGAGAATTTCTGTGAAATATCCTGGAACCCTTTGAATTTGTCTTTGCCATGGCTTTCACAAAGTTTTTAATCAATCCCAACTTTATATGTATAGGAGGAAGAAAGATTTTTGTTGGAGCAACTGAAGGATGATGCTGAACATTGTCTCTACCTGGAGCATAGATGATTCTCTATCCCCAATCATGATGAACATAATGTTCTACTGTATTTCTACTGTCCCATAAACACAAGAAGCAACAATATTTTGTGAAACCTCCTTGTATTCCCATTAGCAGACAAATCGCTTTCAAATCCCCACAGATATTCCATTGATGATGCTTATATTGTA
Organism: Ranitomeya variabilis; assembly: GCF_051348905.1. Taxonomy (NCBI): domain Eukaryota; kingdom Metazoa; phylum Chordata; class Amphibia; order Anura; family Dendrobatidae; genus Ranitomeya; species Ranitomeya variabilis. Next base: position 637,881,065 of record NC_135235.1, on the reverse strand, counting down.
TAGCATCCAAAACAACTGACAGATTTTCATAACTTTCCTTTAGATGACATGAGTGAGCAATAAGGATTGATGGTTTCATATTTTTATTGTGAAGCAACACTGCTTTCAAACTTCTCTGTCAATAAACAATCGCCAATCTGCAACAAAATACTCTTGATTCAGTTCTTCAAAGAGGCCATTCACATTCTTACAGTACACCATTGGTCCATCAACTGTGAAAAATTGTGTTAAAGTGTTACTTCTGCTTCGGTAATAGCATACTTTGAAATCATCATGGAGAAGATTCTTCTGTTTCAACCTAGATACAAGAAGTTGTTCAGCTTTATCTTTTGACAATGAAAGGTCTTTGAGATAATTTAATTTATGTTGAGTAAAGTGTTCTGGCTGCTCAGATGCTCCATCAGGTACATACTCATCTTGACTTGAGGTCTCCATGTCTTCGCCAGTAGCTTCAGCTCCATAATCTTCATATTCTACTTCATTTTCATCCAGTCCAGACAACGGTGGTACAGGAACTCGCAAGGTACCATCATGTGGAACTGGCCTAATCGCAGATTCTAGTTCAGGGTAATTAATCTTATGTTTGCTCTTTGTAGAAAAGCCCTTCGGTTTGACAAAACAAAAGTAGCGGTCATCACTATGATTTTTGGGTTCTCTCCAAATCATGGGAACAGCAAATGTCATAGTCACTTTCCTCATATTCAACCAGTCACGAAGACCATTTGAACAACTTGATCATATCACATGAGGGACCCAGCTTTTGTCTTGATCACCAAGTGGACACTTAAAGTACATCTGGTACAGCTTTTTAATATAATGAGTGTTTGAATGTACATGGCATTTTGGTGTAAAAGAACGACACACATAGCAGAATCTGTTCGGATGATTGATACACTGTCAGGGCATTTTTCTCCTTTAAATTAGATCAAACAGTAAAGTTCAGTTCAATGAGCCGACCGACTATATGTAGATATTTCCCCAGAGATGACAGAGGGAGCTTGTATTTAGAACTGATTTTACTGGAGGTAATCTGGTTGATAACTATATACAGTTGTGTGGTAAAGGGGTCAGCCTATTCCTTACAGATGAACATTTGCAGATGGGCAGTTTCTCAGTGTGATATTGGCTGCTTTCAGGTTCTCTTTGTAGAGACCATCACTCAGTTACACCTCAGTGGCTGAGCTGCTTTCTTCCCTCTGAGGCGACTTGCCCTCCCAGAAATGCAGTGAAAATCATCTCGCAATGGCAGCTGTCCACTGCCTTCCCTTCTATCTCCTCAGATCCCTGTAGAGGCCTGTCTCCTGTCAGAGTCTCACATACCAGTCCTTGCTGCCACCACCATCCTTTTCTGACTGATTCAAATCTTACTGCCTCATAACAGTTAGCTCCTCCCCATAAAATGTGACTTTCTGAGAAGCAGTCATTGGTTGACTGCACTGTCAATACTCCTTCCCAAAAAACTCACTAAAACCTTTACTTATGTTGTCCCTGTAAGAAAATTCACAATTAAGTAAGATAAGCAAAGAAATGGTAATAACATAGGAAAAACCACATAAATTGAAAATTCTGAAATAACGTAATAACTAGTGATGAGCAAACCCTGCAATGATCAGGATCGGCGGGTTTGCCCGAGTTTTTTGTAAAGTTTGAGTTCGGGGCCGGAGATGATAGCGAACTTGCGTCTGAACCTCGAACTTGGACTTTACAGATTTGGGATGGGGCTGGGGGCTGTAAAAGAAAGAATACAGTTAATAATAAACATAATTATACTTACCTCTCCAGCGAATCGTCCTCCCGTCCCGCTGTCTCCCAGTCGCATCTGCTTCCGGGGCTGCTCATTACCTTCTGGCGGTATTCACTGCACTCGGCAGTCTTTGGCTTTTTCCTGCAGTGTTCGTGCAGTGATGTCATATTTAAATATTTATAATGTTTATTATTAATTTTATTCTTTCTTTTACAGACCCTGGACCTGAACTGAACCCGAACTGTAACAAGGGTTTCCCATGGAAACCCATGTTTGGGACCTTGTGACCGAACACTATGTGTTCGGTATGGATCCAGAACTTTAATCTCACAACCTCTCCCTACCCCTTATCTGACCACCATCTACTCACCTACTCTTCCTTGTCCTCCTCACCTGCCCCCCACGTACAGCCAGTACCACATCCTCGCAGAAACTTTGCACACCTACACATTCACAGACTCTCAGACTCTCTTCTACCCCTGTCTTCCATATCTTCACTCCACTACACGGATAGCGCCACCGCTTTCTATAACTCCACCCTCACATCAGCCATAGACTCAGTCACCCCTCTCATGCATGGCAAAGTGCGACAAATAAATAGGAAACCCTGGCATAACAACCTCACCAAGAAACTCCGACAAGCATCCAGGGTCGATGAGCGGCATTGGAAAAAAACACGCCTGCCAGACAACTTCACCACTTTCAAACAAGCTACACTTGCCTTCAAACTAGCCCTCACTTCTGCTAAACAGACCTATTTCACTAACCTTGTATCTTCACTATCCTACAACTCAAAACAACTGTTCAGCACATTTAACTCTCTCCTCCGCCCACCACTGCCACCTCCAACTCCCCTAATCTCTTCTGAGGACCAAACAAGGCAAACCTTTACTTTTCCACCACCCCAACCACTCCATATACCAGACCTCTGCCCTTCCCCAATAACTTCCCTCTCCAACATCACTGAAGGAGAACTTACTCGCCTCCTTTCCAAATCACACCTCACCACCTGTGCACTTGACCCCATCCCTTCCCACTTGCTCCCCAACCT